>NC_053041.3:237839436-238142466 GCF_002575655.3 Aegilops tauschii subsp. strangulata
CTTCATGAACTCTTGATTTTGTATTGATTTTCTGAACAATTGTATTGATTTCGGTTGTATCAAGGGGCAGATCATGCTCATCCTCTTCCTGGTGGTCTTATTCATCATACTCTTCGTTCTAGTGTTCTTGACATAGCAACATACTACTCGTATAGCATATAGTGTAAGTTGTGTTCCACATTAAGCATTCAAAGAGGAAGGAGGAGGCCGGAGGGGGAGGGAGAGGTGGGGCAGTACCTGAGGAGGCGGAGGAGGCCGGAGGGGACAAGGAGGAGGTCGGAGCGGCGCGGCGGTGGCACGGACGAGGAGGAGGGCGAGGACGACGGGGCGGCGGCGTCGGGAGAGGAGAGGGGAAGGGGATCGAGGGCGACGTCGAGGGGCGAGGAGGAGGTCGGGGCAGTGGCGTCGGGAGAGGAGAGGGGAAGGGGCAGCGGCGTCGGGGCGTCGGGGCGGAGACGAGGACGACGGGGCGGCGGGGCAGTGGCGTCGGGAGAGGAGAGGGGAAGGGGATCGAGGGCGAGGGCGAGGGAGAGAGAGGGGATAGGTTTGGGCCGGGGATAGGCGAGGGCGAGGGCACAATACTAATGGCGCACCACCCCTCGGTGCGCCATAAGTACATCCATACTAATGGCGCACCTCACCCTGGTGCGCCATTAGTATTTTTTTTGATTTCTGCTCGAGCCAACATGTTATCTTCCACCTGACCTGATCCACACCAAGTTCCCTCTACTAGCTCGACTGGTCAACAGCTAGTTCTCACACCAGGAGGTCCTGGGTTCGATTCCCAGGCTCCACAAATTTTTTTACGCATTTAAAATGCTGTTTGATATTTATTTGTGTTTAAATATGTTCAAACTTGTTTAAATCATAACAGTAATATTTTTTTTATAAGATAGTAATAATTATTTAAAAAAATATCATCAAACAGTAATGCCGGTGGAGCGGGGGAGGGTGCGCGGGGTGCGGGGGGCCGGTGGACCGGGGGGTGCTCGGCGGCGAGGGGGACCGGATCTGGCAAGGTGGGATAGCGGTCGAGATGGAGGGGGATCGAGATCGAGTGTCCATGAAATTTAAAAATATTCATGATAGTTCAAAAAGTGCCCATGAAATACAATCGAGAAATGAAGGCTACGATTTAAATACAATCGATCTTAGCTAGCTATCTGTTCACAATCTTCTTGCCCTTCTTTTTCGCAAATGGAGTTCTTCTGTGGAACGGACGTCCTTTAGGTAGGGTGGTCCTACTTCTTCTTGTGGTGTATGCTGCTACTTCATCATCGTCGTCATGTTCGATTCTCGGGTCGCCGTACTTGTCGAAGTCTTGCTCATTGGCTACTCCATCCATTCCGATGATCTTCCTTTTGCCTCTCCTCATGACAACACGACTGGGCTTTGACGGGTCGGTAATGAAGAAGCATTGGTCCACTTGGGAAGCCAGTACCCATGGCTCATTTTTCGCGGTGACGTTTGCGCCTGCAGTCTTGGATTTGGCTTCGGGTATAACCATGGTGGTGAAATACCGGTCTTCTTTTAGGACGCTCTTGGCCCATCTGACACGGAACATCGGGACCTTCTCTCCAGCGTAGCTCAGCTCCCAGATCTCCTCGATCCTTCCGTAGTATCTGTCCTTGTCGTTACCGGTGTAGGATTCCATCGTTACCCCGGAGTTCTGATAACCATCGCTCTTCATGTCCTTGGCCTCGGTGTAGAATGTGTAGCCGTTGATAACGTACGCCTCATAGGTCATCAGGTTGTGCTCGGCGCCCTGTGACAAGGCGAATATGCGTTGTTCTTCCGTGGAAGAATCCTCATGTAAAGGGTACGACAGAAGCTTCTGCTTGAACCAACGCGTGAAACATGAGTTGTGCTCTTTGAGTATATCTCCGTTCGTCCTCTGTTGGCCTCGGTCATTGTACGTCTTCTTAATAAAGGTTTTGTGCTCTACCACCCAAGGATCGACCACGTCTATGTGTTGTAGCGCGACTAGGTTTGCTCTTTCAAAGTCGGCGAGTCGACCCTCGAAGTCGACATGCATTTCGCGGCGACCCTCACGGTGACCCCATCCAGCGAGCCTGCCGAGGTGCCTGTTGACGGGCAGACCAACGGGGTTCTCGATGCCTAGATAATTCGTGCAGTAGGAGATGCACTCTTCGGTCAGAAAGCCCCTGGCTATGCTTCCCTCTGGACGTGACATGTTGCGAACGTATCCTTTGACGACACCATTCATCCTTTCGAATGGCATCACGCTGTGCAGGAACGTCGGCCCGAGTTGGATGATATCGTCCACGATATGGACCAGCAGATGCACCATAACGTCGAAGAATGCGGGCGGGAAGTACATCTCAAGCTCGCATAGTATCACCACGATCTCTTCCTGTAGCCTTCTGAGTTTCCTCACGCCAACAGACTTCCGAGAGATGACGTCGAAAAAGTTGCATAGGCCAAATAGCGTTTCACGGACGTGCGCGTCCATGATCCCACGGATTGCAACTCGAAGTATCTGCGTCATCAGCACGTGACAGTCGTGAGACTTCATCCCGCTGAACTTCAGCTTCGCTAGGTCTAGGTATCTGCTTATCTTCCCCGCGTAACCGTAAGAAAGTTTTACTCCTACGAGGCAGGTGAAAAACTGCTCGATCTCCTCCTGACTTAGAGTGAAGCACGCGGGAGGGTAGTCATTTCCGGTCTTCTTGGCCTTTTTGCCTTTGCGACGACTTTCCGTGTCCTGCTTCGCCTCATCATCATCATCATCATCATCATCATCATCATATATATAGCGTGAAGCTCCTGCCTGATGCCCATTGATTTCAAGTCTGCCCTTGATTTCGGCCCATCTTTGGTCCTCTCTGGCATGTTGAGCAGGGTACCAAGCAGACTCTCGCACACGTTCTTCGTGATATGCATGACATCAAGGCTGTGAGGCACACGGTGGATCTTCCAGTACAGCAAGTCCCAGAAAACAGACCTTAGTATGTTTGGATAGGCGCACTAGTTAAAAAAATTTGATACTAATGGCGCACCCTGGGCCTGGTGCGCCATTACTAGTTACAACTAGTAATGGCGCACTGTGTCTGGATGCGCCATTAGTATGTTTGGACAGGCGCACTAGTTAAAATTTTTTTTGATACTAATGGCGCACCCTGGGACAGGTGCGCCATTACTAGTTACAACTAGTAATGGCGCACTATGTCTGGATGCGCCATTAGTATGTTTGGACAGGCGCACTAGTTAAATTTTTTTTTGATACTAATGGCGCACCCTGGGCCAGGTGCGCCATTAGTATGTTTGGACAGGCGCACTAGTTAAATTTTTTTTGATACTAATGGCGCACCCTGCGCCTGGTGCGCCATTAGTAGTTTCAACTCTAATGGCGTACCAGAAGGTGGTGCGCCATTAGTATATACTAATGGCGCACCGCTTGTCTGGTGCGCCATTAGTGTCAATCCCATCTATAGCCCTTTTTCTAGTAGTGTGTAGTCCATGGTAGAATCTATACAAAGACTTGTATTTAGGAACGGAGAGAGTACTTATTAAAGAAGAACGGAAGAGGAACATGGTAAATAAGAGCAAGCAGATTCTGGATAATAAAATGTTCGTTGCGCAGTGCCCACACATGATGAACCAGAGTGCATTAAGAAAGCAACTCCCTGCTGTCTCTCTATATGTGGTGCACATGCTTTTTCGAAAGTAAAGTAGGAACATTAGCTGACCAATTAAATGTTATCTGTTTTAGTAATATCAGCATCATATCAGATTCGTACTTGAGCAACAAGTTTGGAATTATGAGTGGCACGTTGGTTAGCTTGATGGATTCAGGAGCAGTGCTAAGCAGTTACGATGATGGTACTGAATACAAAGGCATGTCTGCATTTGGGTCAGTCAACCATTTTAGGCGGTTGGATGAAGATCCTACGTCTCCTAACCCTTCTTCTTCCTCGTCTCTGATTCTTCCCATACAGAACACCGCACGGGCCGCCGGCCGGACCATCGGCCCCCACCGCCTGTGTTCCTCCGCCACCCCACCCCCACCCCCGCCCCCACCCGCGTCGAGTTTTATTCGTTCGGCGAGGCCCCACCACCCCCCAACAACCAAAGTCCCCACCCGAGCACCTTCGTTCGCACCGGCGAACTCCGGCGAGCTCTAAAAAATCGACTGACCCAATTTTGAAATTTAGTCTACTGTGATTTAACTAGTGTGGAATATAAAAGGGGAAAACCATAAGCATTGGGAGTATAGTGTTGAGCATGCCATGGCGGATCTGAAGGTGCAAACCGGACAAAGGCAACTTCGCAACCAATGTTTGCTTTCAACTAGCAAGTAAGTGATGGACAAGAAATCAGAGTAAAGCAGTGGCGATGTATTTTCTTGCTGCGATAAATAAGTTGAGCAGATACGAAAGAGTACCGCCTCTCGTGCGGCGCCGTGTATGCATCTGCTGAGAATTTGATGGTGCTGCGGTAGCGATGGCTGTCGGCGGTGTGGAAGTAGATCTAGGAGGGTAGACAGTGGCGGCGGGACGCGGTGGACGATACGGTCGTAGGAGCGGCGCCGGCAAGGTGGATGACGGCGGGGATGAAGCGAGAGGACGGGATGCAAGGATCCCGGTCCAAAGCCGTGGATGAGAGAGGTCGATCTCTTGTAAAGGACGGCGGCGTCGGGGTATCAGCTCCGGCATGGTGGAGGAGGACGGCGGTGGATGGGGTGGCGGGCGGAGGAGGTTGGGGTGGAGAGGGTGTTTTGGCGCACACGGAGTACGAATGGGGAAATGGAGGTGGAGTGGAAGGGGGGAACCATGTCTTCAGGGCGCGCTTGTCTCAAATGCGAGGAAATTTACAAACTTAGTCTGTTGGGGATAGGACGGTAATCTCGCATACACCGAATATTTGCCGACGAGAGTTTGTTTTTGGCGCCCACCGTGTATGAATCGGGGAGGGAGTCGATTTCGACCGAGGACACACTGTGTTTTGGCGCCCACCGTGTATGAATCTAGGTGAGAGGCGGTTATGTCACGTTCGAGTGAAATTACAAACCTACCCTTATCGAAACCTATAGAAATCGAGCAGATAGGCTTTGCGTGGCAGGGATAGGCAGTAGTAATTTCCATCTCGCAGATTTTGGTTTCGGCGGTTACTGCGACTTTCCCCGCTTCGTTCAAATTTTACAGAGTGCACGTTTACCGTGCCAACTCAATTCGAATCCCGTTTGTATTCTATTTTTTTCGGGCAGGATCCATTTTCGATTGGAATAAAATTCTATATACATCATTTTTTTATATATACTTTCAAAAGCACAACAAAGAATTCTGCTCCTTTATATGTATAATATGCTTTACAAATACAATGATATCAAAATCATAAGGTTGAATTCAAAAAATTAAACCAAATTATGTTCTACTAAAATGTATGGATCAGTAATATCTACATATTAAATAACATAGATGCGCGTGAATTCAAATGAGTATGCATGTTTGATAGATCAATTTTGGTTCGAGTATGGATTACATGTATCATCATCTCGAATTCAAATATTTGAATCCCTTCTATGTTCACTCCTTTCACGCCCATCTCTCTCGCATGCATGCTCCTTCATGTAGCTATCACTCTCTTTTCTCCAGCTCACCCGCACGCTCACTTCATGTTTCTCCTATCCTCGCAAACATGGTCTCTCGACGTCTCCCTTGAGAAGTGTCACACTCTCCCTATCATTATACATTACACTGTTTTCATTATCTCTCACGTCTCTACCGTTCTCTCGTATCACTAGGTACCTAAGCTTTCTTTTTCACCGCCACACACACAGTCTCCACTCGTCTTTCACTTTGTGTTTCTCTCTATGGGATTCTCTCACACACCCTATATGTCTCTAGATATGAATCATACCACTAAAATTACTCTCTCTCTCTCTCTCTCTCTCTCTCTCCTGTAGACACAACATTTGTTGCGTTCTCCTTTTCGTCTCCATCCCAGACAGACATTATTCATTTGTTTACCGACCAGACAAACTCCCCCCTCTCTCTCTCTCACACACACACACAACTCCTGCTTCCACTCCCCTTCCCGACTACCGTCTCTCTCTCACACACACAAAACTCTCGCTTTCGCACCCCTGTCTCGTATTTCTCTCACAAACATTTATCGACTAGTCTCTAGATAGGTTTATACACCCGCACACTCGTGCTTCCACTATCACATACATGTCTCTCTCCCGCTCCTTGTATCTATGTAGATTTTTCTTCCCTTCTTGAGACACGCCCTCTCGATCGTGCACACACACACTATCGCCTGATTTTAAGCTGATACCTCTCACACACACACTCTTTGTGTCTTTGTCACACATGCACTCCGTCCTCCTCCTCTCTCCCTCTCACTCTCACACACGTGGGCTTTTTACGACAACTAGCAAGATGCCCATGCGTTGCACGGAACATGAAGATGCATTTGTATGAGTAGTTTATCTTGTGGGAGAAAGGATGAACAAGGGAAGGCCTTATTTGCAAGTGTGGAGAGGGGTGTGGGTATCTTTTTGCAAAATTGCCATAGTTTCCTTCCTATCCGTCATATATAGATTGGGCGACCTATATTGCAGGATGGCAGGCACACGATCATCACCGACTATGCTTTTTATAAGAGTAGGGATAAAAAACAGAATTGGTGATGATGGTGGGCCTGCCATCCTGCAATATAGGCCGTCCGATTTAATCTGACGGATAGGAACGAAACTATGGCAATTTACCCGCACTCCTCTCCACATTTGCAGATAAGGCCTTCCCTCGTTCATGCTTTTCTCCCACAAGATCTTGATGTTCCTTGCAACGCACGGGCATCTTGCTAGTAAGAGTAGAAATTAGACATATACCACTTCTCGAATCTTGAAACGAACAACATTCCTCCCTTATCTCATCAAAACTGCCAAAGGAATATATTTTGAGTGAAACATAACATTTTTTTAGTGATATACGTATTTCAAAACTAGACTTTTTTTCTATCAAATCGGTGAATATGTATTAATCTACTCAGATCGTGTGGCAACGCATTGGCACATTTCTAGTAGTTATTATAATTTTGTGGACACCAGACAAACGGTGGAGTACATATACGAAGAGAAGACGCGCACACCCACAGTCGGTCTCTCGCTGTCTCGCACACATGAGTGTTACGTAAAGGCAACATTAACAAATAAACCCTAAAACCCTAGGTGCACGATTGCTGCATTCGCGGGTACCGTGTACGTGATAATTTGATCTATAGGAGTTGATGGTCAGGACCACAGGTGAACGACTTGGAGGCGGTGGCTCGCCAGTTGCCACAGATCGAGTAGCCACGTTTAAAATATCATTTTTTAGTGGGGTTAAGAGTTCCGATTTTCAATGGCGCGTTATAAGTACTAAGTAGTTTTTAGAACGATTGGTATGGAGCGAAAATGGAATTCATAGTACTACCTACTACGTACCTCCTTGGCGTATGGTTGTATGGGTTTATGTTGCGAGATGTTGAACCTGGTAGTTCTAGGGCAAATACTATGTTTAGATTTACATGTTGCTTTTCAGTAATGAAAATCAAAGGGGGAAACTCTTCTTTGATTCAAAAAAAACTACTACCTCCGTTCTGGTTTACTAGTCCCCATCGTTTTTGGGTCAAAGTTTGTCCATGAGTTTTACTTGTAAAATGTGAATGGAAAACGAGATTTTGTTATACGCAAACAAAAAAGGACTGGAGGGAGTGATTCCTCTGACACGGACCCGACCTCTCATAGCGCAGGCATTGAACCGGCGCGCCGGCCAAGAGGGCCCCACTCGCTGCAGGCCCGGCTGAACACGCCTCCTCGCCGCATGCAACCGGCTTCAGACTGCCCCGCCTGCCTTCATTGAATCCGCGCGTGTGCTGGCAACACGTCCTTCCGCGAGCCGACCGACATTTTAGAACACAAATAGTGACCAAAATATAATTAATTACGCATGGTCTTGACTTGTTGTGCTTGCACTGGTAGCAGGAACTAGAGGTTTTTCTTTATTCATAACTCTCCTTAATTTTTTTTGGCTTTGAAGTGAATCATGGTTGTGGACATTATGTATGAATGTGGAGATATCTGTGAACATGTGTTTGATGTGGAAGTTGAACTTGGAATGTCGGGCTTGCGCGTGAACTATACCATGTCCAATGCTTCATCTGTTATTGTTTGGAAAGTAATTGCTGTTATTACATGACCCAAAAAAAATATTTTGTGCCACATCAGTAGATGCACGGACATCACAACAGGCATGCTGACTGGATAAACATTTGAATAGCTACTATGAAGGAAATTTTGTATGGACAACAGTTTTCGATAGCAGGAGACGCCTAGCCTGCTCTGCCTCCGCTAGCTTATTTCTGGCTTCTTCCATCTCTTCTTTGGCATGGGTGAAGAGAGCATCTGATTTCTCTTTTCGCTTCTTTAGGAACTCAGCTACATTCTCAAGGGCTGCTGCACGCTTTCTTTCAGCCTTTACTAGAGCCACGAGGACACGAACAGCTGACGACTCCACCTGGCTTGTGTGTAATCCAGCATCATCTGGGAATTTGCACCTTGTGTCTAATCCAGCATCTTTAGGGAACTGGCACCTTGTGTGTAATCCAGCCTCATTCTGGAAACATGATCTCGAGGTTGACCATACTTCCCTCCTCGCAGGAACTGCATCCTGACATGAAGTTACTTCTTTTTTAGATAATTACTCAGAGCAACCCAGATCTATTTAGTAGAAGCCAGATAAACAGAACTGGGAGAAGTGAATTCAAAAGGAAAAAAATATAAAAATAGACTACAAGGTGAGAACACCCACTTCCTACATCAAGCTAAAAATGAAAGCATTAGGACAATTAAGACTCTTCTTATTACACATTGAAGAACACCACGCTTAAGAGAAACAGAAACTACAACATATACACATCGAAGAACACGAGGCTACACGAAAGTAATTGAAAGGGTGTTACTTACCAAAGCTCATTTTACAGGTTCGGTGCAGCTCCTCTTTAACTTGCCACGCTCCTTGAAGATGTCCCCAATATCCCGTGTTTGGTCTTCATTGCTCCTGCTGCATGTTCGCACTCGTGGTTTTAAAATCTCAACATGGCGAGAAAAATATACTACTAGTAATACTCGGGCATCTTGTGGGCAACATTAAAGCACTCGTCTGCCATGTTAGAGCATCTCCAATAGAATCGCAATGCGCAGCGCTTTAAAAAAGTGTTTACAGTGTTGGGATCGAGAAGTAGAGATAGAGAGTAGAGGATAGTTCTCAGCATAGATAGATAAAAAAATAGATTATTCAACTACTCCTCGTCGTCCGACTCCTCCTCGGTGATGTCCTCCTCCGACGTCTGACTGTAGGCGTGAAGATACCGATCGTCGTCGGATTCCTAGGGCGACGCTGCTCCTAGCCTCACATTGAATTGAGCGTCCGCTTTTCGCCTACGCTTGTCCTCGCGATAGGCTGCTCGCTCCGCCCTCCTCTTATCCCTACCGCCCTCCTTTGCTCGTAGAACTCGCGCTTGTTGATGATGTCCTGCGAGAAGCGTTGGCGCCACAATGCCATGGCTTCCTCGTCCATCTCGGCGATGCCGAGACGGTGCTCCCGCCTCCGGTTGTCGCGACGATCCTCGTCGGTGATAAGTCGCGCCAGAGGCGCGAGCTCCTGTGCCCGCTCCCGCGTCGGCACGTTGGGGAAGTTCAATGTTCTATGAGGCAACCGGAGGCGCCACGCTGCCGCGTTGTACGCGCGGGCGGCCTCATTGGCGGTGTCGAAATTGCCGAGGCCGAGGCGCATCCCGCGGAATCGGATCTCGGCGGAGAAGCCGCCGGAGGGGCGCGCGCGGACGCCGCGGTATCCCCAAGTTTCCCAGCGACGCAGCGGCATGGTGGCGCGGCAGTGGCGAGGCGAGAAAGAGCGGGGAGAAAGCAGTGGCGAGGCACAGAGCGGAGAGAGAGCGGTGGCAAGGCACAGAGCGGTGGGAGGGCGTTGGATTTTATAAAGCGAGCCGGACGCCGCGCGCCAAAACTAGCGCACGCCCGGCCGCTTTTTCCCGCGCGCACGCAATCCTTTCCCGATGTCTCTGCTATCTCTACTCTCTTCTCTACTGTTATATTTATTTTATATTTAATATTTATCTCTACTTCTCTACTCTCTATTTTTCTCTCTACTTTTTCCCTACTCTTATAAAAAACAGAGTTGGTGATGATGGTGTTCCTGCCATCCTGCAATCTAGGCCATCCGATTTATATCCGACGGATAGGAAGGAAATTGTGGCAATTTTGCAAAAGATACCCACACCCCTCTCCGCATTTGCAGATAAGGCATTCCCTCGTTCATCCTTTTCTCCCACAAGATAAACTACTCATACAAATGCATCTTGATGCGTGCAACGCATGGGCATCTTGCTAGTTCTAAAAAACTGTCCATCATTTGCCACACTACTGGTTGCAGATGAAATACCTACCCAAGCACAGTGCGATACAGGAGCGACGCACAATTACAAGCTGATATTCTGTTGGACAATGGAGGCTATAACCAATTACTTTTACGGGAACAATAGCACCCAGGAAATTTGAAGGGTAGGTATGAACAAAATTGGAACTGCACATGTACTGCTAAGTGATTCAATACACACATTACCAATCGAGGAGGAGAACGATGGTCACGGCGGTCTCTATGAGTCATGGTTGGCAACGGGAGTCAGTTCATTGTCCACAACGGTGGTGCTTCTGCGCTTGGCGTCGGCTTCCAGGAAGCAGATCCGACACCGTGGAAGACGGTGCCGGGGAAGAGGCTCCGTGTACGACGATGACGGTGGACCGGCTCCAGTGCGGCATATGAGGTCGTCGATGAGGCAGATGCGCTGCGGTGGACGAGTGCGCCGATGTAGAAGGGGAGGAGCACAAAGGCTGCAGTGCCGTGGAGAAGTCTATTTTGCGGTGGGGATAGAAAATGGGGAGTATTCAGGTGTACTACTCTGGGTGCCGGGGTGGGGTTGGCTGGGTAGGGTGAACCTAATGTTAAGAAAATAGCCCCCTACCAACCGTCGTCCGTAGGCCTGTTCCGAAGTCTATGATGGTAACTTCCCACTGCTCGAATCAGGGTCGCGGGAGATTTTCCCGCCGACCTCAAAATTTTGTGACACTGAACTCCCCGTGTGGCGTGTTGGGTGATTCGGTTAAGCAACTAGCGAGTAGTACTAGTAAACTCTGCATATTAGGTTTGACCAAAGTCAAACTTCCTAAAGTTTGACCAAGTTTATAGAAAGATATAAACATTTACCATAACAGATATGTATGATATGAAAGTACATTCAATAATGAATCTAATGGTATTTATTTGTTATTGTATATGTTAATAATTTTTTGTTATAAACTTTCTGAGAGTTTACAAAACTTGACTTTGACCAATGCTAATACGCAGACTTAAATAAAAACGGAGGGTGTACACATTTTTTTCTTAGTATGTAGTGAATTAATCATTTGTTGAAATTGTGAAATAAATATATTAGTCTACTGACTTCGAATGTAATGGTCTATACAATTCAATAGTTACAATCATTGTCGAATTCCAAGATGTATGCGAGGTCTATAGTACTTCACAACATGCTCAAACTCACATAATCCCAGTCAAATGACAATCAAAATGCATTTCATAGTTATTACTTTGTAGGATGCAACAAAACCAACAATAACTCTACATCAGCCATTATAAAAGCAACATTTTGAACATATCCCAATGTGTGAATCAAACGTGCAGAGAGAGCTTGCGAAGATGGAGCAGATAGGGCAGGAAAGATTGTATGTATGTGGACGAGAGAGTAGGAGACAAACCTAACGAAACAGAAAGAGGGAGATAGAGAGAGAAAGAGAGAGGAAGAAGTTAGGTCTGTGAGAAAGATGGAGACATGTAATATACGTGAGATGCGTGTGCATCCGGATTCTGTACACGTGGAAGGAGAAGAGACAACAGGTTTGATGAGAGAGCTGGAAAACATGGACGAGAGGGGAAGGATCTCGTGGGTTGAGGGATTGATAAATTTGTGCGGGGGAGAGAGGGATTGGTAATTTTGTGAGAGAGAGAGAGAGGGTGGGGGAGGAGTCAGTCAGCCGTCGTCACATCATCCTGCTTCCAAATGGCCCCTCATTCTGTAGCGCAGTGTGGTCGCCGTCTTCGATCTCCTCGATGCCCTCTTTGAAGATTGAGGTGTTGTGCATGCTGGGGTGCGAAGAACCACAAGCGAGAGTGGTCTCCATATAACCTTGGATGGGGATGAGTTGTGTGCTCGGGGGAGGGGGGGTGTGTGTGTGATGTGTGTTGTCTGTCTGTGTGTGTGTGTGTCAGATATTGAGAGAAAACAAACCTAAGGAGAGAAATGTGTGTGTATGTGACGGAAAGCTACTTGCTAAACAGGGTATTCACGAAGAGATTGTGCGTGCGAGATAGAGAGCGATGTGCGGGCCTTGAGGTGGGCAGGGGCCGGGTGAGGGTGTCAAAATGTGCGCGTTGATGCATGTGTTACATGCGATTGTGCGAGGGATGGACGAATCGAGAGAGATGGTTGTTGTGTTACGGATGCTCCTCTCTCTCTCTCACACACACACACAAGTAAAATAGAAGACCGTTCTCTCATGTATACACAACATATCGACATTTGTCTATGTCTCACTCATGCATGATCATTTGCACATTCACACCTCTCTATGTCTCTATCGCACGCACACCGTCTCCACATTGCCCTTCCGCCACAACACACATACACACGTTCTCTCTCAGTCACACACACAGGGGCTGTTTGGTTTGAGACTAAGGGGCTGTTTGGTTTGTGACTATGGTTGCCACATCTTGCCACACCTAACGTTAGGCAACTTTGACCAATTTAGGAGGGTGTTTGGTTCAAGCCTTACCTTAGCCAATATACTTTTTGCCACACTAGGGCCCCGCATGACATACGCTCACAAAGTGTGGCAAGATTCCCTTAGGCTTGCCAACTTGTGGCTCTCATTTTAAAGAACTAACCTCAGGCAAGTGTGGCAAAAATTGTGTGGCAAAATGTGGCATTCCTAGGCCTAAAACCAAACAGCCCGTAAGTTTGCCTAAGGTTGCCACACCTAAGGTTAGGCAAGTTTGACCAACTTAGGTGGGTGTTTGGTTCAAGCCACACCTTAGGCAAGCCACATTAGGGTCCCACATTACATACACTCAAAAAGTGTGGCAGGATTCCCTTAGGCTTGCTAACTTGTGGCTCTCATTTTGAAGAACTAACCTTAGGCAAGTGTGGCAACATTGTCTCTATGACAAGTGGGCCATAGGGGCAATAAAGTGTGGCAAGCCAAAGTGTGGCAAAAACCAAACACATGCCAACTAAACCATGGCTGCCAAATTTTGGCTTGGCAAACGGTGGCTGGGAACCAAACAACCCCAAAATCAGTATTAAAAAAAATAGGGCGCACCTAAAACGTCCAAATCCAAATAAACACGAACTGGAGCTAAATTCAAATATATGGAAATATTGTAGCGTCAAGAACTTTTCCCGAAAAAAAAGTTGAGTAATATTCGGGGATTGTTTTCACACACATAAAAAGGTTCGGTGGATGTCCTTCGAGCGCGACACGGTGACGCACCGTTCGATCGACCGCGCGGCCGCGGTTCACGCGCTTGCACAGGATTCCGTATCGTGGCTGTGGTAACTAATAAAAGCGCTGCCTAAGTCTAATCTTTACGTGTACTAGTACGGTTTTCTTTTAAGCTTGACCAACCCTATATAAAACTAAACTAAGCTCCCATACGCGCACTCATCAATATGCCGCCGCTGTTGCGCATGCCGGCGCCCGCCTGCTCCGGCCAACAATTTCTCGCCCATCACCGCCGTGTCGCCGCCAAGCCGAAGGCTCGCCCGCTCACGTTGTCTGCAGTCCCTCCTCGCGATGCCGCCGCGCTGCCAAGCACGCGAGCAGCTGGTGGAGCCGCGTCTATGCACGCAGTGTACGAAGAGGAGGACGAGCACATGCTCCAGCACGCCGGCGAGGAGGAACTAGCGTGTCATTGTCGTCTCTGCCTGCGCGGAGGAGGCGCACATGGTGGCTGTCGCGACGGAAGCCGGTCGCGCGCGCGTTGAGCCCGCAAACCGGGAGCGGACGCGGAATCTACCTTCGAGACCTTGAATGCCACGTGGATCCTGCAATCTGAAGGAGCAATTTGGGTCAGTCGACTCTTGTTAGCCGTTTGATGCAACATGGATGGCTAGAAGGGCTTCTTCAACCTCCGAAATAGATGCACGGTTCATCTTCTCAGCCCGCCACACGCCTAACTGCCTGCCGCCGCCGCGCCCTCCCCTGAACCGCCTGCCACCGCCATGCTCCCCCCACCCCTGCCATCCGTTTAACCCCGGGCACCATCCATTTTTTTCCGGTGAACTGCATTCCACACCCAACACTCATAAGATAGATCATGGGCACCCTGTCGTCTTCTTCCTTCACTCCGTCGAACTTCTTTCACAAATCGACTGACCCAAATTATACTACTAGTACGAACTTATTAACTACAGTAGGAACACGAAGATACGAGCAGTAGTACCAACTTCAATAAGAATAGTAGTAAGACATAGTACTAGTACTACTGTACATACTAAAGAGTTCAAATAACGAGAAAGAACATAAACATAGTTCTGCTGGGGCCTCAGCACAACACACCCTTGCAAATAAACTAAGCAACTAGTCCGCTTGACACTGCAGTAGAACCAGCATGAGCGACGGCACTGCCACCTACTCGGAGTCCGAGTCCACGTCCTCGACTTCGTCCTCGTCCCTCTTCCTCTTCGCCGACGCTTCTTTGCTTGAACCGGACACCGGCTCTGCTTCTTCATCCAACCCTTGTAGATATTTAAACAAAGGTAGGCATCCATTGCTGCGTACAGGATGTGATCTTCATCTAATGTCTTCGACTCCCATGCATGATGAAACTCGTGATGAGGTTTCTTTAGTTTAGCGTACGAACGATCAATCATGGCTGCTGCCAGGGTCAGCATTGAAGGCTGAGAGGAGGATACCAGCCCTTCCTTCTGGAGGTCGAAGGGGTCGCCTACAACGAGGCCTATCCGACCCAGGATTTCCTTGTCGTTCCTAAAGTCTACAGTAACGAATTTGACTCGGCCGCCCTTGAGGAACTTCTTAAATTCCTCGCACTCAACGTCGGCATGGCATATGTGGTAGACCAAGCATAAGTCATGCATGCAAACCTGGATCACGGTGGGCTTCTTCTTCGCTGCCTCCTTTAGTTTCTTCTCGCTTCCCAGGACTATGGTGTACTCAACATCAAGCCCAGCAACCCACTCATCATTTGAGTTTTCGAACATGCGTTTGAAGCAAGCAAGGCATTCTTTCACAGTTGCGGAAGAAC
Source organism: Aegilops tauschii subsp. strangulata (assembly GCF_002575655.3). Classification (NCBI taxonomy): domain Eukaryota; kingdom Viridiplantae; phylum Streptophyta; class Magnoliopsida; order Poales; family Poaceae; genus Aegilops; species Aegilops tauschii. The sequence goes on from NC_053041.3 coordinate 237,854,841, forward strand.
GGGTGTCGATGACGTCGAACTCATCGCCGGTGATGGTTCTAACATTGTACTCACCGCCGATCATGGAGATTTGGGACGCCATGGATTTGGGAGGAGGGTTAGGATTAGTGGAACTGCCGTAATGTGGAAGGACGGGACGACTGGGAGCGAACTGTTGTAAGGTACTGTACTAGTAGAAGACGGGGACGAGTAGGGCGTGCGAACGGCGTGAGGTTGCTGGCTTGCCCGGTGGATAAACGGCTGCAAGCCCCCAAAGAGTTCTCGAGAACTATGCGAGACCCACTAGATGTCATGTCTACTAGACCCATATCGTAGGCGTGACGATATAGCTTCTGCCTATTCGCACGCCATGCCGGCTTGTGTGTAACTTCAATTAATTCCGTCAACCGTCGCGCCTCCCATGACCTTCGCCTCCCTCGCGCGGTCGCGCCCTTTGAGACTTCGACCGGCTATAAATGAGCAATTTTTTTTTGCGTACTCCGCATGCATGATACTCCCTCTGGTCCTTTTTACTTCCGTCAACCGTTTATACTAAAAAAATCAATATCTACAATACTGATTATAATGAGTAGTATAAAGCACCTCTTGGGTGGGTTAGATTTTTTTTTGGGTTAGTTGAGTTCAAACTAACCCAAACTAACTCTAACACATGGATCCAAACAGGGCCAAGGTTAGCTATTAGAGTACTACTACCTCCCTTCTAGTTTAAAGGGCTTGATTAAAACAATTGACCTACTCTTAGCAAGATAGAGGCGGTGGAATAGTTTTTGTAGTTCGTCACAAAAAAATGTGTTTACCAATGCATGCATGAACACTAGTTACTCTAACCCCCTCTCTTCTTTAATTCTTTGCCACATTCGCATGTTTGCTATTCCTGTGTGCATGATACCAGCTAAGATACCACCATTATGGCCAGCCTTAATCATCGCATGCAATAATTTAGTGCACCTTGAAATATGAACATGTGTGGGGCGTGTATGTTTTTAATGACTTGAGACTATACCTAGCCCGACATGCAAGATGAGATTTATTATGCACCGTTCCCCATACCTGCAGGAAGCCCATTCGTCTCCAAATCTTTGCCTCTCCATGTGTGGAAACAATATGCCTGCTAGACTCTCCATCTCCCTCCGGCGGTCCCACCACTCCACCCCGTGTGGAAAAAATCTACATGCATGACTCTCCTCCCCCCACGCTCGTCCAATCCGTTGTGACCAGCAATATTTCCACCCCTTCCCTCCCCCGTAATTTACTCCAACAAATATGCCCACGTAGTTGTTACTTAACTGCAGGTGCATTGGTTCACTGACATATGGGCCCAACAGGGGTCTGGCCCACATGTCAGTGACGCAACTGGACCTGCAGTTAAGTCAGTGCAGCTCAGTCCATATCTTACGTAGGTGTGCCATTGCTCGCTATAAATACTGCGCCTCCCACGTCATCGCAATCTCCTACCCCTCATGTTCACGTTCATCGCTATCTCCTCCCCCTCCCTCTCACGTCGACCACCATGGCATCGCCCCTCCCAAGCCCTAGGCGCCCCTCGCTGCACCGCGCGGACGGTCAAGCGTCGCCGTTCCGTTCCTCGCCGCCACTAGTCGAGGAGGACGCGTCGGTGTTCCGCTCCTCGCCACGACGCGACGCATCACTGTTCTGTTCCTTGCCGCCATTAGTCGAGGAGGACGCGTCGGTGTTCTGCTCCTCGCCGCGACGCGTCGAGGTGGACGCGTCAGCGTTCCCAATCTCGCCAGCACGCGCGTCGGAGGACGCGTCGGCTCCCCGCTACGAGGAGAACGCCGCGCCGCCCGCCGAGCCCCCCCCCCCAGCCTTGAGGAGCTTTGGAAAGAAATGGATGTCTCCTTGTGGGAGGCTTTGCCTCCAGCAGAGCGCGCGAAAATAGAGGCGGAGAAGAAGGCCGTGGAAGAGAAGCGCACCGCGGAACAAGCTGCCTAGGAGGCCTATGTCGCGTCTGAGAGAGTCAGGCAATTGGCTCTTTGGCAGAAGGCTCGTCGAGGGCCGTGAGGGTGGCGGAGGATGCCCGTGCCGACGCCCTGAGTGCAGTCGGGCCCAAGCGCCTCATCTACGCTTGGCAGTACGTGTACCGGGTGCATGCTTCCAGCGAGGAGGAGTACCTGTTGGCGCCGGATCACCACACCGTTGAGATCGCGCTCGCCCACCGGCAAGCCGCCAATCAGCACCTCGCGAGTTGCAAGGCTGAGGAAGAGGCGTTGTGTCGGCGCGCTGGGAAACGGCCGCGCACCAGGGCACTCGTGGCGCGCCGCAAGGGCTCCTGCGAGCGTCGTGGCTTTTAGGAGGAGTATAATTTTTGTTTTGTAAGGCGATCTCATTAGTTTTGGGACGCAAATGATAAATCCCAAACGTTCAGGAATTTTTAGCGTCCTTAATTAAGTATGTAAAAGGGAAAGTTTGGAAACCTTGTGTATTCGTACGCATTTTGCAAGTACGTGCATATAGCACAAACTTTACTATATACTATCGCACTACACGTCTCTCTCGATATATGCTTGCAGACTGTGCTACTCCCTCCGTCCAGGTCAATAAGTCATCTTTGGTTGTGCACCGTGACCAAGAAGGAGGGAAGACTTATACACCTATACGGAGGGAGTACTACTATTACTTATGTACGTGTAAATGCACGTTTTAACATTAAGATGCGGTTTTTGTAAAAGTAGAAAAACAGCAGTAGTCAAGCTTGTGAAACGATTCAATGCAAAACAAATGCAAAAATTCTCGTTTGATTGTTTACTTTTAGCTTCCTTCTCTGTGGTTATTTATCTGTGGTACTTTGTACGGAGTATCTCACTGGTTGGAAAGGCATGCAAATTCCCAAACCGCTTCCTACACCCTGTATCGATTTTTTTGCCTAACAAGTTGTGCCGTGCAATTGGAATTCCAACTTGAGTACCACTACTAGTAGGAGTACCAGGGGCCGATTCTTTTAGGCTTCTAGATTAGTAATCCCATAACTACTACCTCCGTCCTGGTTTATTTGTCCCCATTGTAATCTGTGTCAAATTTTGATCATAAATTTAACTAATGCAATGTTAGTGCATGTCACGTGCACTAACATTTTATCACTTAAATCTTTGGTCAAAATTTAGCACAAATTACAATGGTGAGGAATAAACCAGGACGGAGGTACTACTAGTAGTAGTTTAGAAGCCCAAATAAATGAGTGAGGCGCCTTAATGTTACTCTCCACTGTGACTAGTCTTATGGGAAAAGCCGGGGAAGCCACCAAAAGAACTGGCCCTAGGAGTAGTAGCTAGGGATACTAGGAGTAGTAGCTAGGGATCGAGTGTGCAAGATGACCGGTTTATTTGACTCCAACTTTTTTTAGGTTTATTTGACTCCAACTTGTTATGATGTTGTAGGCCGCCTAGTGTCCCTACCCTTCCTAATCCCAGAACCTTTCAAAGAAAAGCGGCATGGCAGTTGCAGGTGGTTCCTAGCTCGATCAGACGACGGCGAATGATTGATGATCGTTCGCACGTACCGGACGTGTTGTTTTGCGGAATACAATCACAGTCACTGCAAGGTCTTTGAGCAGGATCCCAGCTTCTCTGGGCTTTCAGGAATTTTTGACTGGAGGTTGGTAAGTAGCCTTGGTACACGCTCTCTGTTTGTCGGACTAAATTATCTGATTAACCAGGTGATAACCGACGGCAAGGATCATGATGGCAGCGCGGTTTCGTTCATCAGGAAAAACTGTGTGTACACAGCGTACTATGCGTCTCTGCATACACCATACCCTGATATGTGTCGCCACGCTCTGCAGCCCAAAGTAGGAGAGAAGGTCGCAAGTATCAGACTTCAACCTGCTCGCTGGAGTTTCCCCGTCAGGCACCCATCTGGTTCAAGCCGTTAGCCAATCTCCACAGCTTAATAAATAGTAACGTCTAACTAAGCCAGTTAGTTAGATGCGTACACTTGGTGTAGTAGGATCTTTATTTAGTTTGATGCATACACTTGTTCTTTTTTGGTAGCCCTTTTGTAATGATGGCACATGTTTGGTTTGGAAGAAAGAGCTGCGTCTTCACTCTTCTGGCCTGCTTACTGCTTCTGTTGCACCCCCAGCCCTGGTTGCTGCTGCTGCCATTTTCAATGTACAATCAGTAGTATATTTCGTGTTTTGGTTGAATAAATGTGTTGTTAGAATGACAAACACAATGTTTTGGAAGTCGTTGCACGGTTCGATCCTTTAGTGCCCCACATTTTCCACTTGTTGATAACATGCAGCCCACTGATGAAGGCCCAATAGAGAAGCCCATAATTAACTGGAAGGGAGGCTCTCACATGAATCCGGCCCAGGTACATGCTCATGGTCCCCTAAAGATAAATAAGTAAATAAATAAATCTAAATGCTCATGCACCAGTTCTTTAAATTCACGATTTAATAGGAGGATATTATTTCCTATGATAGTGTCGTTACATTCAGTCGATATTATGCTTCGGCAAAGATAGCGACCAGTCTTCTTTCTCCCAGCATTTTCTTCCTGCAACCAGCGGACCCATGCAAATCGTAGTCAACGTCGTAAATAGATCTGGTCCCTTTTTATTTTTCAATAAGAATGTCCAACCCAGGCCAGCACATTGGCGACAACACTTTATCCTCCGCCTTGGTGTGCTCGCCACGGCGCCGCCGTCCGGCCCTGTCAACATAGTTTTTTTTTCGAAACGGTCCCTGTCAACATAGTGAATTGGGAGAGGACTGTAGTTGTGAGTATGACAGTACGGACCCACCAGGTCCACTCCCGAACACAAGCAATCGCCTCTTTTACTACTCAGATGAACCCCTCGTTTTTTTACTCTAATCCACCCTGTTGATACCTGGGACCCACATCATTTTCAACGTATAGTCAATTAACGACAGAATTGCACAACTTTTTTTAGTAGTAATTCGGAGGAGCAGGCTATAAACTGGGTTGTGCGGTCTCTGTGGCCCGTCTAACAACATGACCAACCCAACAGTTTTTTCTTTGGGAAAATAGGTAGCCCAGTATTTCTTTTTGAAGAATACCCAAGCTAGGCCTATTTGTTTTCTCCGACTTACTGGGCTGCAAATCTTTCAAGACGAGGAGGGATGCATTCCGGCCTGGCCAAAGAGTATGGTCAGTGTCTGTTAAAAGTAATATCAAAAGGGGTTGAAAATTCCAAAAAAATTATAGCAAATGGGATATTAGTTTCTTTTTTGTTTTTGTTCTTCACTGATATCTTATACGTATTTCATTGTATTTAACATGACATAGTACTAATTTATTTTTAAATTTGTTTTAGTATGGCTACTAATTTTTGGATTAAGAATATTTTGTTCCCCAGCAAAAATTTGCGAATTTTCAAAATTTCCCACATATTTAGTTAATTTTTTGACCCTGGTACTGACCAGAAAATGGGCAGCAATTCTAAAAATGGAAAATGGGCTGCAATAAATTCCATATGAATTAGAAAATGAGTAAAAATTATAAAAATAATAGCAAATGGGTTGTACACGCCACAGATTTCGAGGCTGACTTGTTTACGCAAGGCTTTGTCAGTCAACACACAATTCTCGCAGCAGTGACTGTTGGATGTCCATCCAACGGCCGACGTGCTTCTTCAATCTCTGATCTTCCTGCTCCAGCTGCCTAAACTTGCGCCGGCGGGACTGCCTGCTCCCTCCTCTTGTGGCCTGCTGTGATGCCGCGCAGGCTTCCTCGGCCCATCCTACTCCCTCCGCTGGCCTGGCCGCACGCAATCAACTGCCTCCTTATTACGCAAAAAAATGATTCCTCCCACTGACATCTAGGGCGCACCGGTTGGGAGGCTGACCTGTGGGCCTATTAAGTTGACGCGTACGTAGGGCTTGTCAACTTAGTCAACAAACGATTCTAGCAGCAGTAACCGTTGGATTTGAATCAATCGGTCCTGCTGCTTCTTCAATCGCTGCTCTTCTTGCACCAGCCGCCCAAACCAGCGCCGGCGAGACCGCCTGCTCCTGCCTCCAGTGGCCGGCTGTGCTGCTGTTGAGGTCTCATCGCCCCCTACTACTCCCACCGCTAGCCAGGCCCTGCGGCGATGGCAGCCTCACACCGTAGACGAACAAGTGAACCCTCGTACTCCTCTCCGCGTGGGCACCCACTGCCGCGTCTTCCCCGGCTCCGCGTCGTCCCCTTCCTAGGCCTCGCCGTCGTCCACCGCCTTGGTGCTCTCGGCGCGGCGTGGTCAATGTGGTCAACGACCGACTTCCATCGGAAGAGTACTATACGTGGAGAGGCTGACAGCTGGGTCCACGGCCACAGCCCAGTTTTATTGTGATTTGCCAAGTAAGTCGCTTTGTCAGGCCTGTTGGGCTGCAAATCTTTCAAGACGAGGAGAGCTTTCATTCGGCTGGCCGAGAAAATGGCCTATCAGTAATGAGAAATGGGCTGTACATTTTTAAAACACATCAAACCGGCAATTAGTTTCAAATTTCTTGTTTTCATTTCGAGATTTTAAATTACATTAATTTTTATGCGTGGACAATTTGTTGGATTTTATATTGATATACATTTATTTTTAAAATCAGTTTGAATGTGACTCGAAATTTCGGGATTAAAAACAGTTCGTACCGCACCGAAATATGCAAAATTTCATATAATTTTTTAACCGTGGCCACAATATGGGCTGTAATGCTAACAAAAAGAATATGGGCTCCAAAAAAAACCTTAAGAATTAGCAAATGGGCTGTAAATTATTAGAAATAATGGCAGATGGGTTGTATGCTGTTTTCCACAGATTTGAGGCTTTCCTAAAAAAAGGTTGACGCACAAGCAGTGACTGTTGGATGTCCATCCAACGGCCGTCGTGCTTCTTCAATCTCTGCTCTTCCTGCTCGAGCCGCTCAAACAAGCGCCGGCGGGACTGCCTGCTCCGTCCTCCCCGCAGCCGGCTGTGCTGCCGCGCAGGCCTCACCGCCCCACCGTACTCCCATCGCTGGCCTAGCCATCCCTCTACTCACCCGCACCTATTGTTATTCTCCGGCGATGGCAGACGAACCAGTAAACCCTCGTACAGTCGTACTCCCCTTCGCGTGGGAAACAACTGCCGAGTCTTCCCTGCCTCCGTGTCGTTCCCTTCCTAGGCCTCACCATCGTCCACCGCCCTGGTGCTCTCGGCGCGGCCTGGTCAACATGGTCAACGACCGACATGCATCTGAAGTGGATTGTACATGGAGAGGCCGACAGCTGGGTCCACGGCCGCACGCAAGGAAATGCCTCCTTATTATGCGCAAAATAATGATTCCTCCACCTGACATCAGGGACCCACCGAAAGGGCCTCTGTATTTTGCGAAAAAACGTTACCACCGCTGACAGCTCGAACCCACCAGCTATATCTTCGCATGCAAGGAAGTGCCTCCTTATTACGCACAAAAAAATGAATACTCCCCATGTTAGCTGGGACCCAGTATAGTGGCAGGCTGACTTGTGGGCCTACTAAGTTGATGGGGACGGAGGGCTTTGTCAACTTAGTCAATATGCACGATTCTAGCTCCAGTGACCGTACGATGTCCATCCAACGGCCGTAGTGCTTCTTAAACCTTTGGTCTTCTTGCTCCAGCCGCCCAAACCAGCGCCGGTCGTGCCTCGTCCTCCCGCCTCCCGTGGCCGGCTGCGATGCGGCGGAGGCCTCACCGCCCCCTACTACTCCCACTGCTGGCTAGGCCATCCCTCTACTCACCCACACCCCCAGTTATTCTGCGGCGACATCAGCCTCACACCGCAGCGAACCAGTGAACCCTCGTACTCCTCTACGCGTGGGCATCCACTGCCGCGTCTTCCCCGGCTCCGCGTCGTCCCCTTCCTAGGCCCCACCGTCTTCCACCGCCCTGGTTCTCTCGGCGCGGGGTGGTCAACATGGTCAAGGAACCGGTTCCATCGGACATGGAGTGTACGTGAAGAGGCTGACAGCTGGGTCCACGGCCGCAGCAAGGAAGTGCCTCCTTATTACGCGCAAAATAATTATTCCTCCACCTGACAGCAGGTACCCATCGGACGGGCCACCATATTTCGCGAAAAAATGTTTCCCCCTGGCTGCTGGGACACACTAGCTACATCTTCGCACGCAAGGAAGTGCCTGACAGTCGGGAACCACCTGGTCGAAGCGTACATAGCATTGTCATTCTGGTCGCGAACGTGTACGTACATACTGGTCGATGTAGAGGCGCGCATGTGTCGTAGTAGAGGCACACACGTAGCATGTACACATACGTACAGCGGCCAGGGTGCAAGAAAGTAAATACGGCCACGTACGTACATACAGGCGGGGTCTCGAACGCCTACTCGCGCGTACGTACGGCCAGGGCTCATGTACATGGCTGGTCGGAACGGAGAAACATCGTCGTCGTGGTGTTCATGGGGAGGCAACGGAATGCGTTGTGTTCATCGGGAGGAAATGGAACGCGTGGGAGCCAACCGGCTTGGACGGAACAGCCGATGGAAACGAGGCCTGGCGTACGTAGAACAGAGGAAACGGCCTTGTGTTCGACCGGCCACATTCGAAACGGGACCCTGTTCATCGGGAGGGGTCTGGCGTACCGCAAAACGGAGGAAACAGACCTCCTACGGTCGAAACGGGGGTCCTGTTGATCAGGAGGGGTGTGGCGTAACGCAAAACGGAGGAAACAGACTTGTGTTGGAGCGCTATGGTCGTAACGGGGGTCCTGTTCATCGGGAGCGGTGTGGCGTACCGCAAAATGGGACTCCACGGGATACTGTTCATCTCCACCGTCGACCCCCTCCAGCCTCCACGGAGCTACTGTTCATCCACCGTCGACCTCCTCCAGCCTCCACCTGCTACTGTTCATCCACGGGCTCCTGTTCATCCAGCCTCCACCGCGCGCTACTCCACCGGCTACTGTTCAACCAGCCCTCTCTACGGGCTCCTGTTCAACCACTCCTCCACGGGCTACTGTTCATCCTGCCCTCCACCGTCTACTGTTCAGCCTGCCCTCCACGGGGTGGTCCTATTCATCCTGCCCTCCACGAGGTCCTATTCATCCAGCCCCAACCGGCTCGAACGGTCGGGGTCCTGTTCATCCACCCCCACCGGGAACTGTTCATCCAAACCCCCCAGCAACGCTCACTGTTCATCCAGAGGCAACGCCACGGGGTCCTGTTCATCCACCCCCACTAGGAACTGTTCATCCAAACCCCCCAGGAACGCTCACTGTTCATCCAGAGGCAGCATCGATCGGGTTCAGTTAGCAGTAGTAGCGAAGGAATCGCTCGATCGGGTTCAGTTAACAGCCATCAATCGATCGCTCGGGTTCAGTAACGTGTAGCCTTCAGTGCAATCGCTCGGGTTCAGTTAGAGCCCAACGCCTCGCTCGGGTTCAGTTAGAGCCCAACGCCTCGCACCCACGTGCGTGCGTGTACGAGAGAAACGCGCATCGCTCGGCCCCGACCACCCACCGTAACTGGGAACACCCCGATATTTTCCTCACCCTCGCTTCTACCATGGTTTTTTCCGTCATGGACGGCCCAAAGAATGTCATGCAGCTGCGTCTCCGGCCCGCCCAGGACGAAAAGCCCATTTTCTGTCATGATTTTTTGTCATAGAAGTAGGACCCCACCACATCTATGATGATTCCGGGTTTTGTCACAATTATCGTCATAGAAGTGTCATAAGTATGACAGAAAAGATTTTCGTTCGGCCCAATATGTCATGGATGTGTCTTTTTTTGTAGTGCTTAGAGAAAGTCTTGCCAACACTGAAGCATATTTCAAGATGCGGGATAAAAAGTTGAAGGTGGATAATGAGCTCAGTTTTTTAAATCAGACTTTGCTAAGATGGTGTTGGCGAAGGAGCAGGCACTTTCCTAGTTGGCCCATGCAAAACGGGTTCTTACAGAACTGAAAACAGAGGTGGATAAGACGAGCCTGGATGATCTCGATTAGGGAAATGAATATGTTGTTCTTAGGAAGTTGAACTAGCTATATGTTGTACTGTGTTGTTTTCATGTAGCTACCGTACTGTGATGTTATAATATATTTATGTGCCTGATATGAAATTGGCAAATAGCTGTTCGATATGAAATGTGAATTTGCGTAATACTGGAATTATTAATTATGAAATAATAAACCTGCTAAATGTGTCATGGACCTTTGCAAACGGTTCTAGCAGTAAAAGCGCTTGCGATGGATAGCCCAATGCCACACAGTTTTCTTCATCAAATCGTGTGTGATATAGTTGATAAAAGCAAACAGTTAACCAAGGAAGACCATGTGTAATAGTTACACCTTTCACACACGAGCCTACACATAAAACTGTGTGGGATGTACATCCGAACAGAAACGTTTTCCCTGGATTGACTGTGTGGGATGTACATAAGAACGGAAACGTATTCCTTGGATTGACTATGTGTGATATACATACGGATGGAAATGTTTTTCTGGGATTCACCGTGTGGGATGTACATACCTACGGAAATGATTTTCTCGGATTACCGTGTGGGATGTACATACCTATGGAAATGATTTTCTTGGATTTCCGTCTGGGATGTAGATACCTACGGAAATGATTGGGTTTTGATGCCTCGCCCGATCGCACACGGCCCCAGCCTGGGTCCTAGGAGGGCCTATCCGTGACGATTTCTGGGACGTGTGGGAAGGACACCCTATCGCACACACTCACTTGGCGACGGTTCCAAATGCCGTCGCGGAAAGGGTTAAAAACCGTTTGTTTAGGACCGACGCGCACCAGTGTAAGGCAACTAACACAAATGTTTTGTTTTCCCGCACTGTTTGTGATATTGTCTGACATTGCACACTCTTTGCAAACGGCAAATGTGTGCATGCTTGCACATGTTTCCTCTTTGTGAACCATCTCGGATTATGGTGTATATCGCAAACATTTGTGTTTTACCAACCGTGTGTGCCGTAACAACCTGGAGAGCACAATATCACCGTAATTTAATTGCCGCTATTTCAAATTTTACCGGATTTGAATTTGAATTTGAATGTGTATGCTACAGCTTTATTCATATCCATTAGGTTCAAACAACCAATGCATTATTCGATTCATAGGTACATATGTTCAAGAATTACATAAGAACCAAATAAAGAATGATGAACCACAGTTGTATACTTGTACTATTTAAGACGGTAAAGATAGAGGCGAAATATATTCTGGTTGCTGAACAAGGTGAAGCGGAATGCCCATATTGTGCCCTCCTCCATGCAGAAGGCATGCACGACTCTAGTCCAACCCCTTGTGATGGCCGACCGCCCATCCTTCACGGTCTCCATGAAAACATCTAGATAATTATCGTGTTCTCGTAGAAATACTTTAACCTTTGCATGCCCACCAATCATGTAGTTTGAGAGGTAATCTTGAGTAAACTGCTTTGGCAACCACTGCAAAGGAAAAAGATCCAGACACTGTCATCTAAGACAACTCATTATGGGCAGTAAAAAGAAGGCTGCAGAGTTCTTACTTACCATCCTGCAGTTCGCTGTTGTCTTGGATAAAGTGTAAACAAATAGTTTAATTGCCATCTTTGGACCCATTTTACTAACAATCTTTATCAGCCTGCTCACTTGATGCTAGTTCAGCGATATATCATTGCACCATACGCAGAAAGGGTCGAAGCGGGATCTTTACCAATGACATATGTACCTAAAAGCACCAAGTTAATATTAGAAGCTAAACAGCAATTACACAATGATGTAGAACAACACTCTTTTATAATATGTCTATATACATCCGTATGTGGTAGTCCATTTGAAATCTCTAAAAAAAAAATATTTAGCAACGGAGGGAGTATCTTATAACATCCAATATACTCACATTTTAGATGAATTAACATCTTATATTATGGGCCGGAAGGAGTTTAGTGCATTCTTACAAATTATTGGCTGATTAACTGTTGTTGTATCCATGGGTTACAGTTAGTTTGAGCTAGTTCGGGCTTAAATAGCCCTAAAGTATATCTAAACATGAGGGCTAGTTTGAGCTAGTTGCATCTATAACCCACCCAAAAAAACTATCCAACCCAAGAGGTGCTAATTGGAGCTAGTTCTCCTAGTGCATTTATTGTCAATCTAACCCTGCCATCCAAACAACTCTTTGGATGGAGTTAGTTTAGGGTTAGTCATGAGCTAGGAACTAACTCTAACATCTAGCTAAGTTGAGTATCCAAAGAGGGCTGTGTTGTTGTTGTTGTTTTTGTTGCTGCTGCTCTTCTACTTATATCTAGACATCATTATAACATTAATGTAACACTCTTCCTTGTTGGTATGTAGCCTAGGATTGCATATTTAGACATTAAGTACAGTGCATGTTGCTATGTAGCCTCAGATATATTACATATGGCCCTAGTTAACCTAACGATAAATGGGTTGCAGATATATTCAGTTAAAAGTTCGATTCACCGATTAGTCCCTTATCAGCCGCCGGCCTATATGGTACCAGCTACCGATATCCTAAACAGTGAGCATATATAAGCCATGGGATGAAACTAACCTCCATGGAAAACAGCAGTTGTTCCCAAAATTTTCCTGTGTAGGTACATCGAGAAACATGTTTAGCACAACAGGCTAAACATCAACCAAAATTATCCATGGCAGACAAAATAATCTCCAAAAGATAGCTTCAGTGTACAGGTTTAAGCACGCTAGTAAAGCAAAACAAGTGGAAAGGTGTGCTAACTGCAACAGGCCTAACATTTAACAACAAGCAAACATAGTCATTTAGACTGGTATTGTGCCGGTCTAAGTACACTGGTTATTGTTAAATAAAAATGGAAAGGCGTGTTAACTACAAGATGCAGCAACCAAATGTAGTCATTCATATTGGTATTGTTGAAACTGGTACGGATGAAATTGAACTGCACAATTCATACTTGCACATATAGAACATCACGTTGTGAATAACTGGAGTAAACAAGGCATACTACAAACAACCAAAGATAGCATTTGAAACTGGACATATGCTAACTACAAACAACCGAACAATCAAAAAACATTAAAAGAGGCATATGCTAGCTATAACAGGCTTAACAGCAAGCAAATATATGCATTCCTATCGGTATGTTTAAAACTGGATTGATGAAATGTACCGCACAGTGAATAATTGCACATATAGAGCATCACATTGTGAACAACTGAAATAAACAAGGCATACTGCAAACAACCAGATATAGCAATTCAAACTGGACATATTCTCGCTACACTACAAAAGGGACTCGACAAAACAAATCATGGGTTTCCCCTGTGAAGAGGCACATCAAAACAAATCATGGGTTTCCTCACTTGTCACAGATGGGCTCGCTCCCGTGGGAAGAGCACGGGCCCTGGATGCGCTCCATGTTGTCGCAGATGGGCTCCTTCCCCTTGGAAGAGCATGGCTGTAGGGTGCCCTCCCTGATGTCGCGGAAGGGCGCTTTCCCCTTGGAAGAGCAGATGGTCTCTTTCCCCTTGGAAGAGCAGATGGGCTCTTTCCCCTTGGAAGAGCCAGAGAGGGTGCCGTCCTCGTGGTCGCCGTCGATGAGGTCTGACTTGGAAGCTGTGGATCCCAAGCCAGCGTCGCAGAACGTGTCCTTCAAAAATGACAAAAGGGGCTCGATGGCGATGTAGAATGGCAAATTGTTGACAGCGAGCCAGAGGAGATCAGCAGCGGGGCCATGGATGAGATCGATGGTGGTTGAACCCAAGGGGATGGGGGTGGGCCACTTAACCTGTGACATAGCCCGCCTAAGGCCGTCGCTGTCGATGACCTCGATGTCGTAGCTGGCGGCCGAGACATGCCCGCATACTCTAGCCCGCTGCTTGAGTTCCTGCCGCCAGCAATGGTCGTCAGCTTCCTCGGCGACATCGGGCGAAGAGAACGCCTCTTTTCGCCAGTCGCTCCTCGAGATCCATTGGAAGCGTAGCCGGGCTTAGGCTGCAACGCTCTGGAGTGGGGGATGGGGATGGGGATCTGTGGAAAAGGGGGCGTTTGGCAGGCGTCATCTAAGAAACTCAGGGCGGCCTGGGGATGGAGATCGGTGGGTAAGCTGCACGGGCAAACCGACAGATGTTGACAATGGCGCCTTATGGCGGCGGCGACAGCGGGGACCTTGCTAGGGTTTCAAGCGAGGGAGGGTGTGTGTGTGCGCGCGCGCACGCCCGAGGAGGTTTTGGTGTGTGTGGGGGGGGGCAGGGGATGTTTGAGGAGACGACGCAGGCACTGAAAATTTGACTACGCGGGAGTCAAACGCGGGAGTGAAATGTCGGGGCTATTGAAAATTTTGATGATAGTGCATCGCACACGGTCCGGAGATAACAATCGTGTGTTATGAAACAGAAAAACCCTTGAGGCGGGCAGATATTTTCTAGGGATGCAGGCGGGATTGGGAACAAGAAACATCGCACATGGTCCGGAGATAACAACCGTGTGTTACGAAACAGAAAAACCCTCGAGGCGGGTAGATATTTTCTAGGGATGCAGGCTGGATTGGGAACAAGTAACATCGCACACGGTCCGGAGATAACAATCGTGTGTTATGAAACAGCAAAACCCTTGAGGCGGGCAGATATTTTTGAGAGGGGGAGCCTTATGGAGCCCAATGTACTATGTGGATGTGGGCGTGACAGGGGCACCGGCGTGGCACACGGTTAGTTTGAGTGAACCGTGTCTGTTGCGTCATCCGACTTGTCTAATGTTCATAAATTGGGCGAAAAATGACGCGGGAGAGGGTCAGAACACGAACATACTTGCACGTGGACCAAATTTATGTATCAAAAGGGTGGTTTGATTTTCAAATACCAAAAGCAACTTCGATGTGGCACCTCTCTCACAAAGCGCACGGTATTGCTTGCCCCCACCCCCCTCGTGTTGGCACGAAGGGAATCCTAAGCTATGAATGCATGCCCCCTCCCCCCCAACCGAGGTTCACCTAGCAAAGTGCGAAGTAGCTAGCAGCCCCTCCTCCCTCATGTCGGCACAAAGGGAATCCTAAGCTATGAATGCAGCCCCCCCAACCGAGGTTCACCTACCAAAGTGCGAAGTAGCTAGCAGCCCCTGAGGGAGTCCTGGATTAGGGGGTCCTCGGACAGCCGGACTATATACTTCTGCCGGACTGTACGACTATGTAGATACAAGACTGAAGACTTCGACCCGTGTCCGGATGGGACTCTCCTTGGCATGGAAGGCAAGCTTGGCAATACGGATATGAAGATCTCCTCCCTTGTAACCGACTCTGTGTCACCCTAGCCCCCTCCAGTGTCTATATAAACCGGAGGGTTTAGTCCGTAGGACAACAACAATCATACCATAGGCTAGCTTCTAGGGTTTAGCCTCTACGATCTCGTGGCAGATCAACTCTTGCAATACTCATATCATCAAGATCAATCAAGTAGGAAGTAGGGTATTACCTCCATCGAGAGGGCCCGAACCTGGGTAAACATTGTGTCCCCCGCCTCCTGTTACCATCCGCCTTAGACACACAGTTCGGGACCCCCTACCCGGATCCGCCGGTTTTGACACCGACATTGGTGCTTTCATTGAGAGTTCCACTGTGCCGTCACCGTAAGGCTTGATGGCCCCTTCGATCATTGGCAACGATGCGATCCAGGGTGAGGTTTTCCTCCCGGGACAGATCTTCGTGTTCGGCGGCTTCGTACTGCGGGCTAACTCGCTTGGCCATCTGGGGCAGATCGATAGCTACGCCCCTGGCCATCAGGTCAGGTTTGGAAACTCGAACTATACTGCCGACATCCGCGAAGACTCGATCTTCGACGGATTCGAGCCCATGTCAGGTGCGCCGCACAATCACGACGAGCATGATTTAGCTCTGCCGGCGGACTGTGTTCAGGAGATCACACCAGCAACTACTCCGGCCCTCAATCCGGAACAAATCGCACCATCTGTGGATGGGTGGATGGACCCCGCCACGGAGGCCGCACACTCAGTGGCGATAGCGCCGAATACTGACTGCACCTCCTACGAGACCCGTGTTGCCGAACCATTGGATTCGTCCCCGGCCACGGACTCCGAGCCGCTTGTGTCCGTGCCCATCGAATCTGATTGGGCGCCGATCATGGAGTTTACCTCCGCGGATATCTTTCAGCACTCACCTTTTGGCGATGTGCTAAATTCATTAAGGTCTCTCTCCCTGTCAGGAGACCCTTGGCCGAACTATGTCCGGCTAGAATGGGATACGGACGACGAAGAAATCCGCGACCCACCCACCACCCACTTAGTAGTCACTGGCGACGATTTAACCGACATGCTCGATTTCGACTCCGAAGACATCGACGGCATGGACGATGATGCAGGAGAGGAACATGAACCATCGCCCACAGGGCGCTGGACAGCCACTTCATCACATGAGATATACATGGTGGATACACCCAAAGAAAACAATAACGAGGAACGGAAGGATGCAGCGAAGGATAGCTCCCTCGAGAAGCAACCAAAGCGTCGGCGTAGGCGCTGCTCCAAATCCCGCCTCGGCAAAAACAGCGATAACAGCGCAAGAGAAAATAACACCCCAGTCGACTCCAGAGGAAACGACGACCACATTGACCCAGCGGCAGAGCAGGATGAACCAGCAAACGGCGAACATAGTACGGATCTGCTGTCCGAACACGGCGACGCCGAGGATAAAGCTCATCAACCTCCCTCCGGAGAGGAAAACAGTCCGGACGAGGATGCACACATCATCCCGGAAAGGCACTTGGAATGAGAGAACCTCCGCAGAAGGCTTATCGCCACCGCGAGGAGTCTGAAGAAGCAGAAGCAAAGGCTTAAGGCTGCGTAGAATACGCTCAACAGTAGATGGAACAAAGTGCTCGACAATGAAGAAAAGTATGGTGGTAGTTACCACACAAAGAGCTATCCAAAGCGCAAGCCGTTGCCTGAATTTGATGATGAGGCCTTAGAGCCCACACAGCTGAAAAATAAAACGGCCGACCGGTCGGATCAACCACCTTGTGGCCGCGATAGACCGGCTAACAAGGCTGCACATAAGTCAGCACACGATTCACGTGAGGACTTGCATCAGAAGACCGGTGCGACCAGATCCATCTATGGATCAAGGAAACGCGATCCAGCGCACAACCAAAACCGAACACTACAACTGTCAGAACGCCACGACACATCCAAATACAGGGGTGCCGCACACCCCCTATGTTTCACCGATGAGGTGCTGGACCATGAATTTCCAGAAGGATTCAAACGAGTGAACATAGAGGCGTACGACGGAAAAGCCTCCCCGAAAACTCAATTGGAAGTTGGCAGGAGCTTGAGGATGCTTTTCGGGCTAATTTTCAAGGGACCTATGTCCGACCTCCGGATGCAGACGATTTAAGTCATATAATTCAACAGCCCGGAGAGTCAGCCCGAAAGCTTTGTAACAGATTTCTCACTAAGAAGAACCAAATCGTCGACTGCCCGGACGCTGAAGCCTTAGCAACTTTCAAACACAGCGTCCGAGACGAATGGCTCGCCAGACACCTCGGCCAAGAAAAACCGAGAACAATGGCAGCCCTGACAAGCCTCATGACCCGCTTTTGCGCGGGCGAAGACAACTAGCGAGCCCGTAGTAGCACCAGTGACCCAGGCACATCTGAAGTCAGGGATGGCAATGGAAAACCACGACGCAGTAAAAGCAAGCGTCGAAATAAAGAAGACAACCCAGATAACACGGCGGTAAACGTCGGATTCAGGGGCTCTCGACCGGGTCAGCGGAAAAAGCCTTTCAAAGGTAGCAGAGATGGACCGTCCAGCCTAAACAAGATTCTAGACAAACTATGTCAGATTCATGGCACCCCCGATAAACTTGGAAATCACACCCACAGAGAATGCTGGGTCTTCAAGCAGGCCGGTAAGCTAAACGCCGAACACAAGGGGAGGGAGACACCAAGTGAAGACGAGGACGAGCCTCGCCAGCAAAGCATTGGGGGACAGAAAAAATTCCCACCAGAGGTCAAAACAGTGAACATGATCCACGTGACGAAGAGGAGAAGCAAACATGCACTCCGAGACACACGCGTCGTAGAGCCCGTCACCCCTAAGTTCAACCCCTGGTTGGCCTACCCGATCACTTTTGATCACGGGGATCACCTGATATGCATCCGGCACGAAGGATTGGCTGCCTTGATGTTAGACCCAATAATAAACGGATACCATCTCACACGAGTCCTTATGGACGGCGACAGTAGTCTTAACCTGATATATCAGGACACGGTCCGCAAAATGGGGATAAACCCGACAAAAATCAGCCACAGTAATACTACCTTCAAGGTACCAGGCCCAGAGGCCCGTAGCACGGGCTCTCCAATCCAGAGGTTGTATTCGGTTCTCCCGAAAACTTCCAAAGCAAAAAGTTAACCGTCGACATCGCTCCATTCCGAAGTGGCTATCAAGCACTACTCGGAAGAGCAGCTTTTGCTCGTTTTAATGCAGTATCGCATTACGCTTCTCTCAAGCTCAAGATGCCCGGTCCACGTGGCATCATCACAATTAGCGGAAATATTGAACGTTCCTTACGTGCGGAAGAATGTGCGACAGCTTTAATAGCCGAACACTAAACGGCCCCCCCAGCCAGAATAAATGATCGGTCGTCAAGACCGCGGACACGTCTAGACGAGTCCGGCGCATTACTAGCTATAACAGCTTAGATAAACCTGAGATTGGTTTGATGGTTATACCCCAATAGGCGGTACTAGGGGCTTCCCGCGTGTAAACAAGGCTAGTTCGGCTCAACTTTACTTATCTTGAATTTTCATGGTTTATCGAGAATAACCAATTTTTCGCACGACAACTTTCACCTAAGTTCTTCTCTTTTATAGACGACAATCGTGTTACACCCTTCCAGGATACGGCACAACGGAGACACAGGCGCAGACGTGCAGCGGGGACCCGCTCAAAGGTTTGTTTTCAGATAAAGACCCTGTGTAAACCTTTTTTACTGTCTCTTGTTGTCCACGTCCTCCGGTTACTCAGTATAACCGAGAGTGATGCTGACGTTATTGGCATTTCGCCACGTCAGAACGATGCACGTACCTGGACACTCAGGGATCATTATCAAGGGCGTTATTCAGCCCGGCATATGTTGTAAAGACCGAATACCTTAGGGCGTGTTCGGCGTCGCGAGTTTGGCCTTATATGCATCAGCTCCGAATCATGTCTTTGGTGAAATGTTGGGTTTGCCCGGCTCCCGTGTTTTGCTACCTTATGTTCCGATCTATCGGCTAAGGTGGCATCGGGAGAACTACTGCGATTGTGCCCTGGTTCATCCGGATGAGCACCTCAGTAGAGAAAGCCGAAAACTGACTGTCATGATAAAGCGCGAGACTGGTCAACCACTCGATGACTTAGCGGAATCTTCGGGATTCATCCACATTAACGAAGGGCCGTTTCCCGGTCATGTATGTACGCGCCCCGTATTCGGATGAGCGCGGAGGTACCAGGGGCTATATAGTAGTCCCACCGTCAAACTCCTATGGCTAGGTGAAAGTGTTAAAGCAATATAGTCTGATTGCCTCGTTCGCTGCGCTATCACCTCCTTAATGGACCAAGATGTTGGATCAAGTGTGAATACGCGTTTTTTACGAACACCCCCGCATTATATGCGTGGGGGCTGAAGCCGACGACTGCAAACTTTCAGGTTATATACATATATACATAAACGGTCGCACAGGAGGCATCATAATACTTTCAGGCAAAAGTATAAACACAGCCTTTATAATTTAATAAACATTGTTCTTACAATGGGAATACATGTCACTAGAACATAATATTCTTCGAGCACTGAGCCTCTATTAAACTAGCGCCTTCAAGGACTTCTTTAAAGTAGTGCTCGGCCGATACTCGGCCCACGGCCGAACTTTGGGTCGCAATAGCGGTGGCCTCCATCTCTGCCCAGTATGTCTTGACATGGGCCAGAGCCATCCGCGCACCCTCTATGCACGCCGACCTCTTCATAGCGTCGATGCGCGGCACAGCACCAAGGAACTGTTGCACTAAACTAAAATAACTATTCGGCCTTGGCCCTTCAAGCCACAAATGATCCACAACAGACCTCATGGCAAGCCCGGACAACCTATGGAGCTCGGCCCACTCGGACATTCGCTCATTCAACAGCAGCGGACGCACTGGAACATTGAACTGTGACCAGAACAGCTTTTCCACTTCTCGATCTTTTTGATCTTTGAAAAACTCAGCCGCATCAGCAGCACTTGCTGCCAAATCCACGTATGCGTCTGCAGAACTCCATAGTTGATCAAGAGGGGAATACTTAGGATCTTCGAACTTCGTCTGCAACAAAAAGGGCTTCCCAGCCGCGATATCCCTAGCTTGACGCAGCTCCTCCTTCGCCGCTCTGATTTTAGAGCGGGCGTCCTTGGCCGCTACCATGGCCTTCTCCAGGTCTGTCATCTTCGTTCGATTTTCCTTTTTAAGAAGCTCGTAACGGTCGGCGGCATCTTTCAAGTCAACAGCCATCTTGGCTATTTCATCCTTGCTTTGGCAATGCGCAGCCTGTTCGGCTCTCAGCTCTTCGACCGCCTTTAGAGCGGCCGCATCACTCTTCCTGGTTTGTTCCTTGGCTCGGGCAAGTTCCGCCCGAAGGGTCTTGTGACACCCAAAATTTTATTTGGATTTTTCTCAAAAGATTTTATTTGACTTGAGGGAGGTGATTTAAATTTTTTCTTCCAAAGAAACCTCCCTTTCAATATTTTTTTTTGGCAAGAGTTTTTTTATTTTGGATTCACCCAAGACTTGCTTTTGGTCTCGGAGGTCCTTGCCTTTTTATTTTGACTCAAGACAAAATAATTTTCACTTGAGAAAAATGCCTTTTGAAAATCTCTTTGAAATTTGCACTATGGCTTTTGGAATGATCCTTTACCACTTTCAACAATCCACTCATGCCATGGCCTTAGTGCAAATCCACTCTCCTAAACCTTCCCTCATCTTTGGATCATGTTTTGCATCAAATCCAGTAAGTTGTACCTCTCCATATAATTATTTTCCATTTAAATCTTATCAACTAAATTTCTGTCTTCTATTCTAGCCCTTGGAGATTTACAAAGGAGCTACCATCTCTGCTTTGATTTTTGCCCCCAAACCAACTCCCCTTCCTAGTCCTTTGAACCCTCAACCAAGATCCATGAAGATCCACTGGTCTTCAGTTCAAATTTTTCAAACTACACTTGCTGCAAGTTTGGACCAGATTTGTCAAATTTGGTGAAATTCATTCAAATCCTTCTCCAAATATTCCAAGTAAAATCAGGCAGCCTCTGGATACATTGAGTGGTCACCTCACCAAGTCCCAGCCCCAGGAAATTTTTTCTCATTGCCAAATCATTCTGTCGAACACCTGCAGTGCATTGTCAATGTCAAGTTCAGAAACAGTTTCAGTACACTGTCGTTTTCTTCAGAACTTGTTGTCGATCTCGACAGTGCCTCGATGTCGCCTTGCTCCCCGTCCCCTCCCCCTTATTCCTGCACCGCACGAGCGCCTGGACGCTTGCAGACGTCGGCGACGAGCAGGAGGAGGTGCGCCGCCCCGTGACCGACGACAGAAGCGGCTTTGCGGCCGCCAGAGAGAGGCGCGGCGCCGACGGCGCCACCCAGCACCGCCCAAGCCACCGGAGCTCGCCGCGTGGCCTTCCACTCCCCAGAACACGCTGCCACCCTCGTCGTGAACCGCTGCGTGCGGAGCGCGCTCTCTGCCGCCGACGTGCCCGTGCGGCCACCCCACCGTGGACCGACGCCATTACGCCAAGACCAACTCAGTTTAGCAGTGGGACGGCACCAGTAAACCTCACTGATGCTGCCTGGCCACTCAAACCACCTGCTCAACCACTACCTCGCCGTAATCGCTCGCCGGAGATTCTCCGTTGACGGCCACCCCCTCGATCCGCCTATAAATAGAGGCCCCGAGCTTCAACTCGAACCCACACCACCTCTGCACTCCACCTAGAGCACGCCTAGCCACTGGAAGAGCCCCGAGGAGGTCTCCTTCCTTGACTCCGGTCGCCGCGACCCGCCACGGGATCCAGCTCGATTCGCCCCCGTGCGTGCACCTCCGCCTCCCATCTCTTGCCAGTAGCTTCCCTATGCATCCACTCTTCCGACCCGCGCTTCAATTCGAGGTTTGCAGCTCACCACCGGAGTTCCCCACCATCACCCGAACCGCCGTCCGCCGGAGAAAGTGTCGCCGTCGACGTGGTGCTCTCCGTCGGTCGAGTCCACCACCCACCGACGCGGAAGGACACGCTGAAGCTCTTGGTACCCTCCGATCTTCCTGACTCGCCGTGGTTCGACGCCGGCGTCCACCGCAGTCTTCGGGCGCCGGCGAGCTTTTTGAACCTGACATGTGGACCCCCATGTCAGCCTCTGTTCTATTCTCCCTCGAACCGTTTTCTGTTGGCGCCTTCGGGCAAAATACGTTTTCCCTTTTTAGCTGGCGCATTTCTTTCCGAAGCGTTTTCTGTTTTCTCAGTTTAAACCCTGGAACTTTTCTGTTTCATTACGGATGAGTCCCTGGACAGAAACCTTTATAACTTTTTAATAAAAAGGTATTTTTGAGTGATTCTTTTTCTAACAGTCTTAAAATTTTGTCTAGTTTTTTATGGGATTTATTTGGAAAATTTTTGGAGAAATTTTTATGCACGCGTTGGTTTTCACGTTAGTGCCCGTTTTCGTTATGCCGTAGGTTCCGGAAGAGGTGACGGAGCCGCGAACTTCGCCGAGCTAGACTCCGACTTCTCTGAACCAGGCAAGCATGTTTGAACATTTGATATGATAGGTGTTTTGCATGTTTGGGTGACAGTTTGTGCGTGGCATATGAGTGTCAGTGAGTACCTCGTTGCTTGTGAGGCAACTACCCGCTTTTTCCAAAGTCGCGATGATCTCTGGTGAGAGATGGCCTAATCATGTGGTGACATGAAGGGCAGCAAGGTGGTACTGTTGTAGCATACTAGCCTTGCATCATCCGATGAATTCCGACGTTAACGTGGACGGAGTCACGTTATCGTTCTTTTCCCCTCCGTGCTGCCACATGTTTCATTTGCCAGGGTGCGGTTTAGTAAGTTGGTAACCTCTTTCCGTGTACACACCAAACAGAGGGGCCGGGATGATGGTTCCTTGGCCCAGGATTAAAGCCAGTCATCCGGTCAGGGGGCATGGGTGCTTCCGGTTGGGACCGAGAGGGGGGCACCCCCTTAGAGCGCGCGTATAGAAATTTGATCCCATGCTACGCAAGGTTGTAGCCTCCCCGTCTCAAGGATTTTCTTGAACGTTGCCGAGGGAGATCCCTGGCTTCGGAATGATGAATGGGTGTGTACTGGTTAGACGTGTTTCTTCCAAAACACCGTAAACGGAACTAGTCCCCGTGACTACTGAAATCCGTTGGTTGTGGTTAAGTACAAACTCTGCAGAGTCAAATTCTTCCAAGTCATCGTATCCATGATCAAGTAGTGAAATCAGTGTATCCATATCTATCCACGTGGAAAACTTGTCCCCGGTGAACAAGCTCAAGTGGTAAACCCAGTTTAATTATTATTACTGTGGATGGACTAACCTTATATTTGTCTCGTACTTGTAATAATTTATAATCTCGAGCTACTGAATTATTGAGCTACAATATAAGCCCTTTATGTGACGTCGCGCAGACGTCCGACTGTGGCGTGTTTTTGTTTCTTACTTTAAATATAAGCCCTTTATGTGACGTCGCTCAGACGTCCGACTGTGGCACGCACTGCCTTTATTTTCTGTTATAAGCCCTTTATGTGGTGTCGCCCCGACGCCCGACTGTGGCATTATTATTCTTGCAGTTTCCTCTCGAGGAGTCATTCAGACACTCGTTTGGCACCAGTATTACTATTCTTGCAGTTTCCTCTCGAGGAGTCATTCAGACCCTCGTTTGGCACCAGTATTACTATTCTTGCAGTTTCCTCTCGAGGAGTCATTCAGACACTCGTTTGGCACCAGTATTACTATTCTTGCAGTTTCCTCTCGAGGAGTCATTCAGACCCTCGTTTGGCACCCAGTATGTACTATCTCTATGTCTGAACGCACTGGTTAATTTGTTCATACGATTCATGTTTACATTTGTTATATCTTATGTCCGAACTGTCTTGCGAGTACTTTCATAGTACTCACCTGGCTTGTTGATTTGGCCAGATGTTGACGAAGGCGATCTCTTGGATGAAGAGTTTGATAGCGCGTCCGATGCCTAGAGGAGTCCCAGTCAGTCCTGCGCGATCCCGGATATTGTTCACTTGTATTATATACGCTTCCGCCACCCGCAATAAGTCTCCTCGAGCCTCACTCCGACGCTCGTAGAGCTGTAGTCTTCAGGAGTCATATCACTCGCTTCGCGGTGATATTTCCACCACCGTTATTATCGTGAGTTAGTAGTTATGCCACCCTATCCGCCGTCTTGTTTTATCGGCGTGCATGTAATAAATTGTTGGGCAGTCTCCGCTCAACCTTGTATTTTATTCAGTACTCCTGGTATTTTTCTTCTGTGACCAAGATATTGTCTACCAGTGAGAAGGAATTCTTCCTTACTGGTCCTTAAAAGGGATTGGTCTCTCAATAATTATTTTATTGAAAAACCGGTCGTGACAAGCTTGGTATCAGAGCCAGGCTGACTGTAGGAAGCCACTAGGTGCGATCGCTAATCGGTTATTAGCGTCTTTTGTGCTTTTCAGCATTTTGCAATTGTAGCTATTTTCTGTTGGTCATCATAAATTTATGACATGACTACTCAGAATTTTTGCCTACTTTTGTAGATGGCTGGCAGCAGCTGTGAGAATCGAGTGTTCACGAACGTGCCCGAGGGGTTTGCCAAGCTCCTCGTCTCCATCACCAAGCTCGCGATCGGGCCAGCAGCTCGCCCAGAATTCACGCTCTATCAGCACAAGCTCAGCGACGACGTGTCTATGCACCAAGCTGTGGTGCAATTCAAGGGAGGACGTTCTGCAGCTCGCCACTTCCGTTTTGTGGGAAGGGCCATGCCTACGGAGAGGCATGCCATGCAGATGGCTGCCCGTGAGGCGATAGCTCGTCTTCGGGACATCCTTCCTACGATGAAGACTCGGCGCTACCTCTACCTCCCATGCCATGTGCCATACACTAGTCACTATGCATTCGCCTGCCATCGGGGAGAGCGAGATGAAGCCATCGAGATGGTTGTGGAGTATCTCAAGGCTCTGGAGGAGTCTTTCGACAACCTCGTAGACGATCTTGTGGCTGCCCGCATGGACTTAGTCCGGGGCGGTCCTGCCAGCAGGAAGGAGCTTCTCCACACGGCACCGCCTCTGACTTTCGTCTCGTCTTCAGCCTCTTATGCACCGGCCGTTTTGGCCACTGCTCGCCGTCTGCCTACCACTGAGGAGTTCGACCGAGTCATCGCTCCTACTCCAGTCAGAGCTGCACCGCCTGCCGCACCCGCTCTACCACCTGTCGCTCCCGCGCCATCACCGCAGCGCAGCGTTACGCGCCAGGAGCCAGCTAGAGAGGAGGTGGAGGTTGATTCTCCTGGACCGCTAAGTCTTGCCATCGGCAAGGGGAAGGAAATCTTCACCATCTCCGACTGAGAGCGCCGAATAGCCGCGCGTTATGTCTGCTTTTATGATGTGTTGTTTTTTCTGTGCGCTAGTTTGTATTGGTGTGTTTGCTGCCTTCCGGAGGAGTACGCTAGCCTAAATAACATGTCAGGAATGTGTACGCGCATCCTGAGTGCTGTATCGTGTGTTTGCTTTTCGCGTGTAAGATATATGCTAAGCAGTTCCTCTCCGTGCAAAATCGCTTATGTTTCCTTGAAAACCTTTAGGTCTTTTAAATTGTTGCCTTGCAAGTTTTTCCTTGTGCTACACAGTTTTTCTCATGGGTTTTGCAAAATAATACCCCAGACTGGAAAAATGTCTCGTCCGTGGACTCGCTCCATGCCCAATCAGCCAGAAGAGGTTTATGGGACGCAGACTAGCAACAATTTCACTCAGGGTCAGTCCAGTCAACAGGACAGCGAAGCAGCCCTGTCTCAAGTCTGCCGTCTCTTCGAACAAAGCCAACAACATCACCAAGAGATGATGAATCATGTCATCAATATGGGAAACCACCGCGAACCCCATCAACCACATTCCAAGTTATCTGAGTTACAGAAGACTCGCCCTTCAACTTTTGCTCACACCGATAGGCCGCTGGAAGCCGATGATTGGCTTCGTGACATTGAAAGGAAACTGATTATTGCTCAGTGTTCAGATCATGAGAAGGTGCTTTATGCACCACACTACCTTACTGGAGCAGCTGCAACATGGTGGGAAAACTTCCTACACATGCATCCCAGTGAACACAACATCACCTGGGAAGAGTTCAAGGAAGGCTTCCGTGGGGCACACATCCCCAGGAGCATCATAAAAATCAAGAAGAGAGAGTTTGATGACCTGAAGCAGAGAGGCATGTCAGTGATAGAATACAATGGTCAGTTTACCCAGCTATCCCGTTATGCCTACGATGAGCATATAACAGAAAACAAGAAGATGGAAAAATTCCTGGACGGCCTGGCACCAGCACTAAAATGCCAACTGGTTGTACACACTTTCCCGGATTTTAAAACTCTGGTTGACAAGGCCATTACCTTGGAGAATGAGCGCCGTAGTCTGGAAGATCTCCGTAAGCGAAAGAGGGACAAGATGACTCTTGCTCGCAACAACCGAAGCAAGACTGGGGTTCCAAGGACAGAAGCAAGGAGATCCACGACTGCTGATCCAAGGCCCGTCAGACATTTTCATGCCAGAGACAAGGAGTACACATACCATCCAGGGGTCACCTGCTATGCTTGTGGTGAAGAAGGGCACTATGCTAAACAGTGCCCAGAACCAAGGAACTCGGCCCCCAAGCCAAACAATGGTGGAAACAATCCAGCCCCCAAGCGCAACAATTTCAATCCCAACAACAACCACAAGAAGGGTCACCTGAACCATGTGACCAGGGAAGAGGCGCAGAATGCCCCAGACATCGTGCTCGGTACGTTCCCTGTCAACACAGTACCTGCCACGGTTTTGTTTGATTCTGGAGCTTCCCATTTGTTCGTTTCGAAGAGTTTTGTTTTACAACATGATTTTCCGATACTTCCCTTGGAAAAATCTATGATCATCAAGTCCCCCGGAAATAAGCAAATCGCTCAGGGTTACTGCCAAGGAGTGGTCATTGAGTTCGAAGAACTACAATTCCAAGCAAATCTCATCGTGTTGGAGAGTAAAGGACTGGATGTCATTTTAGGAATGGACTGGTTGACCACCAACAAAGGATTCATTGACTATTTCAATCGGACCGTGATTCTCACCCACCATCATGGCAAGACAATAAAGGTTACAGCTCAGGAAAGACCACAGTCACGGCAACCAAAACTGAACAAAGTGGACATTTCTGAACTGAGAAAAGTTCCAGTGGTATGCGAGTTTCCTGATGTGTTCCCTGAAGAACTGCCACCAGACCGAGAGATAGAATTCAGCATCGAACTAGCACCTAGCACCGCTCCCATCTATAAGAAGCCTTACAGAATGGCACCCTCAGAATTGGTGGAGTTGAAGAAGTAGATAAAGGAATTATTGGACAATGGATTTATTCGAGCCAGCTCCTCACCTTGGGGTTCGCCAGTGTTGTTCGCCAAGAAAAAGGATGGGACACTGAGACTGTGTATAGACTATCGAGCCCTCAATATGGTCACCATCAATAACAAATATCCGATGCCACGGATAAATGATTTGTTTGACCAGCTCGCACAAGCCAAGGTATTCTCAAAAATTGATTCGAGATCGGGATATCATCAACTAAAAGTACGGACAGCAGATATCCCCAAGACAGCATTCACTTCCAGATATGGATTATATGAGTTCACAGTGATGCCTTTTGGTCTAACAAACGCCCCCGCATATTTCGTCCATCTCATGAACAAGGTGTTCATGAAATTCATGGACAAATTTGTTGTGGTGTTCATCGACGATATTCTGGTATACTCAAGGACACCAGAAGAGCATACTGAGCATCTCCGAATTGTTTTGGGAGAATTGAGGAAACATCAGTTGTACGCCAAATTTAGCAAGTGCGAATTTTGGCTAAGACAAGTTGGTTTCTTAGGCCATATATTGAACCAAGAAGGCGTGGCCGTAGACCCAGAAAAAGTCAAAGCCATACTTGACTGGAAGCCACCCGCCAACGTTACAGATGTGCGGAGTTTCCTAGGAATGGCCGGATATTATAGAAGATTTATTGAAGGATTCTCCACTATGGCAAAACCTATCACACAGTTGCTCAAGAAAGACAAGAAATTTGTATGGACGGAAGCATGCGAGAAAAGCTTCCAAGAACTCAAGAAGAAACTGACAACCGCACCGGTCTTAACTGTGCCAGACATACACAAGAGTTTTGAAGTATATTGTGACGCGTCCCGAAAAGGTCTCGGATGTGTACTAATGCAGGATGGCAAAGTTGTCGCATATGCCTCCAGGCAGCTGCGAAAACATGAGGAAAATTACCCAACACATGACTTGGAGCTAGCAGCAGTTATACATGCACTCAAGGAGTGGAGGCACTTTCTGTTGGGGAATCACTGTGAAATATATACAGACCATAAGAGCCTCAAATATATTTTCACACAGCCAGAGCTAAATTTACACCAACGACGCTGGTTGGAACTGGTCAAGGACTATGATGTCAGTATTCACTACCATCCAGGGAAAGCAAATGTAGTGGCCGATGCCCTTAGTCGAAACCCCAGCCCGGACAATGACGGTCCGCAAAACTTGAGGCCTGAGTTTCAGCAAGAGTTCGCTAGGCTCAGCATGATGTTAGTCTCTGAGGGCACCGTATCAAAACTGGAGATACAACCCACCCTGGTGGAACAAATTAAGAAGGCTCAACAGGGACATCCCAGCATCGAAGGTATAAAGAAGAAAATGAACCTTGGAAAGACTTCAGAGTTCGTCACAGACAGCGAAGGAACATTATGGTACGGAGACGGACTTTGCGTACCTAACATTGAGGAACTCAAGCAACAAATCTTAACCGAAAGCCACACCGCTCCATACTCGATCCACCCTGGAGGAACCAAAATGTACAAGGACATTCAGGAAAGATTTTGGTGGCACGGTATGAAAAGAGATATAGCCACATTCATTGCTTGTTGCAATTCATGTCAGCGCATCAAGGCCGAGCATCAAAAGCCAGCAGGGCTACTCCAGCCAAACAGGATACCGGAGTGGAAATGGGATGAAATAGGAATGGACTTCATTGTCGGATTACCCCGATCTCAACGCGGAAGTGACGCCATATGGGTCATCACAGACCGACTAACCAAGGTTGC
Source organism: Aegilops tauschii subsp. strangulata (assembly GCF_002575655.3). NCBI lineage: Eukaryota > Viridiplantae > Streptophyta > Magnoliopsida > Poales > Poaceae > Aegilops > Aegilops tauschii. The sequence continues at coordinate 237,884,179 of NC_053041.3, forward strand.
TCATTTCATTCCCGTGAAGACTACCTACTCCACACAAAGACTGGCCAAACTTTATCTCTCCCATATAGTTTGTTTGCATGGAGTCCAAAAGACTATAATATCCGACCGAGGCACACAATTCGTCTCCAAATTTTGGGATCACCTATAACAAGCTCTGGGCACGCGACTAGCTTTCAGCACAGCATACCACCCTCAGACTGATGGACAAACGGAACGTGTAAACCAAATCCTAGAGGATATGCTGAGAGCCTGTGTGCTCACCTATGGATCCAGTTGGGAAGAGAGTTTGCCGTATGCCGAATTTGCTTACAACAACAGTTACCAAGCCAGCTTGCAAATGGCACCCTTTGAAGCATTGTACGGACGGAGGTGTCGTACTCCACTGAATTGGTCAGAAACAGGTGACAGTCGTATCTTCGGCCCAGACATGCTTAAAGAGGCCGAGGAGAAAGTTAAGCAGATCAGGGATAGACTCAAGACCGCGCAGAGCCGACAAAAGAGCTACTACGATCAAAAACATCGTGAGGTCAGCTTTGAACCCGGTGATTCCGTATACCTCCGAGTATCTCCTATGAGGGGTCTGCAACGGTTCAAAATTAAAGGGAAGCTAGCCCCGATATTTATTGGACCATTTTGTATAAAGGCACGAAGAGGCACGGTAGCCTACCAACTAGACTTACCCAAGGAGCTGTCAGACGTCCATGACGTGTTCCACGTCTCTCAACTGAGAAAATGTGTAAGTAACCCAGAGAAGCAGGTACCCCATGAAAACATTGATGTGCAACCAGACCTCACCTACAGAGAGAGGCCAGTAAAGATTTTGGAAGAATCTGAACGGAGGACCCATCAAAAAACGACAAAATTTTTCAGGGTTCAGTGGAGCAACCACACCGAGGATGAAGCTCCATGGGAAAGGGAAGATTTCCTCCAGGCAGAGTATCCATATCTATTTGAGGATCAGCAGAAATCTCGAGGACGAGATTTTTCCTAAGGGGGTAGGTGTTGTGACACCCAAAATTTTATTTGGATTTTTTTACAAAGATTTTATTTGACTTGAGGGAGGTGATTTAATTTTTTTCTTCCAAAGAAACCTCCCTTTCAATATATTTTTTTTGGCAAGAGTTTTTTTATTTTGGATTCACCCAAGACTTGCTTTTGGTCTTGGAGGTCCTTGCCTTTTTATTTTGACTCAAGACAAAATACTTTTCACTTGAGAAAAATGCCTTTTGAAAATCTCTTTGAAATTTGCACTATGGCTTTTGGAATGATCCTTTACCACTTTCAACAATCCCCTCTTGCCATGGCCTTAGTGCAAATCCACTCTCCTAAACCTTCCCTCATCTTTGGATCATGTTTTGCATCAAATCCAGCAAGTTGTACCTCTCCGTATAATTAATTTCCATTTAGATCTTATCAAATAAATTTATGTCTTCTATTCTAGCCCTTGGAGATTTACAATGGAGCTACCATCTCTGCTTTGATTTTTGCCCCCAAACCAACTCCCCTTCCTAGTCCTTTGAACCCTCAACCAAGATCCATGAAGATCCACTGGTCTTCAGTTCAAATTTTTCAAACTACACTTGCTGCAAGTTTGGACCAGATTTGTCAAATTTGGTGAAATTCATTCAAATCCTTCTCCAAATATTCCAAGTAAAATCAGGCAGCCTCTGGGTACATTGAGTGGTCACCTCACCAAGTCCCAGCCCCAGGAAATTTTTTCTCATTGCCAAATCATTCTGTCGAACACCTGCAGTGCATTGTCAATGTCAAGTTCAGTAAAGTTCAGAAACAGTTTCAGTACACTGTCGTTTTCTTCAGAACTTGTTGTCGATCTCGGCAGTGCCTCGATGTCGCCTTGCTCCCCGTCCCCTCCCCCTTGTTCCTGCACCGCACGAGCGCCTGGACGCTTGCGGATGTCGGCGATGAGCAGGAGGAGGTGCGCCGCCCTGTGATCGACGCCAGCAGCGGCTTTGCGGCCGCCAGAGAGAGGCGCGGCGCCGACGGCGCCACCCAGCGCCGCCCAAGCCACCGGAGCTCGCCGCGTGGCCTTCCACTCCCCAGAACGCGCTGCCACCCTCGTCGTGAACCGCTGGGCACGGAGCGCGCTCTCTGCCGCCGACGTGCCCGTGAGGCCACCCCACCGTGGACCGACGCCATTACGCCAAGACCAACTCAGTTTAGCAGTGGGACGGCACCAGTAAACCTCACTGATGCTGCCTGGCCACTCAAACCACCTGCTCAACCACTACCTCGCCGTAATCGCTCGCCGGAGATTCTCCGTTCATGGCCACCCCCTCGATCCACCTATAAATAGAGGCCCCGAGCTTCAACTCGAACCCACACCACCTCTGCACTCCACCTAGAGCACGCCTAGCCACTGGAAGAGCCCCGAGGAGGTCTCCTTCCTCGACTCCGGTCGCCGCGACCCGCCACGGGATCTAGCTCGATTCGCCCCCGTGCGTGCACCTCCGCCTCCCATCTCTTGCCAGTAGCTTCCCTATGCATCCACTCTTCTGACCCGCGCTTCAATTCGAGGTTTGCAGCTCACCACCGGAGTTCCCCACCATCACCCGAACCGCCGTCCGCCGGAGAAAGTGTCGCCCTCGACGTGGTGCTCTCCGTCGGTCGAGTCCACCACCCACCGACGCGGAAGGACACGCTGAAGCTCTTGGTACCCTCCGATCTTCCTGACTCGCCGTGGTTCGACGCCGGCGTCCACCGCAGTCTTCGGGCACCGGCGAGGTTTTTGAACCTGACATGTGGACCCCCATGTCAGCCTCTGTTCTATTCTCCCTTGAACCGGTTTCTGTTGGCGCCTTCAGGCAAAATACGTTTTCCCTTTTTAGCTGGCGCATTTCTTTCCGAAGCGTTTTCTGTTTTCTCAGTTTAAACCCTGGAACTTTTCTGTTTCATTACAAATGAGTCCCTGGACAGAAACCTTTATAACTTTTTAATAAAAAGGGATTTTTGAGTGATTCTTTTTTTGACAGTCTTAAAATTTTGTCTAGTTTTTTATGGGATTTATTTGGAAAATTTTTGAAGAAATTTTTATGCACGCGTTGGTTTTCACGTTAGTGCCCGTTTTCGTTATGCCGTAGGTTCCGGAAGAGGTGACGGAGCCGCGAACTTCGCCGAGCTAGACTCCGACTTCTCCGAACCAGGCAAGCATGTTTGAACATTTGATATGATAGGTGTTTTGCATGTTTGCGTGACAGTTTGTGCGTGGTATATGAGTGTCAGTGAGTACCTCGTTGCTTGTGAGGCAACTACCCGCTTTTTCCAAAGTCGCGATGATCTCTGGTGAGAGATGGCCTAATCATGTGGTGACATGAAGGGCAACAAGGTGGTACTGCTGTAGCATACCAGCCTTGCGTCATCCGACGAATTCCGACGTTAACGTGGACGGAGTCACGTTATCGTTCTTTTCCCCTCCGTGCTGCCACATGTTTCATTTGCCAGGGTGCGGTTTAGTAAGTTGGTAACCTCTTTCCGTGTACACACCAAACAGAGGGGCCGGGATGATGGTTCCTTGACCCAGGATTAAAGCCAGTCATCCGGTCAGGGGGCATGGGTGTTTCCGGTTGGGACCGAGAGGGGGGCACCCCCTTAGAGCGCGCGTATAGAAATTTGATCCCATGCTACGCGAGGTTGTAGCCTCCCCGTCTCAAGGATTTTCTTGAACGTTGCCGAGCTTGATCCCTGGCTTCGGAATGTTGAATGGGTGTGTACTGGTTAGACGTGTTTCTTCCAAAACACCGTAAACGGAACTAGTCCCCGTGACTACTGAAATCCGTTGGCTGTGGTTAAGTACAAACTCTGCAGAGTCAAATTCTTCCAAGTCATCGTATCCATGATCAAGTAGTGAAATCAGTGTATCCATATCTATTCGCGTGGAAAACTTGTCCCCGGTGAACAAGCTCAAGTGGTAAACCCAGTTTAATTATTATTACTGTGGATGGACTAACCTTATATTTGTCTCGTACTTGTAATAATTTATAATCTCGAGCTACTGAATTATTGAGCTACAATATAAGCCCTTTATGTGACGTCGCGCAGACGTCCGACTGTGGCGTGTTTTTGTTTCTTACTTTAAATATAAGCCCTTTATGTGACGTCGCTCAGACGTCCGACTGTGGCACACACTGCCTTTATTTTCTGTTATAAGCCCTTTATGTGGTGTCGCCCCGACGCCCGACTGTGGCATTATTATTCTTGCAGTTTCCTCTCGAGGAGTCATTCAGACACTCGTTTGGCACCAGTATTACTATTCTTGCAGTTTCCTCTCGAGGAGTCATTCAGACCCTCGTTTGGCACCAGTATTACTATTCTTGCAGTTTCCTCTCGAGGAGTCATTCAGACACTCGTTTGGCACCAGTATTACTATTCTTGCAGTTTCCTCTCGAGGAGTCATTCAGACCCTCGTTTGGCACCCAGTATGTACTATCTCTATGTCTGAACGCACTGGTTAATTTGTTCATACGCTTCATGTTTACATTTGTTATATCTTATGTCCGAACTGTCTTGCGAGTACTTTCATAGTACTCACCTGGCTTGTTGATTTGGCCAGATGTTGACGAAGGCGATCTCTTGGATGAAGAGTTTGATAGCGCGTCCGACGCCTAGAGGAGTCCCAGTCAGTCCTGCGCGATCCCGGATATTGGTCACTTGTATTATATACGCTTCCGCCACCCACAATAAGTCTCCTCGAGCCTCACTCCGACGCTCGAAGAGCTGTAGTCTTCAGGAGTCATATCACTCGCTTCGCGGTGATATTTCCACCACCGTTATTATCGTGAGTTAGTAGTTATGCCACCCTATCCGCCATCTTGTTTTATCGGCGTGCATGTAATAAATTGTTGGGCAGTCTCCGCTCAACCTTGTATTTTATTCAGTACTCCTGGTATTTTTCTTCTGTGACCAAGATATTGTCTACCAGTGAGAAGGAATTCTTCCTTACTGGTCCGTAAAAGGGATTGGTCTCTCAATAATTATTTTATTGAAAAACCGGTCGTGACAGGTCTCCACGGCGGCAGCCCCATCTGCAGTCACAACATATTAAAGATACTAGCATCATGCTCCTCTTAATATGTGTTGATCACCGGAGAAAACGCATACCCTGTGCCTCGTCAAGCCGCTTGTTTACAAGCACGATCTCGGCATCTGCCGCATCAAGTTGCCGCTTCAGCTTGGCAAACTCACCAGTCCGGCTAGCCGCCGGACCTCTAGCCACCTGCACATGAAGGCTGCCTGATTATTACCTGGGACTATGATCCTCTGTTTGCCGGCGTTCTTGACAGCAACCAGAGTCTCAGGGGCCACTATCTGCATAGGGCACACCTAGCGTGTGCGTTACCGTAAAAAACATATACTATTTTTCACGTACCTCAAAGCCTTTCAGCAGACTCATAAAAGCTTCATGCAACCCGCTTTCGGCGGATGAAATCCTCTCAACCACCATGCCCATTAGAGCACGATGCGTTTCCGAGACAGCCGCTTGCTCCAGAAGATTCATCAGTGCATCCGATCGCACACCGGACGATTCCGGACTCTTTCTGCAGCTCTCCTTAGGAGCCGAATACTCCGGACTTCGAGGGGGCGAAGGGTTTCCCCCTGGCCTTGGCGGATCAGGAGAAATCCTCCGTGACGACACCTTAGGGTCGCCCGCTTCACGAGGCGGGGAGGCACGGGGAGGTGTTTCGCTCGCCATCATCTCCGGAAGAAGATCCCCCGAAGACGAACTCTGTCGAGAAGGGCTATGATCCGAACTACAAGAGGCACGCTTCGGTTATCGTTCTCGGAAACGAAGCAGGATATGTTTACTAAAAAGTACTTTCGTTTACTTATAGCTCGGTAGAGGGCTGGTCCCCTTGCGGGTATTGTGCGGTAAGGATGCCCTTCGGGGTAGGACCCTCCGACAAAGGATTCTTCCCATGCTTGGAGACCATTACTTCCAAGTGTTCAGAGGCAGTCCTCTTCCTTACCTGGGGAGAGGGAATTTTAGATTCTTCCCCCCCGGTTATCCTCCTTCGAGGAGGCACTGATTCCCCCGGTTTGGATGAATAGTGAGTGAGGCTCGCTCTCGGCCTCTTTGTTCCTCCCTTTACCTTCCCCTGATGGTGCTTGATAAGGCGCAAGGTCAAGCATCCTGGCTAGTACAGGATCCGGTGAGCCCACGGGAAGGGGGGCCATACACCTGATCATCTTCGCCTTTTTTATCCTGGTCAAAAGGCGACTTTTCAAAATGATGTTGTGATAAATTAAAAGACAACGTGTTCGGCCACGGAATTACTTACTTGAGTGTCTGGACGATTGCAGTTCAGACCCGCATCCTCGGAGGTTTCCGGACACTCTATTTGTGATCTGAAGAATGATTTGTACGTCTCTTCGAGTGTCACGCCGAAGAAGTGCTGAATAGTTTGCGGTCCTTCCGGGTTGAACTCCCACATACGGAGAGGTCGACGTTTGCAAGGCAGGGCTCGGCGAACTAGCATAACTTGCATTACCTTAACAAGGCTGACATCTCTCTCGTGGAGGTCTCGGATGCGACTCTGCAATGTCGGCACATCATTTACTGGCCCCCAGTCTAGCCCCTTATTGACCCATGATGCTAGTTGTGGCGGGGGGCCCGAGCAGAAGGCAGGGGCGGCTACCCACTTGGTACCCCGGGGAGCTGTGATATAAAACCACTCCCGTTGCCATAAACTGGACACCTCTGGGAAGGAACCCTTTGGCCATGGAACATCGACGCCTTTGCTTATTACGACACCTCCGCACTCTGCATGTCGCCCCTCAATCATCTTCGGCTTCACATTAAAGGTCTTGAGCCATAAGCCGAAATGTGGGGTAATGCAAAGGAAGGCTTCACACACGACGATGAACGACGAGATGTGAAGGATGGAATCCGGAGCCAGATCATGGAAATCAAGCCCGTAGTAGAACATGAGCCCTCTGACAAAGGGATCTAGACTGAAACCTAGCCCTCGGAGGAAGTGGGAGACGAACACGACACTCACGCCAGGTTCGGGAGTGGGAATGACCTGCCCTCGAGCAGGCAACCTTTGCGAGATTTCGCCGGTCAAATACCTAGCCTCTCTTAGCTTCTTTATGTCCTCCTCTGTGATGGAGGAGGGCACCCACCGACCTTGAAGGTTGGATCCGGACATGATTGTAGGTCCGAAGCGCCTAGCCTGAACCTTGGGTGTTGGAACTCGAGGTGGGGGAAGGATTCGATTGAGCGTGAGAGGAAGGAGACAGGCCTAGGCCTCTTTATAAAGGGGATGAATATCAAGCGTCCTCCGCGTGGCCGTTTGGGACTTGCCCAAATCGAGGAGTCATACCAACGGGCACGATTGGGTTACCTATAACCGTATTGATGAGAATCCCATGAAAAAGGGACACGATCTCTGCTTCGGCATGACGTGCCAATAAAAACAGCCTCGCGACACGTGCAGTGGCAGGCTCAGAAAAACGGTTCGCCATGACTAGACCACGGCAATACGTCAAATTATGAAAAACGGTCGGCAGATTGGATTTGTGGAAATTCTCTCTACGGTGGTATGTGGAATTTGTTTTGCAGAGCCAGACACTATCCTTGTGTTCAAAATCTTCTATGGAGTATTCGGAGGAGGAGGCGCCTTGCAATGCTGAAGACCATCTGCGCGCCGGACCCATCGTCATTGAAGCCTGGTTCAGGGGCTACTAAGGGAGTCCTGGATTAGGGGGTCCTCGGACAGCCGGAGTATATACTTCTGCCGGACTGTTGGACTATGAAGATACAAGACTCAAGACTTCGACCCGTGTCCGGATGGGACTCTCCTTGGTGTGGAAGGCAAGCTTGGCAATACGGATATGAAGATCTCCTCCCTTGTAACCGACTCTGTGTAACCCTAGCCCCCTCCGGTGTCTATATAAACCGAAGGGTTTAGTCCGTAGGACAACAACAATCATACCATAGGCTAGCTTCTAGGGTTTAGCCTCTACGATCTCGTGGTAGATCAACTCTTGTAATACTCATATCATCAAGATCAATCAAGTAGGAAGTAGGGTATTACCTCCATCGAGAGGGCCCGAACCTGGGTAAACATTGTGTCCCCCGCCTCCTGTTACCATCCGCCTTAGACGCACAGTTCGGGACCCCCTACCCGATATCCGCCGGTTTTGACACCGACAGCGCCCCTCCCTCGTGTCGGCACGAAGGGAATCCTAAGCTATGAATGCATGCCCCCCAACCGAGGTTCACCTAGCAAAGTTCGAAGTAGCTAGCAGCCCCCCTTGTGTCACCACGAAGGGAATCCTAAGCTATGAATGCATGCCCCCCCAGCCGAGGTTCACCTCGCAAAGTGCGAAGTAACACCCCCCCCCCACACATTTTCAGTCGGCGGGCCAGATAGGCATATCTCACCAAGATGGATAGTCAAACGGACCAAGAATAATCCACCTTGGTAGTACAACCTCTCTCTTGTTGTTGGTCAAAGTGATGGCCGCCATGCGACCCCGGAGATGGGCTAGCTCGCCAATAATCACGCAAGTAGCTAGTCCCCGAAGACAACACCACTGCATGCGTGTGGCCCAAACATATGTATGGAGAGGTGTGTTTTTGAGTAACAATGGAAAAACTTTGATGTGGCACCGTGATTTCGAACTAGAAATCTCCCCACTGAGTGAGGGTTAGCTTGACGATGCATATGTATGTTACACCACACTTCAAGCCAACGACGGGGATTCATGCATGCATGCGTGCATAGTATATGCGCTCAAACTTAAGGTCTGAATCTCACCATGACCTATACTACGATAACACGAACCAAATGAAGAATTCGCCATGGTAACCTATCTTGTTGTTGGTCAAGGCGATCATGGATGTCCACGCGGGCCTACGAATATATAGGCTTGTCGCCGATAACCACGCGAGGGAGTGTACCATTCGAAGGCAACCACTACATGCATATGTTCGGTGGTGATTGATACGTCTCCAACGTATCTATAATTTATGAAGTATTCATGCTATTATATTATCCATCTTGGATGTTTATTGGGCTTTACAATGCACTTTTATATTACTTTTGGGACTAACCTATTGACCCAGAGCCCAGTGCCAGTTCCTGTTTTTTTCCCTTGTTTCAGTGTTTCGAAGAAAAGGAATATCAAACGGAGTCGAAACGGAATGAAACCTTCTGGAGAAGTTATTTTTAGAAAGAAAGCAACCCGGGAGACTTGGAGTCCACGTCAAGAAAGCAACGAGGAAGGCACGAGGCAGGGGGGCCCACCCACCCCCCTGGGCACGCCCTCCACCCTCGTGGCTCCCTTGACGTATTTCTTCCGCCTATATATATCCACATACCCTAAAACCATCGGGGAACAGAATAGATCGGGAGTTCCGCCGCCGCAAGCCTCTGTAGCCACCAAAAACCAATCGGGACCCTGTTCCGGCACCCTGCCGGAGGGGGGAACCCTCACCGGTGGCCATCTTCATCATGCCGGCGCTCTCCATGATGAGGAGAGAGTAGTTCATCCTCGGGGCTGAGGGTATGTACCAGTAGCTATGTGTTTGATCTCTCTCTCTCTCTCGTGTTCTTGAGGTGATACGATCTTGATGTATCGCGAGCTTTGCTATTGTAGTTGGATCTTATGATGTTTCTCCCCCTCTACTCTCTTGTAATGGATTGAGTTTTCCCTTTGAAGTTATCTTATCGGATTGAGTCTTTAATGATTTGAGAACACTTGATGTATGTCTTGCATGGGATAACCGTGGTGACAATGGGTTATTCTATTGATTCAGTTGATGTATGTTTTGGTGATCAACTTGCGGGTTCCGCCCATGAACCTATGCATAGGGGTTGGCACACGTTTTTGTCTTGACTCTCCGGTAGAAACTTTGGGGTACTCTTTGAAGTACTTTGTGTTGGTTGAATAGATGAATCTGAGATTGTGTGATGCATATCGTATAATCATACCCACGGATACTTGAGGTGACAATGGAGTATCTAGGTGACATTAGGGTTTTGGTTGATTTGTGTCTTAAGGTGTTATTCTAGTACGAACTCTTTAATAGATCAATCCGAAAGAATAACTTTGAGCTGGTTTCGTACCCTACAATAATCTCTTCGTTTGTTCTCTGCTGTTAGTGGCTTTGGAGTGACTCTTTTTTGCATCTTGAGGTATAGTTATATGATCCAATTATGTTATTATTGTTGAGAGAACTTGCACTAGTGAAAGTATGAACCCTAGGCCTTGTTTCCTAGCATTGCAATACCGTTTACACTCACTTTTATCATTAGTTACCTTGCTGTTTTTATATTTTCAGATTACAAAAACCTATATCTACCATCCATATTGCACTTGTATCACTATCTCTTCGCCGAACTAGTGCACCTATACAATTTACCATTGTATTGGGTGTGTTGGGGACACAAGAGACTCTTTGTTATTTGGTTGCCGGGTTGTTTGAGAGAGACCATCTTCATCCTACACCTCCCACGGATTGATAAACCTTAGGTCATCCACTTGAGGGAAATTTGCTACTCTCCTACAAACCTCTGCACTTGGAGGCCCAACTACGTCTACAAGAAGAAGGTTGCGTAGTAGACATCAAGCAGTTTCTGGCGCCGTTGCCGGGGAGGTGAGTGCTCGAAGGTATATCTTTAGATCTTGCAATCGAATCTTTTTGTTTCTTGTTTTATCACTAGTTTGTCTATAAAAGAAAACTACAAAAAAATGGAATTAAGTTTGTCTCATACGCTTCATATTTTTAACATCTTTCGTGAGTATGATGGAAAGGAAAATTGTGCCAAAGTGTTAGAAGAAGAATGCATTAAAATATTTGGCACTGAATCTTTGAATGATGAGCATGACTACAATGTTGTTAGTATGAACTCCTTGAATATCCATAGTACTAATGATGATTGCACTAGTCATGATGAAAATGTCGCCTATAAACATGTCAATTTTTGTGGAGTGCATTGGGTTTGCAAGTACAGACCAAATAGGGAAGATAGATATTGCAAGAGGCATAAGCATTTAGAAACTAAACTGTTGCAAGAAAGGTTAGATGTTTGTGCTGAAAGATTCAATATTTATCGCCATCCTTGTGAACTTTGCAATGAACATGGTCATTTAATTCTCCAATGCTATTTGTTTCATGATCAAGTTGTGTCCAAAAATTGTGATAACTTGATTATCCTTGAGCATCATAAAGAGCTTAGTCTTCTTTTGGGTTATGAAGAAATGAAACGTATAACTGAGGGTATTCCAAAATTTAATCTCGATAAATTTCTTAATTTTGATCTAGAGGAAATTTATATGTATTGTGCGGTGAATTGCATTGAAAATCCTTATATTGCCAACTACATAAAGAAAAGAAAACAAATAGAAGATGAAGAGAATACTAATGAAAGGGAAGAGACTTCCCAATATCCTCCTATTATTTCTTATGATGAATCAGGTAACGAGGAGGAGCCTTCTATTCAACCAATTTCATTAATAAGGAGCTCCAAAAAGAGGATTGAACCCACACATGATGTGGTGAGGAAGAAGAAAAGAAAAAGGAAGAGAGGTAAAAAGATATCTCTCCCAAATAATGTTGCTCCTATTATTGTTGTGCCTCATGAAAATGAATCAAAAATAATTGTGGAAGATGATGCACTTGATGATGATCTCGTTATGCCTATTGCTTATTGTGATGATTATGATTGGGAAGATAATGATACTTCTTATGATCTTGAAAATCTTTTTGGCACTTGCTTGGAAGAATATGATAATTGCTATACTATTGGTGCTATCCATACTATTAATGATGAGAGTGATTATGCTTATGATATGAAAAGGCCCAAGCTTGGGGATGCTATGTTTGAAAAAGATGATGTTTTTGAGAATATATTTGCTGCAATTACTGTTTGTCCCAAGCTTGGGGATGCTACGTTTAATGAAGATGATATTTTTAGTCTCCCAAGTTTTGATATGCAAATTTATAATGATGATAGCATGCCTTCTACCTATGATGATTATATTGATGAAAGTGGGTTTGGAAGAGTGTCAACTTTAGGAAGTAATGATCCCACTATTTTGGAGGATGTTGAATTTTATAATATTTATGAAAGTGGATTTGGAGAGGTCATGACTTTATTTTGTGATGTATCCACTATTTCGGAAGAGGTTTCAATTGATTATGATGAGAACAAAGTTGCTACTTATGATGATTATTGTGATGAAACTTATGCTATAAAAGTAGTGATGATTATATTTATAAAAATTGTCATGATTATGATTACCCTTTTTATGAACATTACTCCTTTAATGTGGATACAATTTATAGTATTCAAGTCTCTTATGATACTCCCACTATTGCGAATGAGAAGAATTTTGCTTATGTGGAGAGTAATAAAAATTCTATGCTTGTAGATCATGAAAAGAATGCTTTATGTGATGGTTATATTATTGAATTCATTCATGATGCTACTGAAAATTACTATGAGAGAGGATCATATGCTTCTACATATCGCAATAATATCATGTTTCCTCTCTATGTGTTGAAAATCTTGGTGCTATGCTTGTTTTTCCTTCCTATGCTAGATGATTCTTGCTCCAATAAGTTGTTTGTTCACAAAATCCCTACGAATAGGAAGTGTGTTATACTTAAATGTGCTAGTCATATTCTTCATGATGCTCTCTTTATGTTTCAATTCTTATCTTTTATGTGAGCATCATTGAAATCATCATGCCTAGCTAGGGGCGTTAAACGTTAGCGCTTGTTGGGAGGCAACCCAATTTTATTTTATTTTCTTGATTTTTGGTTCTGTTTAGTAATAAGTAATCCATCTAGCTTCTGTTTAGATGTGGTTTTATGTTTTAATTAGTGTTTGTGCCAAGTAGAACCTTTGGGAAGACTTGGGTGAAGTCTTTATGATCATGCTGTAAAAAACAGAAACTTTAGCGCTCACGAGATTAGCTTCAACTTTTTACTGGAGAGTGATATTTAGTTGATTCTTTTTGAAGATGATTGCTAGACAAATTCCTCAGGTCCACCAATTTATTTTAGAATTTTTGGATTTCCAGAAGTTTGTGTTAGTTACAGATTACTACAGACTGTTCTGTTTTTGACAGATTCTGTTTTTCGTGTGTTGTTTGCTTATTTTGATGACTCTATGGCTAGTAAAATAGTTTATAAACCATGGAGAAGTTGGAATACAGTAGGTTTAACACCAATATAAAGAAATAATGAGTTCATTACAGTATCATGAAGTGGTGTTTTGTTTTCTTTCGCTAACGGAGCTCACGAGATCTTCTGTTAAGTTTTGTGTTGTGAAGTTTTCAAGTTTTGGGTAAATATTCGATGGACTATGGAATAAGGAGTGGCAAGAGCCTAAGCTTGGGGATGCCCAAGGCACCCCAAGGTAATATTCAAGGATAACCAAGATCCTAAGCTTGGGGATGCCCCGGAAGGCATCCCCTCTTTCGTCTTCGTTCATCGGTAACTTTACTTGGAGCTATATTTTTATTCACCACATGATATGTGTTTTGCTTGGAGCGTCATTTTACTTTCTTTAGCTTCGCTTGCTGTTTGAATAAAATACCAAGATCTGAAAGTCTTAATGTTAGAGAGTCTTGGCATAGCTACATAATTATTTAACTACTCATTGATCTTCACTTATATCTTTTTGGAGTAGTTTGTCATTTACTCGTGTGCTTCACTTATATCCTATGAGTAAATGGTTGAATGATTTGAATGTCATAAATCTGAAATTATATATGTTTCATATGCGTTTCCCATGGGGAGTAATGCCTTCACATATAAGAAGTAGAGGTGGTAAATCTATTTAAGGTTTGCAAACATTGTATTGGTCACTTGAACAATTCATGAAAAATATTGAAGGAAGAGAGATTTCACATATAAATATACTATCTTGGACATCTTCTATGATTGTGATCCCCATTAATTATTTTCAAACCTGAGCAAATTAGTTGAAGTTGGACAAGGAAGACAACATAATGAGTTATGCTTGGGTATATTTGTATAAGTTATATTGTTTTGGATCCTCTAACATGTGGTGCTTGCTATTTAGAATCCTTGCTAGCCAAAATATCTGTACTAAGCGGGAATACTGCTTCTGCATCCAAATTCCTTGAACCAAGTTTCTTCCATGAGTGTCCACCATATCTACCTATATGCGGTATTTACGTGTCGTTCCAAGTAAATTTGCATGTGCCAAACTCTAAACCTTCAAATAATAATCTGTTTTGTATCCCCGAATCGCTCATGTAGCGACTAGGGGCTAGCAGTATCTTCCATGCTAGGTGGGTTATTCTCACGATGAGTGGACTCCGCTCATCATTCATGAGAAAATGGCTGGTAACTGGGATGCCCAGTCCCATGATCAAAAGATCGAAATCAAATCAAAAATAATTGCAAACAAAATTCCCCCAGGATTGATGTTAGTTGGAGGCACCCGTTGTTTCGGGCAAGCCATGGATTGATGATTGTTGGTGGAGGGGGAGTAAAAATCTTTACCTTTCTGTTTGGGAACCGCCTATAATGTATGTAGTATGGAAGATATTGGGAACTCTTGGTCGTTATGTTGACAATGAAAGCATACCTCTCAAAATTATTTTCATCTCTGGTTTTGCTTCGAGCTCTGGCACCTCTGCAAATCCCTGCTTCCCTCTGCGAAGGGCCTATCTTTTACTTTTGTGCAAGAGTCAGTAGTATTCCTTCTCATTCCAACCTACTCTTTAGTTGGCAAGCATCATATGATGGAAAGATCTAAGCATATATGGCCATTCAAATATATTTGATCATGAATTATTACTGTTGACATTACCCTTGAGGTAAAAGGTTGGGAGGCGAAAAATTAAGCCCCTATCTTTCTCTGTGTTCGATGAATACTATTTGTTCTAAAAATATGCTTTGAGTGGTAGCAATCATGGAAGACTAAATTATAGTTGAGTATGTGGGATTTGCTAAATCAAAGCTCTGACATAGACTCTTCCTGAAAATAAGATGAATTGTAATTGTTTGACGACTAATAGCACAGTTTGTTAGTTTTCAAGAAAGTTTATGATCTATACTTTAACATGTGAATAATTTGTTATTTGATCATGCAAAGTTCTATGAGTTGAGCTACTGTTATGACATATAATGATGCTAGAAGAGGTGATTTAAAATATCATTGATCAAACTTATGCACTTGCTAGCATTCACACTTCATAAATTCTTTCTTTTATCATTTACCTACTCGAGGACGAGCAGGAATTAAGCTTGGGGATGCTGATACGTCTCCAACGTATCTATAATTTATGAAGTATTCATGCTATATATTATCCATCTTGGATGTTTATTAGGATTTACTATGCACTTTTATATTACTTTTGGGACTAACCTATTGACCCAGAGCCCAGTGCCAGTTCCTGTTTTCCCCTTGTTTCAGTGTTTCGAAGAAAAGGAATATCAAACGGAGTCGAAACGGAATGAAACCTTCTGGAGAAGTTATTTTTAGAAAGAAAGCAACCCGGGAGACTTGGAGTCCACGTCAAGAAAGCAACGAGGAAGGCACAGGGCAGGTGGGGCGCGCCCTCCACCCTCGTGGGCCCCTCGTGGCTCCCCTGACGCATTTCTTCCGCCTATATATATCCATATACCCTAAAACCATCGGGGAACCGAATAGATCGGGAGTTCCGCCGCCGCAAGCCTCTGTAGCCACCAAAAACCAATCGGGGCCCTGTTCCGGCACCCTGCCGGAGGGGGAACCCTCACCGGTGGCCATCTTCATCATCCCGGCGCTCTCCATGACGAGGAGGGAGTAGTTCACCCTCGGGGCTGAGGGTATGTACCAGTAGCTATGTGTTTGATCTCTCTCTCTCGTGTTCTTGAGGTGATATGATCTTGATGTATCGCGAGCTTTGCTATTGTAGTTGGATCTTATGATGTTTCTCCCCCTCTACTCTCTTGTAATGGATTGATTTTTCCCTTTGAAGTTATCTTATCAGATTGAGTCTTTAATGATTTGAGAACACTTGATGTATGTCTTGCGTGGGATAACCGTGGTGACAATGGGTTATTCTATTGATTCACTTGATGTATGTTTTGGTGATCAACTTGTGGGTTCCTCCCATGAACCTATGCATAGGGGTTGGCACACGTTTTCGTCTTGACTCTCCGGTAGAAACTTTGGGGCACTCTTTGAAGTACTTTGTGTTGGTTGAATAGATGAATCTGAGATTGTGTGATGCATATCATATAATCATACCCACGGATACTTGAGGTGACAATTGAGTATCTAGGTGACATTAGGGTTTTGGTTGATTTGTGTCTTAAGGTGTTATTCTAGTACGAACTCTTTAATAGATCGATCCGAAAGAATAACTTTGAGGTGGTTTGGTACCCTACAATAATCTCTTCGTTTGTTCTCCGCTATTAGTGACTTTGGAGTGACTCTTTGTTGCATGTTGAGGGATAGTTATATGATCCAATTATGTTATTATTGTTGAGAGAACTTGCAGTAGTTAAAGTATGAACCCTAGGCCTTGTTTCCTAGCATTGCAATACCATTTATGCTCACTTTTATCATTAGTTACCTTGCTGTTTTTATATTTTCAGATTACAAAAACCTATATCTACCATCCATATTGCACTTGTATCACCATATCTTCGCCGAACTAGTGCACCTATACAATTTACCATTGGTGTGTTGGGGACACAAGAGACTCTTTGCTATTTGGTTGCAGGGTTGTTTGAGAGAGACCATCTTCATCCTACGCCTCCCACGGATTGATAAACCTTAGGTCATCCACTTGATGGAAATTTGCTACTGTCCTACAAACCTCTGCACTTGGAGGCCCAACAATGTCAAAAGAAGGTTGCTTATTAGACATCACTGATGCGTGCATTCATGTTTGAATACCATTTCACAACATTGATGTGGCACGTGCGTAAAAAATCGTACACTAGCTCCCCACACAGAGCGAGATTGGTTCATGACGTGTCGTTGTACTAGCCACTTCGACTCGATGGGAGGGATTCATGCATACACACGCATGTGTGTGTGCTCAAACTGTATCATGTATGACATCCCAGAGCATGACCTATATATATACCGTATTACAAGCAAAAATAATAATCCCCTCCTAAGTCAAATTAACCTCTCTTGTTGTCAGGCAAGAAGTAGTGATGGACCAGGCGGGCCAACAGAAGGAAAGCATCGATATCGCTGATAACCGCTTAGGTGGGTGCGAGAGGACAACCACCACCACTTTGCATGTGGGCCAAACTTATATATGTTGAATACCCAAAATGCACAACTTTGATGTGCCACATGCCTCAAAAACCATAAACCATGCACCCACACAGAGCGAGGTTCATGAAGCGTACTACATATGATGGTCCCCTCCCCCCTCTTCGCCGCATACTATATGCTCCAGCCGTAACATGTACAACCCAAAAGAATCCCCGTCGATAGTGAAATTAATTAACCTCTCCCGATGTAGGTCAAAGTGATGCATGCATGCGTCGACGATGGCCTCGTGGGCCCACAGATGGAAGCGTCACACGTGAGTGTTCTACCTAGGATAACCATCGCGTGCATGCATGTAGCCCAAAAAGGTGTTGTGTGATGTTTGAATAGCCAATTTCACAATTTTGATGTGGGACGTGCCTCAGAAACCAAAAAGTCCCGACACTGAGTGAGGTGTACTTGTTCACGGACGCGTACGTATAGTATATATGCTAGTCCCCTCCCACCTCTTCGACGCGTACTATATACCACCATAACACAAACAAAAAAGATTCTACCTTGCTGGTCAAATTAACCTCACTGCCGGCTGTTCATCAAAGTGATGGACGACGACCTCGCGGGCCCATAGGAAGCGTCACACGCGAGTATCGAGTGTCGTGTAGGACAACCATCGACTGCATGTGGCCAAAACATGTATGTATGAAAGGGCTGTGTAATGTTTTAAATAACGATTTCATGACTATGATGTGGCACCGGACTGCCTAACAAAACGGCCAAACCACACGGTGGCTCACAACTCGTAGTGTACTGCGAGCCACCAGCCACCCCCAGACGCACACACCCACACACACACCGCGAATCCACCGCAACTACGATGCATGTTAAATTAATTATCCCGCGGTGAACATATGTTACCAAAGGAGGGACATTTTAATTTCAAAAAAATCACAGAGATCATTAAAGACATTTTAGTACATTAATTGATTGATTTTCTATGGGTATAATGTACAAAAATAAAATTTGAGCTACATGCACACGTGACAGTGCACCTAAATGGATTGCAAAAACACATGTGTCTCACTGGGTGCACATTTACTCCCCGTGCAACAAATTTCAAACATTGAGAATCTTGATTTTTAAATTCTAGTACATCCAAAACTTATCGTGTTGTCATATGGACACCAATACAAAGTGGCATTGTACTTTTTTTTGTCAAATTTTAGACAGATTTTGATGTAATCTTTATCTAATTACAAATGGGAGATTATTAATAATTGGGAACCAATATCCCAAACGGCTCATTTATTCAAACCGTGAGCGTTAGACCAACAATGGATACGTGCCATGCTTCGGTTAAGCAATAACGTGGCAACATTAATCATCCAAATAGAAAAACAATATACGTGCCGCCGCGCGACCTGTGCGCCGTGTGAGCACGTGTTAGTTGACGGGACGCATGCGAGCAGTCCGTCGCGCAGGCAGACGGGGAGGCGTGTGCTACCTCTTGAGCACTGCGTTGATTTTCCCTTGAAGAGAAAAGGGTGATGCAGTAAAGCAGCGTAAGTATTTCCCTCAGTTTTTGAGAACCAATGTATCAATCCAGTAGGAGGCCACGCACGAGTCCCTCGCACCTACACAAACAAATAAAATCCTCGCAACGAACGCAATAAAGGGGTTGTCAATCCCTTCACGGTCACTTACGAAAGTGAGATCTGATAGATATGATAAGATAATATTTTTGGTATTTTTATGATAAAGATGCAAAGTAAAGAAAGCAAAATAAACGGCGCCAGAAATAACTTGTTGACGGGAGATTAAATATGATCGAAATTAGACCCGGGGGCCATAGGTTTCACTAGTGGCTTCTCTCGAGAGCATAAGTATTACAGTGGGTAAACAAATTACTGTTGAGCAATTGACAAAATTGAGCATAGTTATGAGAATATCTAGGTATGATCATGTATATAGGCATCACGTCCACGACAAGTAGACCGACTCCTGCCTGCATCTACTACTATTACTCCACACATCGACCGCTATCCAGCATGCGTCTAGAGTATTAAGTTCAAAAGAACAGAGTAACGCTTTAAGTAAGATGACATGATGTAGAGGGATAAACTCATGCAATATGATATAAACCCCATCTTGTTATCCTCGATGGCAACAATACAATACGTGCCTTGCTGCCCCTACAGTCACTGGGAAAGGACACCACAAGATTGAACCCAAAGCTAAGCACTTCTCCCATTGCAAGAAAGATCAATCTAGTAGGCCAAACCAAACTGATAATTTGAAGAGACTTGAAAAGATAACCAATCATACATAAAAGAATTCAGAGAAGATTCAAATATTGTTCATAGATAAACTTGATCATAAACCCACAATTCATCGGTCTCAACAAACACACCGCAAAAGAAGATTACATCGAATAGATCTCCACAAGAATCGTGGAGAACTTTGTATTGAGATCCAAAGAGAGAGAAGAAGCCATCTAGTTAATAACTATGGACCCGAAGGTCTGTGGTAAACTACTCACACATCACTGGAGAGGCTATGGTGTTGATGTAGAAGTTCTCCGTAATTGATGCCCCCTCCGGCGGAGCTCCGGAAAAGGCCCAAGATGGGACCTCACGGGTACAGAAGGTTGCGGCGGTGGAATTAGGTTTTTGGCTCCGTATCTTGTAGTTTGGGGGTACGTAGGTATATATAGGAGGAAGAAGTACGTCGGTGGAGCAACGTGGGCCCCACGAGGGTGGAGGGCGCGCCCAGGGGGGTGGGCGCGCCCCCTACCTCGTGCCTTCCTGGTAGCTTTCTTGACGTAGGGTCCAAGTCCTGTGGATCACGTTCGTTCCGAAAATCACGTTCCCGAAGGTTTCATTCCGTTTGGACTCCGTTTGATATTCTTTTTCTGCGAAACTCTGAAATAGGCAAAAAAACAGCAATTCTGGGCTGGGCCTCTGGTTAATAGGTTAGTCCCAAAAATAATATAAAAGTGTATAATAAAGCCCACTAATGTCCAAAACAGAATATAATAAAGCATGGAACAATCAAAAATTATAGATACGTTGGAGACGTATCAAGCAACCCGAAGCTTAATTCCCGTTCGTCCTCGAGTAAGTAAATGATAAAAACAGAATTTTTGATGTGGAATGCTAGTTGGCATAATTTCAATTTAATTCTCTTAATTGTGGTATGAATATTCAGATCCGAAAGATTCAAGACAAAAGTTTAATATTGACATAAAAATAATAATACTTCAAGCATACTAACTAAGAAATTATGTCTTCTCAAAATAACATGGCCAAAGAAAGTTATCCCTACAAAATCATATAGTCTGGCTATGCTCTATCTTCACCACACAAAGTATTTAAATCATGCACAACCCCGATGACAAGCCAAGCAATTGTTTCATACTTTTGATGTTCTCAAACTTTTTCAATCTTCACGCAATACATGAGCGTGAGCCATGGACATAGCACTATATGTGGAATAGAATGGTGGTTGTGGAGAAGACAAAAAAGGAGAAGATAGTCTCACATCAACTAGGCGTATCAACGGGCTATGGAGATGAGTAGGGATTGCCATGCAACGGATGCACTAGAGCTATAAGTATATGAAAGCTCAACAAAAGGAACTAAGTGGGTGTGCATCCAACTCGCTTGCTCACGAAGATCTAGGGCATTTTGAGGAAGCCCATCATTGGAATATACAAGCCAAGTTCTATAATGAAAATTTCCCACTAGTATATGAAAGTGATATCATAGGAGACTCTCTATCATGAAGATCATGGTGCTACTTTGAAGCACAAGTGTGGTAAAAGGATAGTAACATTGTCCCTTCTCTCTTTTTCTCTCATCATTTTTTGGGGCCTTTTCTCTTTTTTTATGGCCTTTCTTTTTTTCTTTTTTTAGTCCAGAGTCTCATCCCGACTTGTGGGGGAATCATAGTCTCCATCATCCTTTCCTCACTTGGGACAATGCTCTAAAAATGATGATCATCACACTTTTATTTACTTACAACTCAACAATTACAACTCAATACTTAGAACAAAATATGACTCTATGTGAATGCCTCCGGCGGTATACCGGGGTATGCAATGAATCAAGAGTGACATGTATGAAAGAATTATGAACGGTGGTTTTGCCACAAATACAATGTCAACTACATGATCATGCAAAGCAATATGACAATGATGGAGCGTGTCATAATAAACTGAACGGTGGTAAGTTGCATGGCAATATATCTCGGAATGGCTATGGAAATGCCATGATAGGTAGGTATGGTGGCTGTTTTGAGGAAGGTATATGGTGGGTGTATGATACCGGCGAAAAGTGCGCGGTATTAGAGAGGCTAGCAATGGTGGAAGGAAGAAAGTGCGTATAATCCATGGACTCAACATTAGTCATAAAGAACTCATATAATTATTGCAAAAATCTACAAGTTAACGAAGCAAAGTATTACGCGCATGCTCCTAGGGGGATAGATTGGTAGGAAAAGACCATCGCTCGTCCCCGACCGCCACTCATAAGGAAGACAATCAATAAATAAATCATGCTCCGACTTCATCACATAACGGTTCACCATACGTGCATGCTACGGGAATCACAAACTTTAACACAAGTATTTCTCAAATTCAAAACTACTCAACTAGCATGACTCTAATATCACCATCTTCATATCTCAAAACAATTATCAAGTATCAAACTTCTCATAGTATTCAACACACTCATAAGATATTTTTTTCTATTCTTGAATGCCTATCATAATTAAAGCAAATTACCATGCTGTTTTGTAGGACTCTCAAAATAATCTAAGTGAAGCATGAGAGAACAATAGTTTCTATAAAACAAAACCACCACCGTGCTCTAAAAGATATAAGTGAAGCACTAGAGTATTCTAATAAATTCCGAATCATGTGTGTCTCTCTCAAAAGGTGTGTACAGCAAGGATGATTGTGCCAAACTAACAAATAAAGACTCAAATAATACAAGACGCTCCAAGCAAAACACATATCATGTGGTGAATAAAAATATAGCTCCAAGTAAAGTTACCGATGGAAGTAGACGAAAGAGGGGATGCCTTCCGGGGCATCCCCAAGCTTTGGCTTTTAGGTGTCCTTAGATTATCTTGGGGTGCCATGGGCATCCCCAAGCTTAGGCTCTTGCCACCCCTTGTTCCATAATCCATCAAATCTTTCACCCAAAACTTGAAAACTTCACAACACAAAACTTAACAGAAAATCTCGTGAGCTCCGTTAGCGAAAGAAAAGAAAACACCACTTCAAGGTACTGTAATGAACTCATTATTTATTTATATTGGTGTTAAACCTACTTTATTCCAACTTCTCTATGGTTTATAAACTATTTTACTAGCCATAGATTCATCAAAATAAGCAAACAACACACGAAAAACACAATCTGTCAAAAACAGAACAGTCTGTAGTAATCTGTAACTAACGCAAAATTCTGGAACTCCAAAACTTCAGAAAAAATAGGAAGACCTAGACAATTTTTTTATTGATCAGCAGCAATTGGAATCAATATTTTATCACGTTCTGGTCATTTTTAACAATTATTTTCGTGAACAGAAAGTTTCTGGAATTTTCAGCAAGATCAAATAACTATCATCCAAGAAGATCCTATAGGTTAAACTTGGCACAAACACTAATTAAAACATAAAAGCACATCTAACCAGAGGCTAGATCAAATATTTATTCCTAAAC
This sequence comes from Aegilops tauschii subsp. strangulata, assembly GCF_002575655.3. Classification (NCBI taxonomy): domain Eukaryota; kingdom Viridiplantae; phylum Streptophyta; class Magnoliopsida; order Poales; family Poaceae; genus Aegilops; species Aegilops tauschii. The sequence goes on from NC_053041.3 coordinate 237,907,123, forward strand.
AGAATAAAAAGAAAAAAAATAAAAAAATAAAATTGGGTTGCCTCCCAACACGCGCTATCGTTTAACGCCCCTAGCTAGGTATAATAGCAAGGATAGATCTAGGTATTGCCATCTCTGGTAGGCAATCCATAAGTGACTCTCATAATAGATTCATAAGGTAATTTTATTTTCTTTCTAGGGAAGTGTTCCATGCCTTTCCTTAATGGAAATTGGAATCTAATATTCCCTTCCTTCATATCAATAATTGCACCAATCATTCTAAGGAAAGGTCTACTAAGAATAATAGGACATGAAGGATTGCAATCTATATCGAGAACAATAAAATCTACGGGCACATAATTCCTATTTGCAACAATAAGAACATCATTAATTCTTCCTATAGGTTTCTTAATGGTGGAATCCGCAAGGTGCAAGTTTAAAGTGCAATCATCAAAATCACGGAAACCTAGCAAATCGCACAAAGTTTTTGGGATCGTGGAAACACTAGCACCCAAATCACATAAATCATAGCATTCATGATCTTTAATTTTAATTTTAATAGTAAGTTCCCACTCATCCTAAAGTTTTCTAGGGATAGAAACTTCCAACTCAAGTTTTTCTTCATAAGATTGGATCAAAGCATCAACGATATGTTTAGTAAAGGCTTTATTTTGACTATAAGCATGTGGAGAATTTAGCACGGATTGCAACAAGGAAATACAATCTATCAAAGAGTAATTATCATAATTAAATTCCTTGAAATCCAAAATAGTGGGTTCATTAATATCTAGAGTTTTGAGCTTTTCAATCCCACTTTTACCAATTTTTCCATCAAGATCTAAAAACTCCAAATTTTTGGAACGCCTTCTAGGTAAACGTGGATCATATTCAGTCCCATCATTATCAAGATTCATATTGCAAAACAAAGATTTAATAGGGGACAGATCAATAACTTTTAGATCTTCATCTTTATTTTCATAGAAACTAGAAGAACACGCTTTTACAAAGCAATCTTTCTTAGCACGCATCCTAGCGGTTCTTTCTTTGCACTCATCAATGGAAATTCTCATGGCTTTGAGAGACTCATTGATATCATGCTTAGGTGGAATAGATCTAAGTTTCAAAGAATCAACATCAAGAGAAATTATATCAACGTTCCTAGCCAATTCATCAACTTTAAGCAATTTTTCTTCAAGCAAAGCATTGAAATTCTTTTGCGAATTCATAAACTCCTTAACACTAGTCTCAAATTCAAAAGGCATCTTATTAAAATTTCCATAATAATTGTTGTAGGAATTACCATAATTATTAGAGGAATTACTAGGATACGGCCTAGGATTAAAGTTTCCTCTATACGCGTTGTTACCAAAATTATTCCTACCAACAAAATTCACATCCATAGATTCATTATTATTCTCAATCAAAGTAGACATAGGCATATCATTAGGATCAGAAGAAACACTTTTATTAGCAAATAATTTCATAAGTTCATCCATCTTTCCACTCAAAACATTAATTTCTTCTATCGCATGCACTTTTTAATTAGTGGATCTTTCGGTGTCCCATTGAGAATAATTAACCATAATATTATCTAGGAGTTTAGTATATTCTCCTAAAGTGATTTCCATAAAAGTGCCTCCCGCGGTCGAATCTAAAAGATTTCTAGAAGCAAAATTCAATCTGGCATAAAATTTTTGTATAATCATCCACAAATTCAAATCATGTGTAGGGCAATTACGTATCATTAATTTCATCCTCTCCCAAGCTTGTGCAACATGTTCATGATGAAGTTGCTTAAAATTCATAATATAGTTTCTAAGAGAGATACTCTTAGCGGGAGGAAAATACTTAGAGATAAAAGCATCTTTGCACTTATTCCTAGAATCAATACTATTTTTAGGCAAAGACGAAAACCAAGCTTTAGCACGATCTCTAAGCAAAAAAGGAAATAGCTTCAATTTAACAATATCATTGTCCACATCTTTCTTCTTTTGCATATCACACAAATCAACGAAGCTATTTAGATGGGTAGCGGCATCTTCACTAGGAAGGCTGGCGAATTGATCTTTCATGACAAGATTCAACAAAGCAGCATTAATTTCACAAGATTCAGTATCGGTAAGAGGAGCAATCGGAGTGCTAAGAAAATCATTGTTGTTGGTATTGGTAAAGTCACACAATTTTGTATTATCTTGAGCCATCATGACAAGCAAGCAATCCAACACACGAGCAAACAAGAAGCAAACGGAAAAGAGAGGGCGAATAAAACGGCAAGAGTGAGGGGAGAGGAAAACGAGAGCCAAATGGAAAATAATGTAATGCGGGAGATAAGGGTTTGTGATGGGTACTTGGTATGTTGACTTCTGCATAGACTCCCCGGCAACAGCGCCAGAAATCCTGCTTGCTACCTCTTGAGCACTGCGTTGGTTTTCCCTTGAAGAGAAAAGGGTGATGCAGTAAAGCAGCGTAAGTATTTCCCTCAATTTTTGAGAACCAAGGTATCAATCCAGTAGGAGGCCACGCACGAGTCCCTCGCACCTACACAAACAAATAAAATGCTCGCAACCAACGCAATAATGGAGTTGTCAATCCCTTCACGGTCACTTACGAAAGTGAGATATGATAGATATGATAAGATAATATTTTTGGTATTTTTATGATAAAGATGCAAAGTAAAGAAAGCAAAATAAACGGCGCCAGAAATAACTTGTTGACGGGAGATTAAATATGATGGAAATTAGACCCGGGGGCCATAGGTTTCACTAGTGGCTTCTCTCGAGAGCATAAGTATTACAGTGGGTAAACAAATTACTGTTGAGCAATTGACAGAATTGAGCATAGTTATGAGAATATCTAGGTATGATCATGTATATAGGCATCACGTCCGCGACAAGTAGACCGACTCCTGCCTGCATCTACTACTATTACTCCACACATCGACCGCTATCCAGCATGCATCTAGAGTATTAAGTTCAAAAGAACAGAGTAACGCTTTAAGTAAGATGACATGATGTAGAGGGATAAACTCATGCAATATGATATAAACCCCATCTTGTTATCCTCGATGGCAACAATACAATACGTGCCTTGCTGCCCCTACTGTCACTGGGAAAGGACACCACAAGATTGAACCCAAAGCTAAGCACTTCTCCCATTGCAAGAAAGATCAATCTAGTAGGCCAAACCAAACTGATAATTCGGATAGACTTGCAAAGATAACCAATCATACATAAAAGAATTCAGAGAAGATTCAAATATTGTTCATAGATAAACTTGATCATAAACCCACAATTCATCAGTCTCAACAAACACACCGCAAAAGAAGATTACATCGAATAGATCTCCACAAGAATCGTGGATAACTTTGTATTGAGGTCCAAAGAGAGAGAAGAAGCCATCTAGCTAATAACTATGGACCCGAAGGTCTGAGGTAAACTACTCACACATCATCGGAGAGGCTATGGTGTTGATGTAGAAGCCCTCCGTAATCGATGCCCCCTTCGGCGGAGCTCCGGAAAAGGCCCCAAGATGGGATCTCACGGGTACAGAATGGTTGCAGCAGTGGAATTAGGTTTTTGTCTCCGTATCTGGTAGTTTGGGGGTACGTAGGAATATATAGGAGGAAGAAGTACGTCGGTGGAGCAACGTGGGCCCCACGAGGGTGGAGGGCGCGCCCCCTTCCTCGTGCCTTCCTGGTAGCTTTCTTGACGTAGGGTCCAAGTCCTCTGGATCACGTTCGTTCCAAAAATCACGTTCCCGAAGGTTTCATTCCGTTTGGACTCCGTTTGATATTCTTTTTCTGCGAAACTCTGAAATAGGCAAAAAACAGCAATTCTGGGCTGGGCCTCCGGGTAATTGGTTAGTCCCAAAAATAATATAAAAGTGTATAATAAAGCCCATTAATTTCCAAAACAGAATATAATATAGCATGGAACAATAAAAAATTATAGATACGTTGGAGACGTATCAGCGTGCGTGCAGGCGTGTGAATTGACAGAGGCGTGCTCAGTGTCATCGGGAGGCATGCGAGTAGCTGTGAGAAACTTTGGTAGGCATGCCAGCAGTCCGGTGCACAGGCTCATCGGGAGGTGAGCCATCGGTTTGACCGCCGCCCGCCTCTCTCCCACAACTCCCACTACTCCATATTAATGGTGCGCCCGAGCGGCCGCACCCCGCATCCTCGGCACACACACACAATCCTCTCTCTTCACTTGCATCCTCGATGCCGCTCTCAGTCCTCAAAGTCGTCAGTGTATGAGGATGCCGCCGAAGCGCCCCATCGGAGGGAGTGGCGACGCCGGGGCTGCTAAAGCACTGGAGCATGGCGTGGAGATGGAGACAGAGGTTGCCTTCACCGCCAGCGAGTTATCGCTGCACCCTAACGTCGTCGAGCTTCCATAGCCGGAGGCGGAGTTCCACACCGACTCTGGTGACGACCCCGGCGACGACTCTGACGACCACTCCGGCGACGACTCCGACGACGACCGAAAGCTGGTTAGTCATCTATACCCATTTATGTGTCAAATAGATCATAGGGTTTCTCTGGTTACTCCTGCCTCCCCCTTTTTGGAATAGAACTCGTATGGTTATGTTCTCCCAATCCATGAAATCTGAGTAAGTTTCGTTAGATCCGTGTAGTGTATTGATTGTTTGAATGGTACAAGTGATAAGTGATTAGTTGTTTCATCTGTGCAAATGATTTCTGCCAGTAATCCTACTAGGGTTAGTGTTCGTGCTAATAATTCCTAGCCAGGACTTGACAATTGATTTTGAATGACCTACATATGTTTGTGCCATTATTTTATTCAAGATTGGTCTGCACATAGACGACTGTGCTTAAAAATCGAACCATAATCTCTGGATATGTATAAATAAATAGCCATAAATTCCTAATCCTACTTCACGGCATATAATCATTGATTTGATGCCAAATTTGTTTTACTATTTGTATAGGTGATGTCTGACGATGTGGACAGCGAGGATGAAGATGGCCAGAGGAGGTACAAGAGGCAAATCCTGAGGGAGCTTTATTCGGGAATGCATAACAGGCGTAGTAGGACCTGGAACGGCGGCTATCGATGCCCATTTTGCAACCACAAGCTTCATGACGCGTATCTAAGTATTCTGGCGCATGCAAGAGGACGGGCCGTTGGCTCCTTGAAGCAGAAGTATTCTCGCAGGGTGGCACACGGCGCATACGACGAGTACCTGGAGAAGCTTCAGGATCGTGCCGGCCTGTGAGATGAGATGTGGGATGGATCAAACTATGTATGGTTGAGTATGCTTAATGATGATTGAACTATGTACTTATGGTTGAACTATGCTTATGTACGTGTACACTTATTATCTATGTCTGTGTATGTTAAATATTTGGTCAAAATTTGGTAAAGATTACAAAGGGCGAACAATAAACCAGGACGGAGGTAGTACGTCAATCACACACGATTCCCAAAATTGGAACCGTGTGCAATGACTTTCATTTTGCCTATTGCGTCAATCACACACGGTTCACTCTAGCAAACCGTCTCCCCAAAATTCTTTGTGGGACAGAAAACCCTCACCACCCAATTCAAAAAAAAGAAAAGAAAACCCTCACCATCCCCACGTCACAAAAACCCTCACCCCGCCCGCCACTCCCTCCAGTACGGTCCCCATTCGCACCTGCACAAGCTCCTCCGCGTCTATGCCATGGCGCCGCCTATCGCGGCGGTAAACATTTAGCTCGACGTCTGCCGCCGCCACCAGGCTACCGGCAAAGCCCACCGCATTTCGCCACTTCCGCTTGCCTCCGCCTATCGCCATCGACTTTCTCGATGCTGCTCGTGGTCGATCCAGCTCATCTCGGTATGGGAATCTACTGTACTAAGGGTTCTTTCTCATGGATGACAAGGTAACTAATTTAATGAGATATTATCTCATCTCTTATCCCAGTTCATCTGCCTTCTTTAATCATCCGGCGGAAATCGTCGTGAATTCATTTTTATTCGAGCTGATTTGAGGGTTTTCTTTCATTCATAGAATGTACAGTGCGCCGACACTTCAGGACTTTGTGACCTACGCCAGTGACGGCGTTCTGGGAATGGGGGTCCCCAGACTTGCCTCCCTGTGGCCCACGGCGTGGCTGTGCTGGCAGGCCTGTACGGCCCATCTTCAATAACAAGGCACTCAAGACCCTTGGGAGGGGCCAAGCCTCGTGAGGCGGATGACGCAAGACCTCCTGAGGAGCGGCCTCACCAGGTTGCCTCGCGAGGAGGGGAGAGATCAAGGCAGGGCAAACCTTGCGAGGTTCTCGTGACGTGAGCCATGACGATCAAGACCAGGCGGGCGCTAGGCGGGCGTCAGCGCGCGCAGCGTCCTTGTTTCCCCTTTGGTGCTAAGGGAGCAGGCGCAGGCGCAGAGTACTGAGGCATCAAGCAAAGGTTTCCATATCGGTGCAACGAGACCAAGACCAGCAGGACGGCAAGACGGAGGTCACCATGGAGCCCAAGATGGCGTCACCACCAGAGCCATTTGCAGGCGAAGACCGCCTTTGTCAGGATAAGCTGTACTAGCTGTCCCCTTTCAAATTGGCCGTTGTTGGCTCCCTTCCCGCTCAATATTTGGGGAGTGGACCAGGGGGATCGATTCCATCTTCCATCCTCTCACCCACAAGCTCACAGAGCACAAGAACACCTCAACCTCAGGAGGCTGTTCTTCCCTTGTACTGTTCATCATCAGCCCAAGAGGCAATCCACCACCACCACACTGGAGTAGGGTATTACACCACAACGGTGGCCCGAACCAGTATAAATCTTGTGGCCCTTGTGTTGTGAGTTCGTCGAGTTCGTTCTTGAGATCTTCGCTAGTTAGGACGTGGATCGGTAGGGAAGAAATCTTCGCGCGCACCCAAGTGTTCGAACCTTGAGGGTTTTGCCGGAACCCGTGATCTGACATTTGGCGCGCTAGGTAGGGGTGCACTGGAGCTTCCTCCCCTCCAATCGATCCGCCAACGCTCCGCGGTCCCGAGGGCCGGCGACCCGAGGGCCGACATCGACCGCTGGGCAGCCTGTCCTGCCCGAGCGGTGCCACCTGCCCATGAAGACCTCAACCCCGCGCTCTAAGCAGCACGAGCGCCACCTAACGGTGCAGGGCGCGGCCAGGCGCCGTCCACCCTCACTCCACGACAAGCGCGAGCCGCTGCAAGGGCTGCAAGCCATGCCGCAGCGACGGCGCCACACACCCGGCGGGAGCAGGCGAACATGCGGGCCGCGCTCACAGTGACGCGGAAGTTGTTGCGGTGCCGACTGATGGAGAGCGGCCAGAATGCACTGCTGGAACATCTCGCTGAGCTGCTGGATGCAGCGGCGTCAGGAGCACCGCCCTTCTGCTATCTGCTTCCTTCTCGGGCTGCTACTGGATCTCATGGCGGGCCTCGCCGCAACCATGCGCCCTCGAGTGAGCCTGGGGGCTTCGTCGACATCGGCACGGCCGGCGGCGCCGGGGCCCTTGTTGCCCCCACGCCGCCTCCGATGAGCATGGGCACGAGCGTTGCCTCCCATGGTCCCAACGAGACGTCGCGCTATCATCCTCAGGACGCCGCGCTGGGCCAGGCAACGTGGAGTGTGGGGCACTACGGCGAGGTGTTTGGGGTAACAGCCCCGGAAGCCTACGTGCCCCGTATGATGGACCAAGAGTACACGCCGGAAGACGACCCTGGCTCGTTCCTCGGAGAAGGTTGGGTAGAAGAGGCGCTAGAAGTTGAGGCCTTCCAGGAGCCGACGGGGAACCACAACGACCGCGCTTGCAACAGCAACTACAGGGTACCATTAATCTCTCAGGAGCAGGCTTACGCTAACCATGGGCTGCAAGTGAATCAGGTCACAATGTCGGCCGACGACCCCGGCGCAGCAGCCCCCCTTCCGCCAGGGGAAACACGCTGGGGGCTGCATGGAGGGAGTCAGGAGCAAGGCCCCTCCCCACGTCGCGCGAAGCCAGGCGTCACCCAGAGGTAGGCCCTCTGCCGGGGAGGCGCCGGCAAGCCTTCCCCCGGCAGAGGACCCGTGGTCGCCGAGGGCGCCGCTGGCGTCCCCTTTCCCCCCTTTGTGTCGTCCTGGTTGCCGGTCGGCTCAAAGGTGGTCGAGGGTGGCACAAGGCGGGGCCCTCGCCTGGCGACATGAAGCAAGGCCGGTACCTATGAAGAAGGCCCAGTTCCTGTGAAGATCGCCGCCCGTGACACTCACGTAATAATGAGTGGGGCTGTACACGCCCCGGAGTCTCCGGAGAGCCGCCCTTGGGCCTTGGGGGCTCCCTCCCACACCTAGTGGCAGCACTTAGCTCCGCGCTGGTGAGAAGACCAGAAGACTAGACTAGGCGCCGGACACGGCCATTTGCTTTGGATCTCTTTTCTGTAACATTGCCTTCTGGATTTGGATTTAAGTTGAAGTTGAGTTTTTATCGATGCGCGCGGGGGTGCCTTTTCTCGTTCAAGCAATTTCTTGCCATCTGGTTCTTGCCTTGTTCTGAGGCTCACGCTCGCTGCCTCCCCACCGCGGGCCCCTGGCGAGCGGCGCTGGGCGCGGCACGCGCACCGCGCGCGCCGGTTGGCGCTAGATCCTCGCGAGGCCCTCTCGGGCGGATCAGCAGACCCTTCAGGAGCTCTGCGGCGACTCTCGACCTTACAATCCGATTCGGGGCCCGCCCCAGCTAAGGTAAGCCGCAGCAGCAAAACTTGCCGCCAGACTCATGGATCCACGAAGGCGCACACTCGGCTTGGCATAGAAGAGTAAAAATTGCGATTTGTTTACATGAGGGGCTCCCACTCTCAAAATGCTCTCACAATCTTTAGGGGCCACGCCCAAGTTTTTGCATATAGGGTAAAACGGTTAAGGTACGAGGGATCAGCCAGATATGTCGCTCACCGCATCCTCCACGTCGTCTTCAGTCGCATCGCTGGCGTCGCTGTCACCGTCGTTGGCGTCGCCTCCACCTTCACCAACGCCGGCATCACCATCGTCAACCACGTCGCCTTCGTCTGCAGCGACCACCACCGCATCATCTTCAGAAGTGAAGGCTCTGACTAGCGCATCCACGTTGTCCTCCACCCACCATGCCAGGTCGCCATGGATGGCCTGCGGTACGGGGGCAATGGCGGCGGCGAAGTCGAAGTTGGGGAAGGTGTTCCGAAGATGACTGAAGACGCGTGAGAACGCGCGCCCGAGCAGGCCCCGGCTCCTCTCTTCCACGAGCTGGCGGGCTCTATCAGACCGGGCTTCCAGGCGCGTCACCACGTCGGTGAAGAAGCGCAGGTGACTAGCGTAGTCATCTGAGTGGGGATACGGCGCGTTCTCATCACAGACGTGGCCCAGCGCCGCGTTGGCCCTAACCCTGAGGTCCTGGAGCACGGGTGCGTGCTCGCGCTCCAATGTCCGTCGTTGAATCACTTCCTCTCTGTTTTGCCGCACGACGGCCTCGGCGTCATCAACGCGTTTCCGAAGAGAGAGTAGCTCGGCGCGGGCGGAAGCCAACTCTGCCTGCGCCGTGACCAGGGCGGCCGCTGTGGCCTCCTCACGCCTCTCTAGTTCAGCCAGCCTTGGCCTAAGGGCGGCTGCCCTACTTACAGCCTCCACCTCCGCAGGCTGCAACTTCGGATCATGACAACCCTCAAGACCCGCGCAGACCTCGGCCACCCGGCGATCAACCTCCTCCTGAGATTTGGCATCGCGTGCGCCAACGGCATCTTCCGCTTGGGCAACTTGACGCTCCCTCGTCTCCAGCTGCTCATGCTCGAGGCTACGCTCCACGGCTCCAGAGCCAGCGCCTCCTCACGCCTCCGGATCTCTTATTCCTCGGTGGGCGCCCCCTCAACAACGCAAGGGCGGCTTTGCGCGCCTCCACCTGCTGCTCCAGGGACGCACTCCAGGCCTGGAGCTCACACGCGCGCTTCTCCGCAGCCTCGCGACGGCGGTCAGCCTCGCGAGCCTCCTCCAAAGCTCAGGAGCAAGCTTCACGGGAAACCTTGAGGGACGCCTTGGCCTTCGCGTTATCTAGATCACGCATGTAGCGACCAAGGTTGATGGCCACCTTCAGCTTACGCTGTTCCTCCACTAGCCGAAGACCCTCAGCCTTGAGGCGTGTGTCGACGTCCACAAATTCACTGCCGAGTCGGCTCATCGCGCTCATCGCCTCTTGAAAGAGCTCGTGGCAAACGATACTTCGCTCGCGCTCGAGCTCAAGCACGTGGCCCGCCTTGTCCTCCGCCTCGGGGGCTGCAGGCAGGGCGTGAAGCGGCGCGCCCCCTCTCAGCAGGGGACTGGGGGCTGGTGCCGCCCCAGGCGCCAGCCCGGCCCCACGAGGGGCCCCGGCCAGTCGGGGCCTGCTGCTTGAAGAGGAACCGAAGACCGAAGCCAACCAGCTACTGTCCATGACCAGAGGAGGGGTCCGGGGCACGCCCGCCAAGCTCCAAGCCAGGCCGTGGAGGAAGGACGACGGGGCCGCAGATTCGAAGTGCCATGAAGGCGAGCGCACCTCCCCGGCCGGCCCTGCTCTAGGCGCAACATGCAGGCTCGGGACGCTCAAGGCCAGCGGGGGAGTCGAGGAAGGTGGAGGTTGCTTCTCAGGGGACACAGCGGCCCTCACGGAAGGGGTCCTGAAGAGCCAACGTCAGGGAGGAAAGCAGCAATCAAGAAATCACAAGGTGCAGTACTTACTCGTCGACGGTGATGTACTTTCGTCGCTTCAACGGCCCGAAGATACCGCTGCCGCTCGGAGATCGTTTCCTCTTGCGGAGCTCCTCGAAGTCCACGCAAAGCCGACTGAAGTGCTGGACGTGGCGGCTGGCACGGGGTGCAGCCGGAGAAGTGCTCGAGGGGGCAACTTCAGGTGTGCCGGGCTGCGGAGAGCAGTTGGGCGCCGTCTCACCGCGACCTCCCGGGGCCTCCGGAGCTTCGGCCTCGGGAGCCGCGTGCTGCTCGTCTCAGCGACCGACATCCCAGAGGAAGAATCACGAGTTCCTGAGGACGACGCCCCAGGAACCCCAGGCGACATCTGTACATCAGCACTCGTGCCGCCAGCCTCCAGCGGCACTCGCCCCCCTGCAACCACATTCGGGACGAGCTCGGCGCCAGCGACGAAGGAGGGAACCACGTTGACAGGGTTCTCGCGGGACCCCACCAGGCCGTGCGGGCGCAGCCCCCACTCATCAAAGGGAGGCATGCTCTTTGCAAATTCGGCCTTGTTCGTGCAACAGTACAGCAGACAGCTCTTCCCAGGCATGTCGTCCGGTGAAGGGACACCTGTCAGGACCTCGAGCACTGTTTGCCGCGTCTTAAGAGGGAGCCCGGACTCCTGAAACCTCATATGGTCCTGACTGCTGAGCAAGGCCCACATTGGGCGAGAATGGCGCTGAAGCGGAGCGACTCAGCGTCTGACGAACTCCTTCACCACCATAGGCGCAGTCATGCCACAGTCCTTCAGCCTCCTCAGCCAAAGCCAGACGGGGACAAGACAGGGGCTCGCGAGCCTCTCGTGGCCCCAACCGGAGTTGGGAACGGCAGGTGCTGACGGAGAATGGAGCAGAGGGCTAAGCACCCCAGCGTCGACGAATACCCACCATGTCCAAAACTCACTCATGGATTGAGGAAGCTCAAAGTCGATCCCCGCGCCCGCCGTCGCGGCCATAGCCTGGAAGCTCACGCACCCCGAGCTTTGCTGAGGATCCATCCGATGCAATGAGAAGAAATGACGGAGAAGGGCCACGGAAGGAGCGATGCCCACCATGGCCTCACACACAAAGGCGAAGATGGCAAGGAGATTCACGGATTGGGGGTCGGGATGCAGCATGTGGATCTGGTAATGTTCAAGCACCGCGTTGAAGAAGGCGGAGAAATGGGGAATCAGGCCGGCCCAAAGGGCACCGATGAAGATTGGGACCTCGGTGGCTGCCCGGGCAATGCGAGCGCGAGACGCAGGCCAAGCCACCGTCTCCCCCCACTCATTGAAGTTGGTGGCGAGCATGGGACGCACCTTGCCCATGGCCTCGTCGTTGAGCACCAGGATCGGCCGACTGCAGGCTCGACGGCTGGAGGCGCACTTGGCGAGGACAGAGGCTTCTTCCCCTTGTCTGCCTGTTTCGGCGCCATGACGATGAAGCGGGCAGAGTGCAAGCCAGATTGGAGAGGAGGAGCAGAGTCTCAAGGAAGCATAGGGATTGGGAAAGTAAAGCGTGGGCAATGGAAGAATAACTGTGTAGGTAGCGGGGGCCGCATAGCCAGGCGGACTCCAAGGCAGTGTTGGGAAGCGGAGACGCCCACGTCCAATCAACCGCCACACGTCGACCAAGGCCGAAGGTTTTGGGGCCCGCGACGCTCCGTACTTGACCTTTGGCTTCGCCTCGAAGCCAAGCCCGAGCGCGCCATGGGCCCGGGGGCTACTGACGGCGTTCTGGGAATGGGGGTCCCCCGACTTGCCTGCCTGCGGCCCACGGCGTGGCTGTGCTGGCAGGCCTGTATGGCCCATCTTCATCAACAAGGCACTCAAGACCCTCGCGAGGGGCCAAGCCTCGCGAGGCGGACGACGCAAGACCTCCTCAGGAGCGGCCTCACCAGGTTGCCTCGCGAGGAGCAGAGAGATCAAGGCAGGGCAAACCTCGCGAGGTTCTCGTGACGTGAGCCATGACGATCAAGACCAGGCGGGTGCCAGCGCGCGCAGCGTCCTTGTTTCCCCTTTGGTGCTAAGGGAGCAGGCGCAGACGCAGAGTACCGAGGCATCAAGCAAAGGTTTCCATATCGGTGCAACGAGACCAAGACTAGCAGGACGGCAAGACGGAGGTCACCATGGAGCCCAAGACGGCATCACCACCAGAGCCTTTAGGAGGCGAAGACCGCTTTTGTCAGGATAAGCAGTACAAGTTGTCCCCTTTCAAATTGGCCGTTGTTGGCTCCATTCCCGCTTAATATTTGGGGAGAGGACCAGGGCCTATAGAAGTAGAACTAGCCACCACAGTAGGGGGATCGATTCCATCTTCCATCCTCTCACCCACAAGCTCACAGAGCACAAGAACACCTCAACCTCAGGAGGCTATTCTTCCCTTGTACTGTTCATCATCAGCCCAAGAGGCAATCCACCACCACCACACTGGAGTAGGGTATTACACCACAACGGTGGCCCGAACCAGTATAAATCTTGTGTCCCTTGTGTGGTGAGTTCGTCGAGTTCGTTCTTGAGATCTTAGCTAGTTAGGACGTGGATCGGTAGGGAGGAAATCTTCGCGCGCACCCCAGGTTTCGAACCTTGAGTGTTTTGCCGGAACCCGTGATCCGACAGCCAGAGATTCCATCTCGCCATACCAGATAACTTCAGGACGCGTGCGGTATGTTCAATCTCACCCTAAATCGGTTGGCATGGCCTACTTTCCTGAACATATATTATATATTGCTACATTTGGATAAAAGGTGCCACATGCACCATATACGTCAAAGGGGATTTTTTCCCTCTTCTTTCTATATTAGGCAAATTAATGATGTATTGTTCTTTCGATTACTCTCATATTTCCATGACATCATGTTTACCCTATCTGTCTAATTATAGAATTTTGTCCTTCGATTTCAACTACTATACAGTTCTTTCAATTTGGGCCTATATTTGCATGTTACCATATATTCTTTAACAATCCTACCATTTTCTGCAACACATCCCTTGCTATGCAACAGATTATGTAGTGCACATTTTTTCCCTTTACATAGATCAAGGCTGCACGGATGTCATACTGCACACAAACCATGGATTTACAATCGTTGCTACTGTAAAAGTTGATGAACATGGTGACTCCTATTTTGGCACTCGCTTTTGGAAACAAATTTCTAAGTTTTATGTACAGAAAGCTGGCACTAAAATTGCACTGCACATAAAAGGGCCTGGTCATGAGATATATGCTAACTTCCCCGACAAAATCATCCGTCCAGACTTTGTTCGAAGTAAGTTTTCTTTTCAACTATATGCATGTTGACTTACCCAGCAATGTCAAATGAATTGTTTAGTATTTAAGCAACCAATTGTTATTCCCTTTTCTTACTATATTCCTACCTAATAACTTCTAGTTACCAATACACTTTTCTATTGCCCCGTTTTAACTCAATATTCCCTGTACTCCCAATTCTATCAGAAAACGCCGCTGACAAGGATACTCCGGAGGTGGAGAACGGGGCTGCCAACAAGAGGAGGCGGGGCTGGCTGGAACTGCAAGCGACTCCAGCAGGCCTAGACTTCATCAGCAGCCTCCCCGATGATATGTTGACAGTCATCATCTCCCTCCTACCGAGGGACCTTACCGGAGATTATATACGCCAGTTTCTTTGTTCTCAGAGCAAGGGTGCTGAAGGAAATGAGGTTTGCCCTACATTTATTTCGCAAAATTGAATGGTTTTTTGATCAGCGCCGGCGCCGGCGGCAGAATGGAATAGGCTCCAAAAATGCTGAATTTCATTTTGGAACTTAAGATGACAGAATAATCGGAAGTCATCGTGTCAGACTTAGAAGTGGTGATATTAGTTTGAACCTCTCTGATATCCACATTCAGCGGATCAGCACGAGCGTTTGCAGCTGATGAGATGAATTTCGTTTCTAATATCAGTTTGAACCTTGTAATCTTTGAATTTGAGCCATATAACTCTAGAATTTGAACCTTGTAATATTTCGAGCTTTTGTGGTACAAACGTTGAAATGGCATCGTATGAGACTCGTATATTGCTAGCACTATTTTGACCTTAATATGCAATGGTCTTAGATTTTATTAACCATTCTCGAATCTGTTTACCTTGTCGATCTCATAGTACACGATCTGTATAGCTAACTCGACTGCGATCTTCGACATTATTGCACACAGTTGGTTTCTTCCACCGTGTGCACTGTAGAGTGCAGAATTAATTATCGCACTCGAGTGTCCATCATCACCCTTCTGTGTAATTTTGACCTTATCACCCACGGGTAAACTTATGACCGAAGTCATTCCACACACTTCGTTTTTACAAAGCCTTTTGGCAATAAATGCCCATGATTCGTCCCTATTCTAGCCGACGCATGGCCAAACTAGCCGGGCGGGAAGCGTGCGCGGTAAACAACACGGTAGCACAGGAATAGGCTCACCGACGATACATTTGGCGCCTCTTCGAGCCCACGCGTGCGGTGCGGTGTTGTCCAGCGTGCACTGGAATCCTCCGCTATGAACGTCGTGACAAGACGTGACGATTACAAGCCGGCCGGCCCCCATTTATTACAACGGCCATTTAACCCTTGTGTCTCTTCAACCTTTCGATCGCGCCCAACCATTGCAAGAAGCACACCCACCACGAGAAATTCTTAGAGGGTATCCTGCGCGGCTCCAATGGCGCTCCGAGCGGCTGCCGACGACGAGCAGCAGTTCACCATGCGTGCCGTGGTGGACACCCACAGAAGGTTCATGGACCTCTTGGTGGTGTACACCAACGACCCGGTCTGGGTGGAGCACTCCATCCACATCATGGAGCTTTTGCTTGCCGAGGAGTAGTACAAGGTGGTCGGGTTCGACCTCGAGCACACCCACGCTCGTGTCGGGTCTCGTCCGAAGGTCGCCGTCGCACAGATGTGCGTGCGCCACCACGTCCTCGTCTACCACTACTGCCTGGCCACAAGGCCTTGCGAGCATTTCGCCAGGTTTTTCAACAGCCCCCACTACATGTTCGCTACGGTGGACATCACCAACGATGTAAAGGCGCTCGAGAATTCGGGTATCGCCTGCCAGAATCTTGTCGACATCCAGCGCCAATACAATGTCTGGAGCAGCAAGGAGCATGAGAAGGACTCACGGGTTCACCTCGCCGAGGCCATCATCGACCCCTACTACAGAGACATGAAGGATTCGTGCAACAAGGACAAGCATGCCTGGCACTCGGCCTGGATGGAGAAACTCGACAAAGCTCATGTCGTGTATGCGGCCAAGGAGGCGTACACGAGCTACAACATGTACAGGCAGATTGTTGACATGAGGAAGTGCCTCCTTCCCCAAAACGGCCAGGGATCCAGCCGGAAGCAGAGCAATAGCAAGCGTCGTCGCAACAATAAGTAGATGATTAGATCCTCGTTTCTCCTACTTTAGTATGCATGTAATTGCTTACTTTGGTGTGTGGAATTGTTATGTGTGTAGTCACTTGTGTAATTGTATGCTTAATTTGGTTATGCAATGCTGTCTTTTTAAGTATATATGTTGATGCTCTGTAGACAGAGCGTAGATGTTGTGCGGACAAAGAAAATCGCATCGCACACGGACTAAACACTGGAACCCGTCGGTGATGTTTTCATCAATCACTCACAATTGTATACCAGCAATCATTTGCTCACAACACACACGGCTTGTTAGCAGTAATCGTCTGTGTTGTTATCGGTCTTCGCACACGTTTCTGATTATCGACCTTTTTGTCGCGTATCACACACATCTTGTTAAGTTGAACCGTCTCTGTTCTCATGTCTCAATGCAAACAGTTCATCCGAGTGAACTGCATGCCATATATCGCACACACCTTGATCTGGCTGACCGTTTCTTTTGTGTTGCCTAATCACAAACAGTTCATCCGCGTGAACCGTAAGCCATATTACGCACACGCCTTCATCTGGCTGCCCGTTTCTTTTGTATTTCCACATCGCAAACAGTTAATTGAACTGAACCGTATGCCCAGCATCGCACACACAACTATAATCTTAACCGTGTTTGATGCATCCTCCATCGCAAATGTTTTGCACCCTTTTTGATGGTTTTTGACACCACCGTTTGCGATTATGGCATCGCACACAGTTTCATCGAAGGGTCTCTAATTGTAGTGTCGCGTTAGCAGCAACCTGCAATAGTGTAGTGGTGAGGAATAAGGCTCGTCTTGTAGCTCAGAGCTACACACAGGTTGAAGGAATTGACTTCGATGAAACTTTTGCACATGTTGCTAGACTTCAAGCTATTAGCATATTGCTTGCTTATGCTAACCATCATAATATCATCTTATATCAAATGGATGTGAAAAGTGCATTCCTCAATGGTAAGCTTGAGGAAGAAGTATATGTTGCTCAACCCCCAGGTTTTGAAGATCCTAAGCATCCTTACAAAGTCTTCAAACTCAAGAAGGCCCTCTATGGCCTCAAGCAGGCCCCTCGGGCGTGGTATGATGCATGGAAGGAATTCCTCATAAAGAAAGGCTTCAAACCTGGTTCACTTGACCCAACTCTTTTCTCAAAAACTTATGATGATGAATTATTCGTGTGCCAAATATATGTGGACGATATTATCTTTGGCTGTCATGACGAACGTTACAGTGATGAATTTGCATACATGATGCGTGAAGAATATCAAATATCTATGACGGGAGAATTGAAATTCTTCTTAGGTCTTCAAATTCTTCAACAACGCAATGGCATGTAAGATTACAAGGGTGTCAAAATCCCTATGCCCACAATTGACCATCTCTGCACCGACGAAAATGGTAAAGATTTCGATCAAACGGTATACCGCTCCATAATTGGCTCTTTATTGTACCTACGTGCATCTAGGCCAGATATTATGCTTAGTTTTTGCATGTGTGCCCGTTTTCAAGCTGCACCGAAGGAATCACACCGTAAGGCTGTGAAACATATTTTTCGATATCTAGCTCACACTCCAGCACTTGGATTATGGTATCCCAAGGGCTCGCATTTTGATCTCATTGGATATTCTGACTCTGACTATGCTGGTGATTGGGTCAATCACAAGTCAACATCAGGCACATGCCATTTCCTCGGACGATCCTTAGTATGTTGGTCCTCGAAGAAGCAGAACTATGTATCACTGTCTACTATTGAAGCTGAGTATATTGCTACTAGTTCTTGTTGTGCTCAATCGCTATGGATGAAGCAAACCCTCAAGGATTATGGCATCAATTTGAAGAATGTGCACTGGTGCGCATTGGTGCTATACAAACGGTTTTTAACCCCTTTCCGCGACGGCATTTGGAACCGTCGCCAAGTGAGTGTGGGCGATAGGGGGGTCCTTCCCACACGACCCAGAAACCGTCGGGGATAGGGAGCCTTGATGCATACAGTTGTCCCTATATAACCGTTTCCGATATCTCGAATATTCCAAAGACTTCATCCTTGCTATTCGTTTGTGCTCGCATTGCCATCGCAGTCAGAGTTTTGTGGTTTTACCTAAAACCAGGTAGATTCCAGGCACGGGAGCTTTCCAAGCAGATTCCAGGCACGAGAGTTTTACGATGCCTGGCACATCACAAACAGTTCAGGATTATAAACCGTGTACGATAGGTAGACAATCACACACATTTAGTTTTCCCGCACTGTATGTGATAGCGTCTGACATCACGCACGCTTTTGAAACGGCAACTGTGTGCATTCTTGCACACGTTTCCTCTCTGTGAACCGTCTCGGATTATGGTGTATATCGCAAACATTTGTGTTTTACCAATCGTGTGTGCCGTAATGACCTGCACAACGTAATTTCACCCTAATTTAACTGCTGCTATTTAAAATTGTACCTAATTTAAACTTGAAAGTAGGTTATAGCTTTATTCATATCCATCACGTTCAAACAACCAATGCATTATTCGATTCACAGGTACACATGTTTAAGAATTACATATGCACCAAATAAAGAATGATGAACCAGGGTTCTATACTTGTACTTTTATAGTTGGTAAAGAAAGAGGCGACAGACATTCCGGTTGCTGAATAAGGTGAAGCGGAATGGCCCTATTGTGCTCTCCTGGATGCAGAATGCATGCAGGACTCTAGTCCAACCCCTTGTGATGGTCGGCCGCCAATCATGTAGTTTGAGAGGTAATCTTGAGTAAACTGCTTCAGGATCCACTGCAAAAGAAAAAATATTCAGATATTGTCATCTAACACAACTCATTACGGGCAGTAAAAAGAAGGCTACAGGGTTCTTACTTACCATCCTGCAGCTCATTGTTGTCTTGCATAAAGTGTAAACAAATAGTTCGATTGACATCTTTTGACCCATTTTAATAACAATCTTTATCAGTTTCCTCACTTGATGCTGGTTCATGAATATCTCATTGCCCCATACGCAGAAAGGGTCGAAGTGTGGATCTTTGGCAATGATATATGTACCTAAAAGCACCAAGTTAATATTAGAAGCTAAACAACAATTGAAAAATGATGTAGTACAACACTCCCTCCATCCCATTATATAAGATTTTATTACATGTATATCTAGACATCATCAGAGCATTAAGGTAACACTCTTCCTTGTTGCTATGTAGCCTGGGATTGCATATTTAGTCATTCAGTACAATGCATGTTGCTATGTAGCCTCAGATATATGAAATATGGCCCTAGTTAACCTACTGATAAATGGGTTACACATAGATTCAGTGAAATGTCCGATTCGACGATTAATCCCTTATTAGCCCCGGGCTATATGGTACCAGCTACCGATATCCTGAACAATGAGTACATAAAAGCAATGCGATGAAACTAACCTCGATGGAAAACAACATTGTTCTCAATATTGTCCTGCATGAGTACATATAAAGGCATGTTAAGCACAACAGGCTAAACATCAACCAAATATATCCATGGTAGACAACATAATCTACTAATGATAGCTTCAGTGTGCAAGCTTAATTGCATCAGGTCTACAATATCAGGCATAACATTTTAAAACAAGAAGTGGAAATGTGTGTTAACTGCATCAGGCATATCATTTTAAAACAAGCAAGTAGTCATTCAAACAGGTATTGTGCAGGTCTACAGTATACTAGTTATTGTTAAAAAAACGAAAAGGCATGTTAACTGCGATATCCTTAACAGCAACCAAATATCATAATTCATAGTGGTATTGTTGAAACTGTTGTTGATGAAATTAAACTGCACGGCAAATAGTTGCACATATAGAGCATCACATTGTGAAGAACTGAAATAAACAAGTCATAAGGACATCTCTAGGCGATCCTTAAAAAGTTAAAGGACTAAAACCCTTAGTGGATATATACATATACTCCAGCAATTTCTGGCCTTTTCTAGTCGATCCCCTAAACTTAAGGTTGTAAACATCAATATGATCAAGTTCAAAGCAGGTTCAACCGAAAGTGGCATGCATTCAAAGTTTCAAACATAAACATAGATAGTTTTGCATAACCGAACATAAAACATAAATTAAAACTAAGCTAAACTACTTTTGGTCGAAGTAGAGGTCGAGCCAATCCTTCCTCGTCATGTAGGGTGTGCCGCAAGCCGGGTCCGGGCCGGTACCGTCATCGGGGTCGTTGGGGAAGGCACTCCTCCACTCGTCCACGTTGATCTCCTCGTCCTTGGGGCACACCTCAACACCCTCCACGCCGTCGCCACCGCCACCTTCGACCTCATCATCGGAGGAGAGCGCGATAACCTCGCCGCCCTCCGCACCGCCATCCTCGCCGCCTTCGAGCTCGTCATCGGAGGAGAGCGCGATAACCTCGTCGCCCTTCACGCCGGCAAAGATCGACCACTCCACCTCCATGAGCTCCAGGTGCTGCCGGCGGAGCTCTTGCATGTAGGCCTCATAGGCGGCCTCGGCCTCGAGGCGCTCCCACGCCTCGCGGTCCTCCCGCGCCATAGCCGAGCTCACCACCGCTGGCTTAGGAGGAACGAGGTCGACCAGACGTGTGCCGAAGGGGAAATTGAGCCTAGCCGCTGCGCCGTGGTAGCGGACCTGCCAGCGATCGTACTCCATGGTCGCGACCACGGCCGTGTGGAAGCTGTGGAGCCTACGGCGGGTGTGGGTCTCTCGATTTGTAATCTCGGCGACCCACGTCCCCCCACCGCCGCCGGACCCTAAGGTAGGACCTCGTCGGCTGCCGGGTCCAAGGGAGGATGGGGAAGTCCTCGAACCGGCGTAGGGGCGCGGCGGCGGGCGGATCGGGGGACCGGCGACAGCGGATCGGGCCCGCGGAGGAAGACGGGGACACCTCGACGGCCACCTCGCCGGCGTCAGGCGAAAAGGCCGTGATAAACCTCTTTTTGGCCATTGGCTCCTCGAGCTCCCTGCCACACAGGCAGAGGTTGAGGATGGAGGCGCCGGTGATGGCGGTGACCTACCAATGGTTTCGAGGGTTGTGTGTGTCTGTGTGAGCAGAGGTTTTGGGGTGTGTGTGGAGGGGGCGGCGGGGGGGGGGAGGTTGTGTTTGAGGAAATACTGTGGCAACTGAAAATTTTACTAGGCGGGAGTAACAAGGCGGGGGTACTGAAAATTTGGATCAAGGGCGAGCAGATATTTTTGAGATTGCGAGGGATGCAGAGGCGGGAGTAAAATGTCGGGGCTACTGAAAATTTGAATCAAGGGACTCAAGCGATGGCATCTTAACATCACATGTATCATTATCAAGCGGCATCAACTTGCACAAGGCGAGGCTTCCGTCATCCCCGCGCCAGTCAGCAGGGTCACGGCGAACAAGATAGGCACTGGTGCGCGTCGGTCCTAAACAAACAGCTTTTAACCCCTTTCCACGACGGCATTTGGAACCGTCGCCAAGTGAGTGTGGGCGATAGGGGGGTCCTTCCCACACGACCCAGAAACCGTCGGGGATATGCCCTCCTGGCACACACGCTCGGCAAAATGAGTTCGTGTGCGACCGGCGAGCGCTCAAATACGGAAATACGTACAATAGAGTTAAAAAAATACAATTATACGGCGAAATTGTTTCCGGTCGCAAGTACATCCCACACAGCCAGTCCCCGCTAAACGTTTCCGTTTGTATGTACACCCCACACAGTCGCTCCAAGGAAAATGTTTCCGTTCACAGGTACATCACACACAATTTTTCCCGTTAAATCGTTTGCGTTATTGAATGTATCACACATGGTCCGTAGAAGAAACGGTGTGGCAAAGTCTGTCCATCACACACAGGTTTTATGTGGTAACCGTTTGCGCAAGGTGGCCTAACGCAAACAGTTTTCAAGAGAAATTTGTGTGTGATTGTTCATTGATCCAACACGGTTTATTCATAGAAACTGTGTGCGTTGCCTGAGGTCATTGCCCACGGTATTTTTTCAACAACCGTTTGCAAGAGCAAAACCCAATTAGGAGGCTAATTATCCATTAGCAGACTAATTATCCGATTATTCATAATCCATTTATTAATCTAATTGACATTTCATATTAAGCACACAATATATTTCATTTCCATATTAAGGAAGTAGAATTTCGTAATTGAAATACATCAGAGTACAACATGATATAGATTCAGCACTCAGCTTCCCCATTACACAACTGCACCAGCAGCAAGTTCCACATGCAACATGTGGAACCTTCCGAAATTAGCGTCATAGACGGTATATAGACAGATGCATCTCCTCTGGAAAACTGCTGAAGTGGAAGGCAAATATTGAGCCTTCATTCATGTTGAAGGTCTTTGCAACTTTAGGCCAATGCCTATGGATGATTGACTGTCCGTCCTTCGTCCTCTTTAGGAACACTTCAATATTGAACCGTGGGTGTTGTATGAAAACCTTCCTTGCCTCCTGACTATAGAGGTGGTTTGAGAGGTAATCATCAGTGAACTGCTTTGGAAAGGCGTGAAAACAAGGACATGCATAAATATCTTCTCTATATTGGAAATGGGGCAAAGGAATAAAAAAAGGCAAGGTATAATAGTTAGTACCATCTTGTAGTGAATTGATGTCTTCTTCATTGTGCAGACAAAGATCTTGTTGTTTTTTGTCGCTAATTTCTTTATCCTAACAATCTTTCCGAGTTTCTTGATTTGATTGATATTCATGGACAACTCATTTCCCCATATGCAAAAAGGGTCGAACAGTGGGTCAAAACCTCTAACAGCAGGACCTACATGTGCATGACCAAATTGTTAAAAACCAAAATATTAGAATGGTTCCTGCAATTGCACAATAATGTGCTATTAGAGAACGGACCATGCACGTGCTAACCTCAATTGTAAACCTCAGTGCTTCCCATTGTTTCCCTGCAACACATATAAGGTAGTTAGTCATCAGGTTAAGTAAGGGTTCGCATGCTATCAGTAAAATATGTTGATGAAAAATAAGCACATTGCAGATTCATCAGATTAATTCAAGCCACACGGAAAACCCATTTACCCAAACCAAGAATGATTAAGAACTAGGAAATATAGCAATTGTATATGTTTCTCATGTATTAAGTGCAGCCAAATTCGATTTATTCCTCACATGCACAACAATTCAAAATTCTACCCACGACAATTGGACATCGCATTGCAGAATTGATCCAAGCAGTTAACTAAACACCACAACAAATGAACCAAACATTAACTGAGCACCACATTGCACAATATAACATACTCCTAATAGAAGATCAGACAGTTAACCAAACAGTTAACTACAGCCAATTGTAGCGATTGTATTTGTTTCTCATGTATTTACTACAACCAAATTCAATTTATTCCTCACATGGTATACAATAACAGAATGCACCCACAACTATTGAACATCGCATTGCAGAATTGAACCAAACAGTTAACTAAACACCACAACACAAATGAACCAAACGTTAACTGACCACCACATTGCATAATGTATAACCAAATGAAGCATGCTTGACAACTTGGAAATATAGCAATTGTATTCATTTCTCATGTATTTTGTAAAGATAAATTTGATTTATTTCTCACATGGAAGACAATACAAAATTGCAGCCTAAAGAATTGAACATCACATTTGCAGAATTGAACCAAACAGTTAACTGAAGACGACAACTAATTAACACAATAGTTAATAAGTGAGAACCACACTGCACGACATATAGAACATATGCACTAGAGCAACAGATTGCATGGTAAAATTAGATAGCACGATTCACTAGAATTTGTGAAGGAAAGGCAGGAGCAGCACACGCAACGGGTAAACCGAGCATGCTTAACCGACGTAGCTAGAAAATGGCAAGGTGCTTCTCCAAGATCTGGGGGTCGGCACGAATGGCAGCCATCGCGACCTCATCCGCGCGTGCGGCCGCGATTTGCTTCTCCGCTGCCAAATCCTCCTTGAGATCCTGGCTATACTGTGTGCACCATGGCTTAGGGCGGGGCTTATTTGGTGGAGGGGTCGGTGATTTGGGTGGAAGGTGTCGTGCTCGCGCTGGCGGTCGGGGCATGTGGGATGTGGAAGGAGGAGGATGGGGGTCGGGTGTGGATTACCTGCTTGGATAGACGA
The DNA here is from genome assembly GCF_002575655.3 of Aegilops tauschii subsp. strangulata. Lineage (NCBI taxonomy): Eukaryota > Viridiplantae > Streptophyta > Magnoliopsida > Poales > Poaceae > Aegilops > Aegilops tauschii. The sequence goes on from NC_053041.3 coordinate 237,931,285, forward strand.
GGCCGAGCAGCGTGAAGGAGGGTCGCCGGCGAGGACGCGGCAGCGCTGCAAGCAAGGAGTGAAGGTTTCAACTTGGAAAGGAAGGAGGAAAGAGGGGGAAATGTGGCTTTTGGTAAGGGGGAGGGGGCGGGGAGGTAGATATTTCCGCGGAAGCCGAAAATTTGGAATCACTTTAGCCAAAAAACTAGCGCGCAAAGTGTCATCAGACACGGTGCCTTATTCAGAACTGTGTACGATATGTGGACATCACAAATGATTCAGATAGCTTAACCCATGTGTGATGAGTTTGAACGTCAAAATTTTTGGTTCGAATTTCCATGGTTACAGTGGTCATCCACGTCATTGCATAATTTGGGTACACAAAGGAGACTACAGCACACCCACACTTCTTAATCGAGCAAGTTCAGCAATTAAACGGAGCTAGCTGACCTAAACATTACTCTAACAAATTAAAGACCGGCGCTCTTAATGGTGCTCGTCGATCTCCGCCGCCGCCTCCATGTCCAGCTCGCGCCCGACGGTCTGCTGGGGAAGGGGCTCCATGGCATCCATCACACCATACTCGGCAAACATCCCCCCATCCGCGTCCACCATCTCTTTGGAAAAGGCCGCCACGAGCTGGGCGTGGTCGGACACCATCTGGGCTTGGACGGGCTCCGTTGTCGCAAGGTATGCGATGGAGGAACGGACGGCTGCTCGAACGCTCTCGGCGATTGCCAGCTCTTCGGCCATGGGTTGCCGACCGTTGTCGGAGAAGCTTCGTTCGATTTGTGCGGTGACCACTAGGAGCTGGGCGTGGGCGGCCTCGACATGGTCGTGGGCGGCCTCCATCAGGGCTAGGGCCGCCGCTGTGGAACAGGCAGCTGATGTGCCGCTCTCGCCAGTTGCTATCCCCGAGGCAGATGTTGCTGCCGCCACCTGAGAAGGAACAATGGCCGTTTGGGCTGCCTTTGCCGCCCGGTCGCAGATTGTGGCCGCGCTCATGCACCTTATTAGCACGCGCATGGCGGCTGCAGCCGCGCTCTCGCCGTAGTGGGCCACCGAAGTTGCCCTCACGACGCGGGTCCACATGCCCATCTTTCACCGGCGACGATTGAACAGTGAAATGATATTGGGGAGCGAGCTAGTGTGCTTGAGACGCCGGTTGTGGACTGTAGCCGACGCACCTTCTCGCGTAAGCCATAGGCGTGCTATACACCGACGGTGCTCCAGGATATTTTGTGTTGCATCTCACACGGTTGCTGATAATAAACTGTGTGCGATCTACTTGAATTTTCATCTTGATTTGAATTAATAATGGGGTCACAGCGGCAAAGGACGGTGTTTGAATTGCTAGAACTTTTATGTGGAGTGAACATGCAACTACATGTGTGTCATAAAAGAATTGCAATTATTCAGGGTTCGTTTGAACATTTTATACATTAAATTGGTTTTCTAGCCATTTTAGGTGCACAATTCAAAATTAAACTACATGCACATGCTCCAGTGCATATAAATTGGTTGAAAAATCGAATATGTGCCCTTGGGTGCATGCTTAGGTCCCATGCAAGAAATGGTTATGAATTTCAAACACCAGGGCACCGTTGATTGCCGGCAAAACATTGAGATGCCTGGTTTTTTAAATTATAGCAAATCCAAAACTCGTCTGAAATTCATGAAACTTGGCATGCTATCATGGAGCGGCATTAACATGCCGTGGTAAATTTTTTATCCCATTTGGGGCAGGTTTGGGTATATGCTTCTCACAAACTGGAGCTTCTCACAACAAGCATGATGGTTTTCGGTAGGGAACGTCCCACCTTTGGGGACGAAAAGATATCCATTGCCTCTTATTGCTTTCAAAAATTTTCTCGTGTCAACATAGAACAACAGGAGTGTTGTGTAAATTTTTGTGATTTTCGGGGTTCGTTTGGACATTTTTATGCATTAACTGAGTTTTCAATGCATTTATGTGCATAATTCAAAATTGAACTACATGCACATGCTTCGGTGCATATAAATTGGTTGAAATAACAAATATGTGTCCTTGGGTGCATGCTTAGGTCCCATGCAAGAAATGGGAATGAATTTCAAACACCAGGGCACCGTTGATTGCCGGCAAAACATTGAGATGCCTGGTTTCTAAATTCTAGTAAATCCAAAACTCATCTGAAATTAATGAAACTTGGCATGCTATCATGAAGCAGCATCAACATGCCATGGTAAAAGTTTTGTCCCATTTGGGGCAGGTTTGGGTATATGCTTCTCACAAACCGGAGCTTCTCACAACAAGCATGATGGTTTTCGGTAGGGAACGTCCCACCTGTGGGGACGAAACAATATCCATTGCCTCTTATTGCTTTCAAATTTTTTCTCGTGTCAACATAGAACAACAGGAGTGTTGTCGGAGTTTTTGTGATTTTTCGGGGTTCGTTTGGACATTTTTATGCATTAACTGAGTTTCCAATGCATTTATGTGCATAATTCAAAATTGAACTACATGCATATGCTCCGATGCATATAAATTGGTTGAAAAATCAAATCAGTGTCCTTGGGTGCATGCTTAGGTCCCATGCAAGAATGGGAATGAATTTCAAACACCAGGGCACCGTTCATTGCCGGGAAAACATTGAGATGCCTGGTTTTTAAATTCTAGTAAATCCAAAACTCGTCTGAAATTCATGAAACTTGGCATGCTATCAAGGAGAGGCATCAACATGCCGTGGTAAAAATTTTGTCCCATTTGGGGCAGGTTTGGGTATATGCTTCTCACAAACCAGAGCTTCTCACAACAAGCATGATGGTTTTCGGTAGGGAACGTCCCACCTTTGGGGACGAAACGATATCCATTGCCTCTTATTGCTTTCCAATTTTTTCTCGTGTCAACATAGAACAACATGAGTGTTGTGTGAATTTTGTGATTTTTCGGGGTTCATTTGGACATTTTTATGCATTAACTGAGTTTTCAATGCATTTATGTGCATAATTCAACTTTGAACTACAGGCACATGCTCTGGTGCATATAAATTGGTTGAAAAAACAAATTTGTGTCCTTGGTTGCATGCTTAGGTCCCATGCAAGAAATGGGAATGAATTTCAAACACCAGGGCACCTTTCATTGCCGGGAAAACATTGAGATGCCTGGTTTTTAAATTCTAGTAGATCCAAAACTCGTCTGAAATTCATGAAACTTGGCATGCTATCATGGAGCGGCATCAACATGCCGTGGTAAATTTTTTTTCCCATTTGGGGCAGGTTTGGGTATATGCTTCTCACAAACCGTAGCTTCTCACAACAAGCATGATGGTTTTCGGTAGGGAACGTCCCACCTTTGGGGACGAAACAATATCCATTGCCTCTTATTCCTTTCAATTTTTTTTCTCATGTCAACATAGAACAACAGGAGTGTTGTGTGAATTTTTGTGATTCTTCGGGGTTCGTTTGGACATTTTTTATGCATTAACTGAGTTTTCAATGCATTTATGTGCATAATTTAAATTTGAACTACATGCACATGCTCCGGTGCACATAAATTGGTTGAAAAATCAAATCTGTGTCCTTGGGTGCATGCTTAGGTCCCATGCAAGAAATGGGAATGAATTTGAAACACCAGGGCACCGTTCATTACCGGGAAAACATTGCGATGCATGGTTTTTAAATTCTAGTAAATCCAAAACTCGTCTGAAATTCATGAAACTTGGCATGCTATCATGGAGCGGCATCAACATGTCGTGGTAAAAATTATATACCATTTGGGGCAGGTTTGGGTATATGCTTCTCACAAACCGGAGCTTCTCACAACAAGCATGATGGTTTTCGGTAGGGAACGTCCCACCTTTGGGGACGAAACGATATCCATTGCCTCTTATTGCTTTCAAATTTTTTCTCGTGTCAACATAGAACAACAGGAGTGTTGTGTGATTTTTTGGGGTTCGTTTGGACATTTTTATGCATTAACTGAGTTTTCAATGCATTTATGTGCATAATTCAAAATTGAACTACATGCACATGCTCCGGTGCATATAAATTGGTTGAAAAATCAAATCTGTGTCCTTGGGTGCATGCGTAGGTCCCATGCAAGAAATGGGAATGAATTTCAAACACCAGGGCACCGTTCATTGCTGGCAAAACATTGAGATCCCTGGTTTCTAAATTCTAGTAAATCCAAAACTCGTCTGAAATTCATGAAACTTGGCATGCTATCATGGAATAGCACCCGATATGTTGTGGTATTTTCTGTGTCCATTTTGAGAGAAGGTGCACTGGAATAATGACAGCCAATAAAGGCATTTAAAAAAATAGATACCACTTTAATATCTCAAACGTTTGGATAATACAAACCGTGTGTGTTGTGTTAACCATTCACGTGACGCCACGTGTCTTGGTTTTAATGGCTGTAGGAGGTGCCGTGCGGACAGCTGCTCGACCTTGACTGAACGGGAGGCGTGCGAGCGCCGCCCGGTGCGCAGGCTGATAGAGAGGCGTGCAAGCTGTCCTCGAATGCGCAGGCTCACCGGGAAGCGTGTGAGCTGTACACTGCGTAGGCTCACTGGGAAGCGAGGCCTTTGACTTCCATGGCCGCCCGCCTTGCTCGCATCCGCTCCATTAATGGTGCCCAAGCCACAGTTTAATTCGCTTTTTTAATATAAAACACTCATCGCAAACGTTTTAGTTAGAACACCCATATGCAAATCGACAGCTTCCCCAGGAAGCCAAGAGAAAATGTGCCGAGCAGGATTTCTGCAGCTCTTGATCGCTAACGTTTTAGATAGAACACCCGTATGCAAAGTGAGAGCAGTGCAGGATTTGTGCATCCCTTCAACGCAAACGGTTGTTTTGGACGACCCATGTGCAACCACGTACAAAGAATTTGGTAAGATTTGTCAATCCTTGTAACATTGCGATTTGTCAAAATATGAAGCTAAAAATCACTAGCAGTATCTAATTTTTGCAACTAAAATTCAGTAATTAAGCATAGATTACATTCATTGATTAAGCAGTCGTTCTTAATTTATACAAACAGTTCAACTCGATAGCTGAACCGACCAAACTTTTCCCCAATTGTTGCCAACCACATACTGAAATAGCTAGTTCAACTATATATACTAGCTAATTTTAAGTATGTTGTACAGTTCCACCACATCTATAGTCAGATGAACTGGACAAAATAGCCCCTAAATACTACTACTACTGCGGAGGGGCTTTGTACTACTTCCGGCTGCCTCTCCTCTGCCGAGCGCGCTCAGTAAGAGGCGGAGGAGGAGGAGCCTAACGACGAGCTGGGCAACCGCAATGCGGTCCCTGCCGCTGTTGCAGCTTCAGGGACGCTCACCTCGAACGCCCTCTGCCGCTCCCGAAGACCCCTCTCGAAGCGGTGGTTCTCCTTGCAGATCTCCTGATTCCTCGCCTCTGAGGCGGCATGTGCCGCGGCCACGGCGGTGGTAAGGCTCTTTGCGTGCTCGACGAGGAGCTCCTCCTCCTCCCGCAGGAAATCGATATAGCGCGCAAGGTCGCTGATGCACGTGTGGGCATCTACCTCCGCCTCCCGCCTTCGGGCGGCGGTGGCGGAGCTGGTGATGACCCCGGCGGTCGACGGTGGGCTGGCGGCCATGGCGGCCGACGATGGGGTGGCGGCCACGACCGCCACCTCCCGCCTTCGCGCCGCGGTGGCAGAGCGGGTGATGGCCACAGTGGCCGGCAGTGGGGTGGCGGCCACGACGGCCACCTCCCGCCTTCGGGCCGCGGTGGCGGAGCGGGCGATGGCCCTGGCTTTCAACGGTGGTGTGGCGGCAACGGTGGTGTGGTGGCAACGGCGGTCAGCAACAGCTGCCGACGGGCACCGGCGGCAGAGCGTGTGGTGGGTGTTCCGCGCACACCCAACAGGGACGCCACGCACACTACACTACGCCGGGGACTGCGCTGCCGCCGCGGTGTAGCCTCCCAGCTGGAGCTGTCCTCTGATGATGGTGGAGTGGCTGAGCGACGACGACGGACCGGTGCCATTGGCGATTATGGGAGAAGCAGACGAGATAAGCTACAGGGAGGGAGGGGAAAATACGACGCAGGACTCGCCGGCTGTGAGGGATTTTGGGGGATTTCACCGAGTAAGGCGGGAAGCTTGTGCGGGAACCTGCGAGGTTGTGCGGGAATGGGCTCACCGACGATTCATTGGCGCCACCGTTTGGCCAAAAGAACGCCCCCGCGCGCTGCGCAAGCTTGCGCTGTAAGCCGTCTGCGGCAGTGGGGTGACAAGACGTGCGAGAGGAGGACGAAAGGCCATGTACACATACGGTTAATAAAAAAATGTTTGCGATTTTATTACCTACTATACCACCGTCCTGGTTCATAAGTATGATTTAACTAATAAAATACGAATGCATGTCGCCAAAGATTATATAGTTGGATTTGTATTTGAACATAGTTTCCAATTAAATAATTTTTAAAACATGCATTAACATTTTGTTGGTTAAATTTGAGGGAAAAGTATGGCACAGAATATAAAGGAGACTATAGACTAGACGGAGGTGGTAGCACACGACCGCTCTCTATGCAGCGACGCAACTGTCGGCCGGCTTGTAGGCGACCATTTCCTGCGTGTTCAACTGCTCTATGCGTGTGGTAGCTTGCGATTCAGGCGGCCGCAGCGCGCTCTGCTCTCGCGTCCCTCCGGGTGCTCTGCCCTCGTCCCTCCACGTGCGCTGCCAGTGTTTGGGGCCGGCGCACGATCATGCACGTTCGTGTGCAAGCGGTTGCGCAGGGCGCGACGCGACGATGTAGTTACCCGCTGCAAAAAATGCCATGCGGACGCGCCGAGAATCCACGCCGCCTGGCCCCCTTTTATTCCTGCGTCCATTTGCCTTCATTTCTCGTCTCACACGAAAAAATAAGCACACCCACGAGGACACATACAGAGAGGACATCCAGCTGTTCCAATGGCGCTCCCAGCGGCTGACGACGACAACAGCGGGCAGCTCACCGCGCATCACGTAGTGGACACGCACGTGAAAGAAGGCCCTCTCAGTGGTGTACACGAACGATCCAGTCTCGGTGGAGAGCTCCATCCAAACTATGGAGCAGTTCCTTGCCAAGGACAAGTTCCGAGTAGTCGGCTTTGACCTCGAGTACACCATCGGTCGTGCCGGGCACGATCAGAAGGTTGTCGTCGCCCAGTTGTGCATGCGACATGACGTCCTCGTCTACCACTACCACCTTGCCACAAGGCCATGCGAGCGTTTCTCCAGGTTTATCAACAGCTCCGACTACAGTTTCGCTACGGTGGACACCACCAACGATCTAAAAGCGCTCAAGGTTTCGGACTTGAAATTCCCGAATCTTGTCAACATCCAGCACCACTACAAGCAGGTCCGGGGTAGCGACAAAAACAAACTAAACTCCCTGGTTGACCTCGCCTCGGCCATCATCGACCCCTACTATGCGAAGATGAAGGAAGAGAGCAATCATGACAAGAACGCCTGGCACAGTGTGTGGCATGAGAGACTGGATGAACAACATGTCAAGTACGCGGCCATGGACGCGTACACAAGCTACGAGATGTACAGGCGGATCGTTGACATGAGGAACTGTCTTCTTCCTGACCCAGACGAGGGATCGAGCCACATAGCAGTGGCGGGAGTGTCACAAGAAGTAGATGACTAGACGATCATTTCTCCTACTTTAGAATGCATGCAATTGTTTATTGAGGTGTGTGCGAATGATCTGTATAGTCACTTATGTAATTGGATGTTTATTTCAGTTATATATATATATATATATATACATGTTATTCTACTGTAGACAGACAATTCACACGGCTTATTAGCAGCAATCGTCTGTGTTATTATTGGTCTTCGCACACATTTGTGATTACGAACGTGTTCGCCGTGTATCACACACACCTTGATCTGGCTGACTGTTTCTTTTGTGTTGCCTAATCACAAACAGTTCATCCGAGTGAACCGTATGCTGTATATTGCACACGCCTTCATCAGGCTGCCCGTTTATTTTGTTCCGCCTCATCGCAAACAGTTCATTGAGCTGACCGTATGCCCTACATCGCACACGCAACTAAAATCTGAACCGTGTTTGATAGCTCCGCCATCGCAAACGTTTTGCACCTTTTTTGACGGCTCTTTTACAACACCGTTTGCAATTATGGCATCGCACACAATTTCATCGAAGGGTCTCTGATCGTAGTGTCACGTTTGGCCCATCCTGCAGTAGTGAGGTGAGATCAAACCGCTCCTGGACCCTTGGGTTCCTTGTAATGATGTTATTAGTTGAGTCGAGAATGGTCTTGAACGAACCTGCCATGCTAGCCGAAGTGATGACGTCGCACCGATCAATGAGTTCCTCCACCACGTCATCTTTCAGATCAGGGCAAGAATAACGGGGTCGTTTCCGGCCTGCTCCCTCCATGGACAAGATGATCGAACAATGGCAGAAGGAAGGGTGAAGGCAAATGGAGGGAGGAAGAGCGTGCAACAGCAGTTCCAATTCGAGAGGGAAAGGCGAAGAGGTAGTGGACGGTTGCCACGGTACAAGAAGAGGCTAGTGGGGAGCGAACGGTTGCCACAGAGGTCACACACTGACAACAAGGCCGAGTGAACTGCATGTCGTATATCGCACACACCTTGCTTTGGCTGACCGTTTCTTTTGTGTTGCCTAATCACAAACAGTTCATCTGAGTGAACCGTATGATGTACATCGCACACACCTTCATCTGGCTGACCGTTTCCCTTCTCTTGTCTCAACACAAACAGTTCATCCGAGTGAACCGCATGCCGTATATCATACACACCTTGATCTGGATGACCGTTTCTTTTGTGTTGCCTAATCACAAACAGTTCATCCAAGTGAACTATATGTTGTATATCGCACACACCTCCATCTGGCTGCCCGTTTCTTTTGTTCCTCCTCATCGCAAACAGTTAATTGAACTGAATCGTATGCCCTGCATCGCACACGCAACTAAAATCCGAACCGTGTTTGATGCATCCGTCATCGCAAATGTTTTGCACCTTTTTTGACGGGTTTTTACACCACCGTTTGCGATTATTGCATCGCACACAGTTTCGTCGAAGGATCTCTGATCGTAGTGTCGCGTTAGCAGCACCCTGCAGTAGTGGTGCCTTTCTACTGTGACAACAAGAGTGCCATCAAGATTGTTCACAATCTAGTTCAGCACTTGAAGACTAAGCACATCCAGATTTGTCATCATTTTCTTTGAGATCATGTGTTGAAGGGCGATATCTTCATCGACCATGTGAAGACTGGAGAACAACTGGTTGATATCTTCACAAATCCCATGGATGAAAAGAGACTTTGCAAGTTGCGGTGTGAGCTAAATATCTTAGAATCTTCGAATGTTCTTTGAAAGGACACACATTGTAACACTTATGCAAAACTGATGACTTAGATGTGCAACACACAAAGTAATGTTTTTCTTCAATCAATGAAGACTAACCCTCTAAGTGTGAAGAAATTAATGAAGAATTTGATTCTCAGAGCCCTAGGACAATTGTATGCGGTGTCTGAAATCATCATTCATATACGGTGGGTCACGCCACCAACAAAAAATTGAGACTCTTCAAAATTGAGTTTTTCGTCATTTTTGCAAACTCTTCAAATTTCCAAATTCCTCAAGTTTGGAATTTCTTCAACTTTTTGACTAGTGTTCTTCATTGACTATAGATATATATGTATATATATATATATATATATATATATATATATATATATATATATGAGTTTTTAATGTCCTCAACAGCATTCACTTATTGCTAATTCTTCAAGTTGACTTTTCCTCTAAGTGAATGTGGTCGGACCCGTTCCTCCTGTATGGTAAACTCAACCTAGTCTATTCACAAATTCTTCATGTGCGTTCTATTTGAAACCCGTTCAAAGTCTTCAGTGGGTCCTTGACAAATGAAGAATTTGCGAACGAAACATAAAAAAAATTCATATCTAATTTTTGGCAGTTGCCGCTCAAACCGTTCCACTTCCGATGACGGAATATAATACTCACCCACGATCACCCCCATGATCTCCACCTCTCAGTACATGGGTGACATATGCCTATAGGATATAAAGGGTCAGCGGTATGTTCGTCCAAATTCTTCGAGCGAACAGTTTTCACCTCGGCGATAAATACCCCTTACCCTCCACTGACCTCATTTACTCCGCTCGACCGCGTCTCTCCTCGCTTGAGCTCTGACCTGGCGACACCACTAAACTCCATTGTCGCTGGTGAGGAAGAGCTGCACTGCCTCGACCTCGTCACCGTCGTACTCGCGCCGGCCGCGGAAATCCTCACTCCGTCGCCGCCGTAGCTGTCTCCTGCCGCCAAGTTAGGATGTGGGAGATCTGGACTGACGAACTTCTCCATTTCTACTCCCAGTTTGTCATGTTCCTCATCAAGGGTAATTAAAATCTGATTTTACTGCCCTACTTTGATTCTTATGATTTTCATAAAAAACCTCAAAAAGTGTTTATTCCTCAACTGTCCACTCCTTAAACACCGCAATGATTCATTTCCTTGATCTATGTCTCCAAGCTATGATTTTCCTCAAGATTCCTCAATTGTGTGGATTTTCAAATCTGTACAACTCTAGATCCTGAGTCAAGAATGCTCAGTGAAATTCCTCAAGAAATCTATGGTCAAATTCCTCAACTTGATACTTTCTGAAAAAATTCTGAGAACGCATATGACCTCTTCAAATTCTTCGCACCTATACTCTGTTCACAGGTACAAAATGTCTGCTGATGAATCTCTAGGTTCTCATCAACTTAACTCATTTGCAACGTTCCTCGAAGATAAATTGCATACTTCCTCAGAATCCTCAAAAGTTCAAAATCCTCAAGTGAAGAAAATGGCAGATGGGAAAAGACCTCGTAAAGGAGGAAAGAGGTCTGAAGCCAACACAACATTTGAAATCCCTGAGGACATATATGTTGAATATTGTGCACCAGATGAAGAAACTCATGGGAAACAGATTAAGACAAAGCGCAAAGTGCGCATACAGAGGACCACCTCTGGCTGATGGCCAACGAGCTAATCCTACCAGCATCAAGCGTGGCGAGGAATTTCCAAAGGAATGGGCCAAGCTCCAAGCAAAGCTCCAAAAGGTTGCCGAAGAAGCAGTGAGGAAATTCAATGAAGATACTCAAGTTGTTGCTGTTGTTGAGGCCTTTGCTAGTAAAGCCGCACCCAAGAAGGCCATGCAGAAGAAACCAGCTTTGAAGTCAAACTCTTCAAGCTCAATGCCCTCACGGCCAAGTTTCTCAATAGCAAAGCCCTCAGAGCACATTCCTTGAGCAACTTCCTCAAGGGCTGCACCAACTCCTTCTATCTCTGCAAAATCCTCAGCTGCTGCCAGAAAGTCGTCTACACTTGTGCATCTTGCAACGTGTCAGCGGACTGCTGGATTTTCAATTGCCTCAGGGGCATCTGCAACTTCCTCAGCTAAACCACAATGCTCAGGTGGTCTATCTCTGCTGAAGGTTAAGTCCACTCCTGGACGTGGTAAGAGGCCAAGTCCTCACAAGAAACAAGTGGATTTCCAAGTTCCATTTGATGATGATGAAGCCGATGATGATGAACTTGCTGAAATCATCAGAGACAGACAAGAAAGGGCTGCTAGAGCCAAAGGCAGCTCTGTGCCTCTTATGCTGGATCCAAAGAAGATCCTTGATTTTATTGAAATTTGGCATAAGGATCCAAACACTCCACTCCCTGACTTGAATCTGACTCCTGGTCAAAGTCACATGCTGACCGCCTTCACAGGCGAAGGAAAGTGGAAATTTGAGAAGGCCAAGTGAGTCAAGAAGGACCCGTACAAGAAAGAGCGTTTTTCGAGGAACAATGTTCTCACTTTGTGTCCTGAAGAACTTGTTGGAGTTCAGAAGGAAATCCAAGTCCTTAGTGATGAATTTGACCGATACCCTGTTGATTGGCTAGGAGCCAAGGTCAGATTTCTCAACACCGCCAAGAACCTCAGGCAAGTGTTGCAGCTCCATCGCAACAACAAATTCCTCAGGCTGAAGATTTTGCTCAGCCTGCTGAAGAAAATGAAAGAGCAGCTGAAGATTTTGTTCAGGCTGCTGAAGAACAACCAAGGCCAGCTGAAGAAACTGTTGTGCCTGAAGACATTGCGAATGCTAGGGCGACTGCTTTAGTCGTGCCTGAAGAAACTGCACCCCACTAGCAATGTCTCAGATGTTAATTCATGGGTTATGGACTGGATGACTGAAAACACTCACTACAAAGCTCCAACAACTGAATTGCTTCATGCCATCCCATTCAGCCCTCCAGCAGAAGGTGCAAGGCTTATCTATGAGGAAGCTGAACTTCAAAATCATCTCATGCAAGTATTGTTGAAGCCTTTGCATCTAAGCCAAGCTCCAAGAACCACTTTCCTCGTGGAGGATTTTTTGTATGTGCCCAGGACCGTCTACCGCATATTGACCAAAACACTCAGTCTGATCAAAGGCCGCAACCGTGAAGAAGAAGAAGTTGTTGGCATCATGAAAAATCTACTGTTCAGCATCATCCATGGGATTCCCATTAACTATCACGATCTCTTCATGAGAATTTTGGCCAATGTTGCTCTTTCACTGTTTGAATTGAAGCCCTATGCTCCTTGGATAATGAGGTTCCTCAGAACCAGGTCTTCAATTCCGTACAAGGCTGACTTTAAAAATCACTTTAGCTTTCTGCCTCCTATTAAAGTTTTCAAAAGGACAATTTCCCCAGTTGATGAAAAAGGCAAAGTTGTTGTTATTGATGAAGGCACTCGTCCACTGGATGGTCAATTTTGTAAGGCTGCATCTTACTCCACCAATGATGACTCTCCAACACAGGACTCTGCTGCTAAAGGCACCGAGCAACATCCTCAAGCCACTGCCCCGCATGTGATGACTAATCATGAGCTTCTTCTAAGTCTTCATCAGAAATTCGATCGCAATCACAAGTGGGTCAAGCGTCAATTTGGCTCAATTCTTCAAAACATGACTGTCACGCAGAATACTGTGAAGAAGAATCATTACTATGTGCATGAAATCTTTGATCGCACTTGGGCTATACTTTCTCATCTTTACAGTGATGAAGACCTCAAGCAGATGGACTTTCAGCAGAACTTTGATTGGTTTCATCCTTCTTCGAAGAAATTCAAGAAGGTCAAAGTTCCTCAACTGGTCACAAGTTCATTTTCTTCATCGCGTGAGACGGATGAAGCTGAGGATCTCAACGACACTGCGGTAGGCCCAACTCCAATAAACGACCCTGACAACGCTGGCGCTCCTCCATCGACCTCAAGATGATATTCTTCAGGGGCGTTAGTCCTCATTTTTCATCCCTTTTGGTCATTTGATGACAAAGGGGGAGAAATTTGAGTTAGTCTTCAAGCAGGTCTCTATATATGGGATGTTTATTGTTAAGTTACAACTCTCACTCTTCTGAAGTGTTTGTTTGATGAGTTGTAAACTGAAGTCCGATGGTGGCTGATACTTTTGAACTACTTTCTACATGCTTATTTCCTCAAGTACCTTAATGCACGCATCCTGAATTTTGTCAGACACCATTTTCCATCATGCATTTCAAATTCTTCATACTGTATGTTAAATGCGTGAATGGATTACGAGATATAGGGGGAGATTTCCAAGATTTTATCCTACCATGTGCATTTGCAGTCCAAAGAAAATTCCTCAAATATGCACATCTTCAGCGGGAGTTCTTCTATATCTTACAATCAAATTCCTCAAATTCAGTATTTACACTTCGTATGTTTATCCCCGTTGAAAACTTACCCTATTTGTCATCAATCACCAAAAAGGGGGAGATTGTAAGTGCATCTAGCGCCCCTTGGTGATTTTGGTGTATTGAAGACTTATAGGTTAAGGGACTAATGTGTTTGTGAGTGTACACAGGTCTTATAAGTCTCTGAGGAGTTTGATATATCCGATGAAAGTCGACCCCTAAAAATAAATGTCTTCATTTGAAGACTTTGGTTTTCATGAAGACTTTCAAAATGAGAAAATTGGTGTGACCTTGAAGATATTGATGCGAGGACTATGAAGCGTCAAGACTTTTGTTTTTGCAGTTTGATTTCCTTCTTTTGAGTCATAGGAAACATCGTACTATTAAAGGGGGTCGAGGTAATACTAAGGAAAAATTTCCAAGTGATGCTCATCTCAAAGCCTTCACATACCCAATCCTTCGAGTGAAGCCCTTGGAAATCTCTTGTGGTTCAGTCAATTTCATCAGTGACAGAGATGAAGATCTTCTGGCCTCTGAGGAATTTGTTCTGAATGAGGAGTTAGGAATTCGCCAGTACGAATTTTCCTACAGTGAGGAACATGATAGCCCTAAGGAATTTGAGAGCTCAAATTTCCGACCGTTGTTGTGCTTCGCGCCAGCTGTCCCAAATATCTTATCTACATAACGGTCATATCATTAGGGGCACTTATGTCTTATCATGTCGGGCTGCTCCCTGGCTATAAATAGCCGCCCCATCAACCACTAGGTTGTTGGCTGCTCCAAGAGATAGATTGACACTTGTCATTTAGAGCATCCCATGCTCCGAGGACTTTGAGAGAAAATGATCAGTGAGGAAAAACCCAAAACCCCAACACCTAAAACCCAAAGTGATTGAGCATCACTGAAGAGATTGTTCCTATGTGGAACCTATGTTTGTTACCTTTGAAGACTGTGCATCTTCCAGACGGTTATGCGTCAAGGTCTAGAGCATCCAAGGGGAACTATGGATCACTGAGTGACCAAGTCTGTGAAGGTTTGGAACTCACCTTGAAGACATACCACAAGTGATTGGGCGAGGTCTGTGTGACCTTAGCTCAAGGAGAATACAGTAAGGACTGTGTGTCCTTTGGTTTAAATACCAAGCCACTCCAACCAGACGTAGAACTGTCACAACAGTTGGAACTGGTCTACCAAATCACTGTCTTCACCGAGCTACTAGTTCTATTTCCTAAACCCTTTCATTTCCTTGCTTATGTGTTGATGAAATTGATCGTTACTTTTTGAAGACTTTGACTTTGACTTTCTCAATTTCCTCAATCCTATTTCATCAGTCACCTTGTCTTTTGCCTGCTTATCCTGTTTACACGCTACATGTGCTCTGTGTATGTTTCATTTCATCATGATGACTATGATACTGTCTTGTTATGCATCACATGAGTACTTTATCCGTTGCTTGTATTTTTTCGCGTAGAATTTCCTTAGTAATGAATTTGTAAAAATCGCCTATTCACCACCCTCTAGTCGATATAACGCACTTTCAAAAACTATAGCCGTTTGGGCTAAAAAATTATGGGCCAGACAGTCAGGCCTGTTTTGGCTCGAACAATCTGGCCACTAGGACTTTTTGCAGGATAAAAAAGTATGAAGGAACATACGCCATTCGCGGAGGAGGTTGCGAGAGATAAGGGCATCTATAATGCGGACCCTCAAGCCACCCCATCCAATCGAACTGCACAGTTCGGACGTGTTTTGCCATTCAACGCATTTCTATATCAGTCTGATGGCTGGTTCGGATATCCTTTTCGTGCAAATTGAAAGCAAACTCAGGGGGCATTGCGGGCGTCTGGACCATTGCCACGTACGCATCCGAAAACCTTGGCCCACCCAAAACCCTCTCCCTCCACTACAAAAAATACACTTCCGTGATGATACGTGTTTGTCATAGTAGGCCACGTTTTCTGTCATGCATGTACATCCATGACGATTTTATGACGGAATCAAGATAGTCATACCTGTGCTGTCGTAGAAGTGTTCCATGACATTACCAAAATTATCATCACCGAAGTGTCCATTTCCATGACGACAAATGGCGCGTCATGGAAGTGCTTTCGTCAAGGGTGACCGACACGTGGCATCCATCGTAACGGGTCGCCGTTAAGCTATCGGGTCCGGTTTTGGATCCGATAACCCGTTAACAGCCCGGACCAATTGGGATTTTCCACGTGTAAAATTCTCATTGGCCGGAGGAAACACGTGTTGGCTCACCGCTAGGACAGATGTCATCCACTCACTAGACAGGAGGCGCCTATGATACGTCGACATGTGGCATGGCCCGACAGACGCCCATTCCGGTGAAAAGGCCGGCCCGTTTGACTTGGTCAAAAGGTAACGGCCCGGGCCACGGAAAGCCTGTTAATGGCGTGTTCGTATATAGCCCATTTACGGCCCGCTAACTCACGGCCCGTTACGGCCTATCGGAATTACGCCCAGTAACTTCATCTGGGCCGTCCAATATGATTCCAGCCCGTTGTAACTTCCAGCCCATGTATGGCCCATGATGTCTTTTGGCCCATATGAGGCCTTTTGTAACTCTTGGCCCACTAACGGCCTTTGGTGAAACTGGCCCGTAATGAACAGTGCACCGCTTTATACCCATTAACGGCCCATTATTTCATTGGGCTGTTTCCAACCCGTGTTAACTTTCAGCCTTCTAAGGGCCCATTTATTCTTGGGCTCATTTCCAGAATTCGATTACTTACGGTCCGTTACGGGCCTGTTCAGCTTGTGGGCCAAATTCAACCGGTGGTTACAATCGGCCTGCTTGTGGCCCGTTAACACGTTGGGCTGTTTTCATAGCGTCATCAATTACGGCCTATTAACGGCCCGTTATGGTTGGGCCATAAAACAGACGATTTCCACTCTAGCCCGTTTACGGCCCATTTTGCGGTCCGTCATTGGTTCACAAATAGTACGACCCATGTTTGGCGAAACGATTATACGGCCCGTGGAAGGCCCATAGATGAGACGGCCCGTAGAAGGCCCATGGATCCTACGGCCCGTAGAAGGCCCATGGATCCTACGGCCCGTGGAAGTCCGATGGATCGTACAGCAAGTGGAGGGCCATGGTCACTACGCACGTAGCAGGACCATGGTCACAACAGTCCGTGTGTTGCCATGGTTATTGTGGCCTAGTTTATTGTGGCCACTAGAAAAACACGGAAAAAGAACTACAGTGACTACAAGCAAACAACTAAACAAGACAATAAGGAAATAAATAAGAAAGGAACTAACGCTAGGCTATTACGGCTATTACACATATTACATCCTCTGGGTATCAAAGTTCGCCACCAGTGCAAATATAGGGAACAAAGCACCATATTACATACACTGGCTGTCTAAATTGGCCACCAGTGCAAATAAATGCGGTAGCAAAACAAGTCCATAACTGAAAAAACTTCAGAAGAGCTCAAGAAACGTTATCCTGGGTATCCGCGATGCTGGCAATAAGCTTAGCAATCTTATTAGCTTTGTCCTGTTTGGCGCTAAAATCCTCCAACGCTTGTTGTTGCACCAGAAAGTATGCATCTGAATGCTCCAGGGACTTCCGCAGTCCTTCCGCTTCTTGTCGCAGATCAGCTGATCGATGTCTTTCAGCTTGTAGTTGAGACTCAAGAAACCGAACTGATTCAGGCAGTGAGTTTGTATAGCTTATGCAAGCGGTAGTGGCCAGTAACTCGAACACTAAACCAAGACAGGACTTTGGGGTTGTCTCACTGTCTTCAAGACAGTCTTCCTTAGTTGTTTTATCAGCTTTGTTGGAGACCAACAAGGATGTGTCACTATCCTGAACCTTATGTGCATTACTTCCTTTACCATTGCTTAATAAGGCACTCTTCCCCAATATTCTGTCAGCATTCTAAAAGAAGAAAAAAGCAGACACATAACAGGTTTAGCCTGTACTAGTATATGAAACTCATTCCGGTGAACCAGCTCATTAGTAAGGTGGACAGGATTAAACTACCAAGTCTTCTATTGCCAAGTAGTACATAATAAAAGCATCAAACAAACATATATCTATGTCCTATGGTCATGACATTGTCTTGCCAAATCAAAATAGAGACACGGTTCAAATCATATCAGTTCAAGACAAAGCAGCAGTGAAAGAATACAAAGTGTGGGAAACTACATGTTACAACAAGATTTCAGATGGGTACCACGGGTCTACATGTACAACAACACTATTGGCTCTGTTGTGATGCTAGTAATGTGCATGATATGAGAAGTCAACTGTATACACAATTGAAATTGAAATCAACAGAGCTATTGATAAGAGCAAACCTGTTAAAGAAACATGCGTGAACATACGTGCTGTGTCATTGGAGTTTCGATTGGATCCTTCAATTTAAAAATAAGTTTGTATGAGTAAATACAGTGATACAAGAGCAAAGCAGTATGCACAATAGCAATGGAATCTTAAATTAGAACAGTTGTTCTTCAGGTTTAAGCACTTGTTCTACATGAACAGAGTATAGTAAGATGCAAGAATATAGTGCTTAAAAATAGAAAATGAGCTCATAGACCTTACCACATTCTTGGTTCGGGACCAGTACAGAACAAGGCATTCCCAATCATCGTCCAGTAAATGTGTCTCAGGAGAACGTAAGGGAATTTGATGAGTTTCGTTGCCAGTGAAGTACGTTTTCTTCAGGTAATTCCGATACTGCCACCAAGCATTCTTGAAGATAGCAGAGGTATTAGCACAGGTTACCTCTTCCTGAGTTTCTTCTCTACAGAGAAAAATGGGAAAATTTGTTGTATTATAACCACCATGGAGGTAGAATGTATGGGACCAAGCAAAGTAATTGCCATGAATAACATTACTTACACATAACTCCTGGACAAACACCTGCAACTGGCATTTTCCTTCATCTTCAGTATAATATTTCCAAGATGGAAAGATACGCACATAGGATTTAACAACATCAAATGCGATAGATGCTAAACTACGACTGGCTGGTTGTGCTTCCTCCACAGGAATAGGCGTACTAACTGGTGGAGTTGGGGTTCGCTGTGGTAGTACTGGCCCTTTCGGCATTGGAGCTACCTTACTAACTACTCTTGTTTGGGAGCTCTGTGGTGGAGATGGTGCTGTGTCAACAGGAACTGGGTTACTATCTGCTGGGGTTGGGGTTAGATTGGGTGAAGCTGGTTCTTTGTCCATCGCAGTAGGGGTACAATCTGCGAGAGTCTGGGTTATGTGTGGTAGGGCTGGTTCTCGTGCATGTACAACCGGGGTGCTATCTCCACCAAGAGGTAGCACTGTTTTATTTGAAGACCATGTTTTTACTCTGCTAGATACTGGCATCACCCGCTCCAATTCAAATGGCTGATAAACAGGAAACATGGTTGAATGTACAGACATTGTGTGAGAGACAGATGCAATAGATAGTGTGGAAAAAAGAGGGCATGAAATAGTTAACATGTATATTGTTTAACTAAAACGGATAGCATGACATAATTTCACATATATGATGTCTATCTAAACTGGATAGCATAGCATAACATAATTCAAAGATATGATGAATAACTAAACAGGATCGCATGACATAATTCACATACATGTTATCTAAGTAATCAGGATCGCATGATTTAATTCACATATGTGATTTATATGCTAAACAGAGGGCATTCTCATATATGATGTCTGAACTAAGAACATGGTGTTGAATATTCTGTATACGATGTCTAAACTATGCAATGCAAGATACCATATGCATGATATGAGAAGCATAACCATGCCAAGTTAGAGCATACACCTCGGTGGGGGAATATGACTCGTCATCTTTCTCTAAATCCATCTTTGAGGAGCTATCGGGACCCAACAAGAGATCTGCTTCGACAGGTAGCACTGTCTGCTCTGAAGGCCTTGTTTTCACTCCAGATTTTTCCATCTCCCACCCAAATGGCTGATTCACAGGAAGAGTAGTTTAATGTACAAACATTGTCGACAAATGGAAATGTAATGAAGAAAAGGATGGGCAAGATATCATTCAAATATATGATGCCTGGTTAAACAGGATGGCATTGCACATTTCACATATATTATGGCTGGCTAAAAAACATGAGACTGCATAATTCCCATATATGATATAGAAACTAAACAGGTGGCATTACAGAACATGTCTAAACAAAGCAGATGACATATATGACGTCAAAAGTAGGCACTGCAAGGCAACATATGCATGATATGGCTAACATGATCATGCCAAGGTAGAGCAAACACCTTGGGGGTAACTAGGAGTGGTCAGCTGCGTCTAAATCCGCCTCAGAATAGATATCTTCCTCTGGATTACAATCTGGAGAGGGGGGAGGGTTTGCCTTTGAACCCACCATGGAGCGATGTGTGCATGACATTGTATTGCCGCGCAAAACTCTTCTCTTTTTCTCTACATGTTCACCATGACTGTGTACAATATGACATGCATACGAAAAAATATGGTGAGATTATGTAAGGAGAGCATGCAGAAATCTAGAGTGATGGTAACAACCAGTGGATGGATCTAAAAATAATGATAGCAGGCTGATGATTTCTTTAATTTAATGAAAAGACAGATGATGATTGCCTTACTATTTGTTTCCCACCCAAGATGAACAACATAGGCATACCCTAGGTGAACCAGATATTAGACAGATATACTATTCATTGTTGCCTCGATATGTGCCCCACAACTAATTTAGAACTCAAGTTTGAACATTAATTTGGACCTGACTTGGAGTCTAAGAGGTGAACAGGATGATAAAGTAGCAGGTAATTTTAAGCAATGCATAACATAAGCAGAAACAAAAGTGTGCGACCTCTCTTGTGGACCCATTTACTCCTCAGGTTCATCTGCTGAGTCGATGATGGTGATACCGTTGCGGTGGGTGCCGGCGGCAAGGAAGGAGATCTGAGGCGGCGAAAGACGGTCAGGAGTCGTGATGTCTGGTTTGGTGGATGCTTCTGTCGATGGAGCAGCTCAGGTGAGGTGGACGACGTCACGGCAGGAGCAGGACAAACCACACAAAGTTTCCTTCGACACCTACCTGTAACAGAAGTAATTCTGTAAGGGATCATTTGGCTTGCATGATTCTAAAAACGCAGGGATACGAAAAACACTGGAATAGGATAGGAATGCACATGGTAAATAGAGCATTTGTAAACACAGGATTTCTGTCAACTTGGGTGTTTGGTTCACAAGAATTGGAAGAGCAGAGGAATGCAAAGAAACATGGCCAAAATAAAGTGAAACCATATGAAAGCTTGTACAGTTAGAATGTTATTCTGCCACTAATGCACTTGGTCTTGTTTTCATGCATAAGATTTTGAAAAGTAGGTCCAGGTGGATGTTTTGCTCCATTCCTTTCAACAAAATGCATAAAATTTCCTATTGCTATGTTTTTCCGTTGAACCAAAATAGCCCTAATGGATCGACATGAATGTAGAGTAATAAGTGATGCGACAAGTGTACAACCTCTTTGCCGTAGCCATGTCGACCTCAACATCATTGGGTTGGTCGCTGAACAAGTTGAGGCAGAGGTGGCTATCGGAGGTGTGGAGGAAGATCTAAGGAATCTGTAGACGACGTCCAGGGCACTGCTCTGTTGTGATGGATCGTTTTGTCGCTGGAGCGGCTCCGGTGAGCCGTAAGACGTCAAGGCTGAAGCAGCACAAGATAGGCATCGTTAATCTCAAATGGGATTCTAATAGCATCTCCAATAGATGATCTAAAATGCATTACCAAAAAGTGATAGATGTAAAATTTACATCACCAAAACCCTCATGACTACAACAGATGAGGTAAAAACTGTTGACTCTGAAATTAACTGACGAAAGTGAAATTTACTATCGAATCAGAATGTTACTGTCGAAACTAAAAGCAATGGTAGTAGAGAGGCACTTCACATGTAGCTTAGGGAGGGCCTGCAGTTCATCTTCAACCTGCACCCCCCTGAGCCGCCAGCCACCACCGGCCGAACCCCGCGCCCCTCGCCGCCCCGAAACAACTCCCCACCACCGGTCCACCGCCGCCTCGCCGCCCCGAAACAACTCCCAACCGCCGGTCCGCCGCCGCCTCGCAGCACCGAAACAACTCCCCACCGCCAGTCTGCCGCCGCCCCGGCCAGCCCTCTAGGCCCCCCTGCACCAAACTTTTTCTCCGGCGATTCCCATGCCACCGCCCCACCACCGCGCCCCCTCCGCCGGTGAGCACCGTCCCCACCCAGAACCCTAAGATAGATAGTGGGGTACCTCTCCAACAAGCCCCCCTCCCTGCTGCAGGTGGTTCTTCCTTAACTCCGGCGAGCCCCCCCCCCCACCCCCTGAAAATCAACTGACCCGGAGTCGCCCGAAGTGTAGCTAAATCGGAGTAGAGCAGTAGCTCGAGTGAGGGGGGAGCAGCAGTAGCAGCGCGAGCAAGAGCCGGAGCAGCAGCAGCGCGAGTGAGCGAGCGAGAGCCGGAGCAGCAGCAGTAGATCCCGCTGGTATGGACGCCGCCGCCGAAGGGGCCTCGCACTAGGGGAGAGCCACCATGGAGATGTCGCCCGCGGTGCCGGCTTCGAGGTAGCCGCTCCATGGGGGTGCGGGATGGAGCACCGTCGGCGCCGGGAGGTCGAGTTAAGGAGAAGGTGCGATGCGATGAGTGTACAATCTCTTTGGTGGCGTCGAGTAGGCCTCGGCTTCGTCCGAGGAGTCGGTGAGGATGCTGCGGTTCCGGAGGAGTAGGTTAAGGCGGTGCTGTGGGGATGGAGCAGCCGCGATAGACGAGGCAATCGTCGAAGCAGCTCCTTGGAGGTGGAGGACGGGGCGGATGAACCGGTGGGACGACGAGATGGAAGACGGATCCTCATCCGGGGAGGTGGATGAGGGACGTCGAGCTGTTGCGGTGGACGACGTCGTTGGTGAAGAGGCTCCGGCTGAGTAGCGATGAGGTGGTGGACGGAGGAGGGTGGGGTTTTACGGCTGGAGCGGAGAGGTTATGGCGGCCTGGGATTTCGGATGGCTAAAAGTAGGCGATGGGAGGGGGAACCATGACTTAGGGACGCGCTTGTCCAAAATGTAGGGTGTGTTACAAAAGTACCCCCACTGATTTGAACTAGCGGCCCTTTCGGCTCAGGGTTAGAAGGGGATTTCTCATGTCGGGATTTGGCAGCTGGAGGGAGTTTTCGTGCGCGTTGTAATTTCGGGATAGCAAGGCGCGGGTTGTGAAGGCGCCTGTTTTGGGAGCACGTTATCTGAATTTTCGGGATATAACAAGGCGTGGGTTGAATTTTAGGAACAAGCCTAACGTGTAATATTGTACTTGTATGTACCAAATCAATTCGCACTTCCCTCAACGAAAAAAAATGAAAAAATAAAACTATTCACACCACACAAAGAGAGAGTCTTGTCCCGTTTTACTATACAAATGCTATTTAAAGTTACTCCCTCCTTCCATCTATATAGGGCCTAATGCGTTTTTCGAGGCTGACTTGGACCAAATATTAGAGCAATAATATATGACATGCAACTTACACAAAGCAAATCGTTAAATTCTTGTGTGAAAGGAGCTTTCAATGATATAATTTTCACATTGTGCATGTCATGTACTATTAATCTTGTCAATAGTCAAAGGTGGTCTTCAAAAACGCATTAGGCCCTATATAGATGGAAGGAGGGAGTATGAATCCATGTTATGTCCAATTAAATTTTTTCGCTGGCTGTATAATGCATGTAACCTACCTACTCATACCAACATTTTAGTGCATTCCAAATGTCTATACTACCGCTGCAATTCGAACTAAATTTGAATTCATTTCTCTATTTCAATAAGAATCTACAATCATGATTGTTGCCAACTTCAATCATCATTCATGTATTACCTTAACAACACACCACATGATTACTATAGAGATAGATATGAATTATGTGTACTATATGAACTCGAATTCAATTTTTTGAATACACTTGATGTTGATTCCAAATAATAGTACATTTGATGTACTAACTATATATTCATAATATAAACCATCTTCCATACGTACACCATGTTTATCACACAAAGTATAGTGCCCCGCCCCCTACATTATGACAAGTATTTAGCCCTGAGCTGTAAAAGCCACGCATTAGCCCAAATTATAATCAATGTTGTACATTATGATATCTTCTTCAAGTATCCGTATCCACTTTTTTATAATGAATTATGATCTCTATTCGTCTTTTACACCTTCACGATCCTCTTCTCTTTGTAGCTAGCTAGCGCTAACTTTCTATCGTGCATGCACACGCCCGCCCCCCTCTCACCCTGCCTCAGCGTCCCCTCCATCGCGCACGTTCATTATTTCTCTTTAGGTCATTCACCCGCGGTGCATGTAGGCCCCCCGGCTCCTTCTTTCCGGCACACACTGGTCGATATACCTGTCTAGCCAAGTGTGCCTACTACAAACACATTCTTCCCCTCTTCTCTTCTCACCGTCCATGCCCCCATACGTCCAATACGGTTCCACGCTAGTGCACACTCCCGCCCCTCTTTTCATCGATCTCATACTCGCACACTCCTCCCCCCTCGACATGGTAGGCCACTCGCACCACCTCCTACCCATACCCCTCTCCCCCTGTCTGTCTCTCCGGACCTTATTTGCTTCTAACACATGCATGCATGTATACGTACCGATCTCCCTGCATATAGCCAGGTCGACTATAATTCATTTTCCCTACGCACCGATAGACTTACCTCACTAGTTATGTCTCTCCCTTTCTCGGACACACGACGGTTGATCTTCCTATGTAGTTATGTATGCTTACCAAAACCATATCGTCTCCCCTCATCATCCTTGCATACCTCCCGACCCGTCTCTCACATGCACGTGCATAGATAGACAAACATCCTCGGGCCTCTCTTATTAATATTGCACTCGTACCCTTCGTTTGTCTAGCAGGCCTCTCCCACCATTTGTGAGACGCCACTCCACCACCAACCCTCCGACACTCTACCTTTGTCTTTCTCCCAACCTTATTCCTCTGCTACACATATCCATGGATGTCGATCGATCTCCCTCAATACATAGCTAGGTATCTCTCCTTCTCCACACATATACTAGTTGATCTACCTCTCAATAGTTAGGTCTCTACCCCCTCCCCCCCCCCACACACACACCAATAGTCGAACGTTGTAGGTAGGTATCCATGCCACAGAGAAAGATTGCACCTCTTCCCTCTCAAATTCCATTAGGCCAGCCGCCCTGTATCTTTGACGTGGGCAAACACAAATTCAATGGCACTGTTTATCGACCGCGCAGCCACACACTTCATCCCTGTTTTCGATTCTATCGATATCTCATGCCGATGATCCCTCCACTCTCTTCTCGTGGACCGCTCCCTCTATATATGATATATCCATGACTCTGTTTCACACACATTGTATATGTTACATTTTTTTGTTTGAGATATCATCGACACATTGCCTCTGTTTCGCACAAACCATCTCTCTCACACCCACCCACGTACGTACCTGCACCTAAAGAAGGGGTGCACGTAGGACGCACGTACTCAAGTCTCGTTCCCGGCCACACCCGCACAGGTACATGGTGGAGTTCGTTTCTGTACGAAAAGGAAGCCCACATGATAATTTGACGCGTGTAGTGGTTGTTTACTCGAAGGAGGGTCGGGTACCACGCCTAGACGGAACAAAGTTCGACTTCACGCATTAGTATTAAATAAAGTTATATATTCCTCAAGGACGCAGCTTCGGTGCCTTAAGGCGCCTGCCTTTGGGTCACTGACATGTGGGCCAGACACCTGTTGGGCCCACATGTCATGGACACAAAGGCAGGTGCCTTAAGGCACCGAAGCATAGTCCATTCCTCAATGGCACGTACAGAATATAAAACGATTGCCGTAGGGAAAATGGAAAAATCCGCTCCACCATATACAACGGAGCCTGCCTGCCGGGGTTTGTCTCTCGTCACACCATCTCACACAGGGCGGCGGTGGCCTCTCTCTCTCACCGTTGGTCAGTGATCCGGCCGCATCCCGCCCGTCGGCGGAAATGTGCATCGTATCTCCGTTCGACGGCGTTGAGGCAGCACAACCCGATCTGCGGTACTCGTCGTTCTCTCTGACCAAGCTCCGGCGCGGCAGGGCCTTCACCACTTGCTCGCTGCCCTAGTATGGGCAGATCCCGGCCGCCGGTGCCCTCCTAGTAACATCCCGATGACCCTCAGGTACATCTTCCTCCGGCCTTGCTCCACTGCCCATCTTTCCACGTTGCTACATGTGGATCTTCTTTAGTTGTTTGCTTAAAACGTATCTCGGCCGGCGTACTTTCCATCTTGCAATCTCGTCCTCAAACCATTTTTGATAAACCACCATGCTGCTATATTTCCCTCATTACATGGAATATGCTTCTTTTTTGTTGGCGTATGTATCTTCAACTCATGTTATTGGCCAGTAATTGTTACCTTTCTACCTCTTTTTTGCAAACAGGGCTATCCATTTCACCTCATTGCTATTGTGACCTTTTGGTGAACTACACAAATCACTTTTTTCTTAAGAGTGTTTTGTGCCGTTCCGCCAAAATGTCACACAGGCAACATTTTTACATTTCTGTGGGACTGCAGAAAGGGAGATTGGTTCTGCTATCCTCCTCATCCAACTCCTGATTTTTGGCCCTTTCTTTTTCTTTTGTTTTTCTGAGGTTTTTGCTTGAGTTTTCTTTTTCCGTGGCTTTGTGGTCTGGAAACTGAAGAAGATGCCCTCTTCTTTGTTTCCAGAGTGGCTTGTCATTCCCAAACCCTTCCCTAGACCCTGTCATTTTCATCCTAGCCCAAATCCCAATATTCTTTTCATTGGGAATATTCCTTTTCTATTAAAGGAATAACTCAAATTGCCCTAGGTTGTGAAGCAACCTTTATTTCCATCACTCCTAAAATTCCCAAATAATTCTCATAAATTGTTGGGGTCATATCTTTCTCAAATATGGCAAAATATTTCATTTGTCCTGTTTATCATCATGCTCGAATAATCCATTCCCTATTCTGCCCTAAATGGCACATTGTGAAGCGAGTGCTATTTTACTTTTCCCAATTGACCTCAAACTCCTTGGACACCTTTTCCTGTCCATATCATTGCCACATGCCAAAATGCAACCTCATTTGCCTAGTAATTATTTAATTATGATTTTCCAAAGTTTCTATCCAGAAAGAAGCTTTGTGAAGGAGGTGCAAGCTAGGCATATAAAAATGAGTTGCCATTTTGCATAATCCCTCATATCATCATATCATAGCCTCCACCAAAGTAGAGCTCATGTCATGCCTCCATGAGAACTCATCTTCAATTCTTTGATTCTGTCCAAAGTTTTAGTTTGTGAAGCAAGTATATTTATCTTGCTCCATTATGGCTGCCAATTTTTCTAGGCCTTCTATTATCCATATAACCTACCTCCACCCATTTTGGGCATGGTTCATAAAGCCATTGTTCCTCTAGAATTTTTGCAAGTTTCTCTCCAGAGGAGATGTTTGTGAGGCAAGTACCAGTTTGGCTTGTCCAATTGGTATGAGACTTTTTGAGCCTCTTCATAGGACCAAATAACTCTGCCTTGCCCAATTTGAGCTCAATTTGACACTCCATGTGAGTGAACCTTCCTGATCAAGTTTCTGGACCAGATTATGAAGTTGCAAAGCAAGTGCATTTAATCTTGGTCCATTTAGTGCCAAACTCCCCAGTATGGTAGTACTTCCTAACCCAAACACCCCAGACAAACCTTTTGGACCCAACCAAGTCCCTGTAAATCAACAGTATACAATCAAGTTTACTACAGTAAACTTCAGAGGGTTCTTACCATTTAACCAGAGCGTGTTTCATCGATCTACCACCGCAATTGAAATCTATCTTGGAAGGACTTTCAGATAGACAATGTTTTGGGTGCTGTAGAGCATTGTATGCCCTGGTTCACGTGGTGACTATGACGATGGCGTGCCTGTGCACGCGCTCTGTGCGCAGTGGCCGCGTCCAGGGCACCGCTTCTGCTTCGTCCGCTTCCCCCTCGTCGTCTTAGCGCGCGTGAGCATGTCCATTGTCTTCCTATCATCGTCGCCGATCACCTGGACCCCGCTCGCCCTCCGGCAGCTTCCTCACTGACGCAAGCCACCGCGTGCCCACGGGCGCACAGTGGCGTTTTGGCTCGGTTCGTCGCCGTCGTCATCCTCCCTGCACTTCCTTGGCCGCCTCTTCCCCGTGAGCTTTCCCCCTGTGCCTCCATCGTCGTCTACCTCCGAGCTCATGCGCGTGGGCACGCGTCCGCGGTGCCGGACACGCGTCCGCGGCGACGCCAGCTCACCTCCTCCTCCTCGCGGCTATATAAGCCCACCCCGAGGCCTCTTGACCTCACCAAGCTCTTCTCCATCGTCCTCTACGTCTCCCAGACCCATCCATTCGCTCCCGGAGCCCCTCTTCGCCTCTGTTGGCCGCCATGGCCATCGCTCCCCTCCGGCTAAATTAGCTCGAGCCGAAGCTTCTCTCCCCCTCCTACCACCACCTTTGGCTTCCCCGTGCTCCTGCGAGCCTCCCCAACCCCACGCCTCGCCACCGGAGCAACCTCAACTCCCTGCCCGACTCCACCAGAAGCCGCCGTCCTCACCCTCTATTAATGTGATGCCGCGGCAGCCCCGCTCCTCCCCGACGCCCGTTTCCCCTCTAAATGGACGCACCGTCCTTCCCTGACCTCGCCGGCGTGTTCCCCTTGGCCGGAGCTGGCCGGAATCGCCAGTGCCCGTCGCCAGCAGCGCCTCTGCTCCGCCCCTGCCTCCTCTCATCGCCATGATCCCGCTCCTCCTCGGGTGTTGCTGCTGCTCCAAGAGGGAGCAGCAC
The DNA here is from genome assembly GCF_002575655.3 of Aegilops tauschii subsp. strangulata. Taxonomy (NCBI): domain Eukaryota; kingdom Viridiplantae; phylum Streptophyta; class Magnoliopsida; order Poales; family Poaceae; genus Aegilops; species Aegilops tauschii. Next base: position 237,959,898 of record NC_053041.3, read on the forward strand.
TCCGCCCCGCGTTCCCCGGTGGCCTTGGCTCGGCCGATGATGGCCGGAGCCGGCCGGGCCATCGCCGGCCTCTCCCCCTGCCTCTGCTCCTTTGCTTCTGAGCGGGGAGATGGCGAGGAGGAAGAAAGACCCTGGCCAGGCGGGCCCCACCTCCCATGGGACCCCACCTGGCAGCCACATGCGTTGACCCCGCCCGCCACGTCAGATAAGTGGAAACAAACTTCCGATTTTCCGTTTTCAGTGCCTGAAAGCGTACTTTGGTGTTAGTTCTGTCGAAAATGCGGTTTCCTCATGGGAAAGCGTGTTTTCATTTAACTTCGGCATAAGTACGTTGCCTCTGTGCGGAAGACGTATTTTTGAAAAGGTGCTTTCTGTTTTTCTGGCTGAGGGCTTGTTTGTGATGATTTCATTACAAATAGGTCCCTGGCAGAAAAACAACTATAACTTTTCAACGACAACTCCAAATGAGGTGAATCCAAAGCCCACGTCTTCGTTTTGTCGATCCCGTTCTGTTGGTTTCATTTTCACGATAGTTTGACACTGTGAAAATGTCCTTTATGCCCTTGCCATTAATCAGCCCCCTCCGAGAGAGAACGTTTTCCGGCGATTCTTTCCGCAAGCTTCTCGCACTTTGTCCCGGTGATTTCTTCCACCCAGGCAAGCCACACCCTCCATTTGCATGATTGCAATGCAATGACATGGTTTCTTTATTTAAACTTGTTTAAAATATTGTTCTAGCTACTTGTGATTTGTTCATGGCATTTCTCGGAGTATTATTTTGATCTTGCTATTGCCATGATATTGCCTGGAGTTCTAGGACTTATGTTTTGATGATTATGTGGATGACATGTGCCTTTGGATTCTTAGAGGCTATTATGATTATTTCCATGATGGTATCTGTTATTATATTTTGGAGTATTACTTTGGATATCATGTTGCCTTTGGATTATTAGTGGTTAGTATGATTATTTTCATGATGCTAGTTGATGTTCTGTTGCTTGGAGTATTATTTTCGGAGATGATGTTTACATGTGGATCTTAGCCGAATAGCTTTATTCTTGTTATTGGAGTAGTAGGATTATTGTTTTCGGATTCATCATGACAGAAGTGTTGTGCTACCCTTGGAGTATTTTGAGATGATGAGATTATGCTTGGATTATTTGTTGGATATTGCTATGACTTGGATTATAGGTAGATAGATGATATCAGAGTATCAATCATTACAATTATATTGTGGGGATAAATTCCGTCATTAAGTTGGTCAGGTGCCACCGAACCGGGCTTTTTCCAGTGCAACCACATTCACCTTTTATGGGGAGGCCCTAATGCGGTCTATTGTTGTCACGACCGGATTTTGGGATATAAATTCCCAGAAAAATGGCCTGTGTACTCACCAGCCCCAGGATTACTGTTAGCTGGTGAGGTACCCACTTGATACAAGAAAATCCAAGCAAGTACAAAAATATGTAGTACAAGACCATTGTGGCCTAGGAGTACAACATTAGGTTTGCTAGTGGTTGATGGCGGAAGCGGTCTGTGGTTCATCTGCGTCTATGGGACTCCATTTCCCACAAGAACAGCTGACCAGGCTAACTCCTATCTTCGCGAGGTTGCACACGCCAACACGCGGGTTCCGAGGTTGTCACCGTGATGCATATCTCCACGCAAGGAATCTGGCCAAGACAATAGCCAGGGACAAGCCAGTGAGTACGTTTGAATGTACTCGCAAACATTAAGAACACGGGTATAATATATCAAACAGGCTCCGGGTTAATCAGATGATCACGCGTCTGTCACGAAATATACGAAAGACCAAGATGCACACATATGGTTAAAAATATACCAAAATAAAATACTGGGTGCCCAACGAGTGTCTGAATGACTCCTCGAGCGGAAAATGCAGAATAGTAATACTGGTGCCAAACGAGTGTCTGAATGACTCCTCGAGCAGAAAATGCAGAATAGTAATACTGGTGCCAAACGAGTGTCTGAATGACTCCTCGAGCGGAAAAATGCAGAATAGTAATGCTGGTGCCAAATGAGTGTCTAAATGACTCCTCGAGCGGAAAAATGCAGAATAGTAATGCCGCAGTCGGGCGTCTGAGTGACACCACAGAAAGGGCTTATAAGAAAATAATCACAGCGAACATCAAGGAGGTAGGACCATCCCAGGGATACTCAATCATGTACATAAAATAAAAGGTTAGTCCAGAATAATAAAGATCACAATCCATACGTGCCACAATCATAAATAATATTTAGTACAGTCGTTTATCCATCCGAAGACCGATAATATAGTCAAGTCGTATCTCCATCCGAATACCGTTACTGAGCTCTAGTTAAATCGTTCTCCATCCGAATACCGTTACAGAGCTCTAGTCAAATCATTCTCCATCCGAATACCGTTACAGAGACTCGACTCAGACTGTGGTTCTTACTCAAGAACATGACTATCCAACAGGATATATCCTCTGCAGAGGGAGTACCATTCTCCACGAGTAACGGGTTTACTTAGTCCCTCGGGACTAATTTCGTCTACGGTCTTTTAATTGAAAACACGCCTGACCTGCACACACCAGCTTAACTCACCAGTGTCTGGAATCACCCACGACACCTGCCAAGCAAAACTCTAAGTGGGGAGGCTACAACCTCGACGTAGCATGGGATCACAAAATTTATACCGCGCGCAAACTGGGGAGCTACCCCTTCGGCTACAACCGAAACACCCATGCCCCCGGACCGGATGACTGGCTTTAATCCATGGCCATGGGACCCTCATCACGGCCTCTCTGTACGGTGTGTGCTTTGGAAAGGGGTTGACAACCTACTGAACCATACCCTGTCCCCTGCAGGGACAAGTGGTGGTACCGACAAAAGAAGGAAGCTTTTGATCAAGACTCGGTCTACAACCGACTCAGGTGGTCCAAGTATCCACCAACAACATTACCACTAGTGAAATAAATCACCACTCCTCGAGCCTCACCATGCTATGCCGGGCATACTCGTCTCGATGAGGGATTAGGGACAAGCTCGTGTCTACCCAAGACCACGACTTTCCCGGCTTCCTACCGGTGTGCAAGAGAAGCTCACGAGGATGATCCAAATCATTAGTGTATCCATTGCTGGCCACAAACAACTCCAAAGTGTACTGATACACGAGACCATAACGATACATAAACTACCACATACTCCAAGTCAAAAGGTGTTGTGATCGCATCCAAACACCACAACAAAATATTATGCCAGAGTTCAGAAATGCTTGCCTTCAAGAGTATGCAAAGGATGAACTTATTGGAAGCTTTCCTTTTCCTCCAAAATCCTATTTTGCAAAATACACAAATAACAAATATTTCAAACACAGTACCAAAACCTGTCTCAAATATTTTTGAAATAAATCTTAAAATAAACTAGATGAAATTTGAGAGAGGTAAGAAAAAGAATCAACTCATTTGGAGTTTTATTTTAAAATTTATAGCCAGTCAAAGTTTGGTCAAATCTCTGTTTTTATTAAAAACAGAAAAAGGAAAACGCTTCGAGGGAAATACGCTTATGCAGCAGAGAAACGCACGCGGGGTTTTGCGCCACCACTTAAACAGAGAGGGCGGACGCGCGGGCCACTGACATTGGGTCCAGAGGGCCCACTAGTCAGGTTTGACTGGTCTCCCTCTCCCTCCTTTCTCTGTGCCCGAACGGTGGCGAGGCTCCGGCGGTCGCCGGCGACGAACGGCGGCTCCTCGAGGGCATCTGCGGGCCGGGATGGGTTGGCTAGACCGAGGCGATCCTCTGGGTGGTTGTTGGGTCGTCGGAGGTGGAAGGAATCGCCGGCGGCGAGCTCCGCGGCGGGGAAAAGCTACGGTGGTGAAGTGACTTTGGTGCTCCGGTGGTCTCCGACCGGAGTTGGGTAGCTGGGCAGCTCCGCAAGACTACGGGGAAGTTCTTGGTGGCGCTGGATTGGCGAAAGGGTGGCCGGCTGCGACGAATCGCACCGGAGCTTAGCGGCGGCCGAGCTGGCCGGAGTTGGGGAGGACGGTCCTCTCCGGTCAATCTACTGCTAGGGGAGCTCTACGGGGAGGGCCTGATGTCGCGTGAGTGCTCGGAGGGGCTCGGGGTTCCCTTTTATAGCGTGATGAGGCGGGCTCCGCGGCGGCAGAAGATAAGATCGCCGGCGACCACTTTCCTGTAGTTGCAGGGCATCGTGGCGGCGACGAAAGCGTTCCAACGAGCAGGAGGATAAGCACGGAATGTGCTCTGAGGCAGCTGTCGTGCGCTGGTGGCTTGGGCGGCGCCGTCCGCGGCGGAATCCGCTGCCGACGCCGGCGTGCCGCCAAGGGCGCGGCCAGCGGCGCAGCAGGGCGTCAGAGATACCGTGGAGCAGGGGGCGGCTAGTGCGCGGTTCAGCGATGCAGAGGGGGCCAGGGTCGGGTCGCGTCGAGTGCGCCAGTGCGGCGTGTCGGCGTAGTGCGCGCGCGTGCAAAACGTGCGCTCTGGGCGCGCCCAGAGCACGCACGGCACCTGCTCGACGAAATGCCAGCGCGCTCTAAAGCTCGAGGGTGGAGCTGGCACTGCACAGGATGGAGGTAGGGGTAGCAAGACACTCAGTGGACAAGGTGGATAGGTCAGGAGTTCAAGTCCACAATGCAAACCAGAGAGCTTGCCAAAAGTGGCTGTGCACACCAGGTATTCGACAGAATGCCATATGCACTTAGGTAACTCTTGGAGTGGCCAAAATCTCCAGATCAGTGTCTCTTTAGATGCAGGAGATGGTGGTAATGTCACTTGGGCAAAACCAGAAACTTGATAGTGCAAGTTTTGCAAAACTCCAGTTTTGGGCAGAAAGAAAAAGGGTTTAGAACATGCATTTCAAAACCTCCAATGAGCCCAATCTCTTGGACTTAAGAGTTTGGTAGGGAGGGCTACAAGTAGGAACAAGCTCAGGGTTACTAGGGTAAGGAAAAATAGGGTTGTAGTACAAATCACCAATTTGGACCAGAATGCAAAAGAGGCTGATCCACTCAAATTTTCCAAGGAACAACACTGGGTTTTTGCTTGAGGATGAATGGTATGCATCCACTGACATCTCCAAACACTTGGAAGAATTTTTAGAAGAATATTTAAATGGGTTGCAGTGCAAAAGTGCCTACTGGACCAGATTGGAAAAGTTGGTGAAGAGCTCAAAATCTCCAATGGCCAGAAGGTATTTTTGCATAAAAGTGATGTGGAACCATCACATGACATCCCCAAATTTTGGTGGAATTTTTAGGAACATTTATCAAATGGTTGTAGTGCAAATGGGCTCCAAATGCAAAAGAAAACATTTTATAAGAGCAAAGTTTTGAGAAAATAAATCTTGCAACATTTGAATCCACTGAATAAATAATTGTTTTATTATAGAGAGAAATCAAGTCCAACAATACCTTGGAAGGTTTTTCCCACAAGAGGCATAAATCCAAAATCACAAAAGGTAGAACTTGACAATTGGAAAAGTTTTATTTCCTGGCAACATTTTAATCAATAAAACAAGGCCAAAATTTTGGGTGTCACAATTGTCATGCCTCTCGCCGGTGCCTCCCATGAGGGAAGTTTATGGGCGTGCGGTACCCTGGCCCGGTAAGCAGACATAACCTTGTGTGCCCGTTGTTGTTGTTATGTGCACGTGTCCCCGTTTGGGACGGTTTATTGTTTTGGCCACGACGGTGGCCGTTGTGTCTTTGGTAGACACGGGGCCACCCAGGACTAGCCCAGTGGGGGTGAGTCGGAGTGGCCACGAGAGTGTCATGGCAGTAGATCGGTTTTGTCGGAACGCCGTTGGTCCACCCGAATGGGAGTGCGAGGCCATGGGTTCCGTGGTGTTGGTAAAGTGCACTACCTCTGCAGAGTGTGTATTTAAATCCATCGATAGCCGCGTCCTCGATCATGGGCATGGGTTCGTACTAGGTCACACCGTTCGATCAACACTCACACGACGGAATGACTTATAGGTGATTTATATGTTGATATGTCGAGCAGTACAGAGTGGCAGGATGTTGATGATGATGTTGGAGACCAAGTGTTGGTCATGGTAGTGATCGTCGGAAAGATCACCGTTTGAGGCCAAGTGTTGGTCATGGTTGTGATCGCCGGAAAGATCACCGATTGGTTTTGATCACGAGGTGATCGAGATGGTACATTGCTTGGTCGGTTAGCCAAGAGGATATGGTTATGGGGATCTGAGATGGTGATTTATCAGTATCGTATTAGTTTCATACCATGCTTAGTAGTTGCTTCATCATGCTAGATGTTAACTAATTAACCTGTTAATGCTATGTTATTGTCTTGCCTTGATGTTGATGGTTGTTGTGAGCTTGCAAGTACATTCAATGTACTGACCTGGCGTGTCATGCCAGATTGCAGGTGATGCCATGATTGCTTGATTGCTTGTTGAGGTTGCCGTGCGTGCGAGCTAGATCGTGTCCCAGCCAGAGTCCCTGCGGAGTGGAGTTCACCACCTTCGTCGTTGTTCCGCTGCTAGAAGTATTCCGCTGCTACGAGTTGTTTTGCTGCTACAATAGAGCAAGTGTAGTATCGCAGGCGTAGTGTCGCTGTGCTGATGTGCTTCTTTGTAACATCAGACCCTTGTATTATTATTCTTGTAATAAGAGCTGATTTGTTCTATGTCAAGCAGTGCCGTATTTCAGAGACTTCTCCTCGATCTCTGGGCTGGAATACGGGGCGTTCCGGTTTCTCTGAGCCGGGGTGCCACAGGCTTGGTATCAGAGCAGGTCTGGCTGTAGGATGCCCTAGCCCGCGCGAACGTTAGAAAGCAGTAGTATACACCCCAGTTGGTTTGTTGCACTTGATTGTTGCATTTGTTTGTCGCATAGCATGCATATAGATTATTATTTTGTCACTAACAGTTAATCTTGTGAGTGTAGGTGGCATCGTTTTTCGGTCCACCGCCTGCACCCTCCTTCTTAGCATGTCTGCTCTTTGGTGTTCGGCGTCATCTCTGTCCCAGCAGAGTGATGCCCTGGTACCCAGAGCTCCAGACACCATTTGCAGGAGTGATGCTCAGGTATCGCGTATATTTTTCTGCCACCCACCCATATTATTTCGGTGATAGACTTGTTTCTATCCGAATCATGCCATCCATCTCGTCCCTCTGGCAACCCTTACTGATCTTGGTTATCAAAAAAGGGTAATGCCAGCGAGCCTTGTTTTTCCACCGCTACCCTACCCAGTCATTCTATTCTTTGGACGTGTACAAATCCATTTCGTACGTTTGATGATGATGTGGTCGTGACTTTTGTGTCTCGCTACTTGATCGTCAAGTCTGTCCTCACCTGTGTATCCATCCAGATCCAGCCACTGTTCAGCCAGTGCTTGGTGTAGCTTCGGTTACGCCAACTACTTCCACACATGGATATAATTTTCGTGCACACCGCCACAGCATATTAGACCGTAATACCAGAGTTTCCGCGCAATTTGTGTGCTTAGGTGTGCATGCATATTATGATGTGAGTAGCAGTAATATGTGATGATTGCTTGATTAATTATATTAGTAGTATGCTTGTGTGCTTTTGTTTTAGTCGTTTCTTTTGTTTCTTTCTTTGGGCCTTCAGTGTTACAAATTTTCCCCTATTAAAGTTGCTCGTCAGCCGACACCGGACCCGAAGGGTCAGCAAGAAATGCATATATTTGGAAACTCAACTAAACAGAATGGAATTGTCAGTAGACTGCAGTGAAATTGGAAATAGCTCGTCTGAATACAAAAGAAATCCTGAATGGAATGTCAGTATAAAGTTTGCATTAACGTGCACTCCTCACAACAGTATGGAATTCTCAGCCGACTGCATTCAGATTGGGGGATATCTGATCATGCTACTGAGTGTCAAGTCTCCCTTAGCGTGCACTCCTTATAGCAGAAATGATCAAATCAGCAAGAAGATAAATTGTGTGCAAGGTTGACAGAATATTATCAAGGTATGGCTCATATACAAGTTTAATTTTTCGTTGAGGATGATTTTGGAACCCGATGTACCTAGAAGCAAGCAAAAATATGGCATGTACTCAGAAAGGAGGATAGTCCTACAAAACCCCATTTCATACAAGAAATCAATAACCAAAATATTAAGATGGTTATATATGTGGAAATCGGTCCGCATGTCACAATAAGAAGCTTCTGGTGTAAGCAACCCAATCTTCCCTCGCAAGATACCCGAGAAGCTTCCAAGGCAAGATTCATCTATCTTCCTCAGTATGATACATGGATGATTTCCCTACAAGGTACTCTGCCTTCTTCAGTAAGCAACCGCAAAAGCTTCAGGCATAAGCTACTGAGTCTTTCCCCAGCAAAGTCTTTAAGGGGGTAGGCTTCTGAAGCACGATACCCGGTCTTCTTCAGCAAGCTGTCCGATGAAAGTTTCGAGCACAAGCCAGCCAATCTTCCTGAGTAAGACATTGGTACAAGGTAGTAAACTGTGAATTGAATTGCATATGGCAGTGAATCCCAAGAATCCGATCCGCAACATTTTGGTCAAAAGCAAGAATCAGTCAGAATACACGTCTGTCTCGGGAATCAGATTCTCATATATATGCGGTGAGCATACCACCAAGATTTTACAAGTCACTCGGATGAGGATCTGACAACCACGTGAGGATGGTTAAGAGACGAAAGCCAGTATACACCGCAGTGTGACAAAGGATTATGAGGATTGATGACATCAATGAGCTCAATACAAGTACCTGTGAACCTGGAAAATGATCCTGATGAGCCCTTGTCCCCCTTTTTCTTCAATGACGGCACCACGCCTGTGATCTAAGCTGTTTTTAGCTATCCGGGGTGGATGCCGATTTTTATTTCTCTCTTCAACAACTGTCACGAGTTCTGAGCTGCTTTTCGGCCGTCTCGTACAGTTGTTGAGTTTCTTTTTGTGACAGTAGCCCTATAGCTGTTTTTTGGCTATTTTAGGGAGCTGCCACCTTCTTCTTATCGACCCAGTCTCATGTTTTGAGCTGCTTTTTGGCCGTCTTGAGCCGTGGTTGAGGTATTTCAGTAATGTCCCAAATCTGAGTTGTAAAGACCGTTCTGGTGGCTACTAATTTATTTGCCGATTTCTTGCAAAGGTTTGGATGATCATTTTTGTGTGGTCAAAACTTGAGGGGTGTTGAACCTGCCATTTAATGGGGTACCCTGTCAGAAAAATGAGGATAAGTTACGATTGCCGAAAAATTGCACCGACAGTACCTATGGTGATACGAAGAGCAATATGACCCAGCTCTTTCAGCCAAAGATCCATACCAAGAAAACAATAATGAAGGAGCAAGACCAGTGATGCAGGTATGAAAATTGTTGCAAGACCCGCGTGGTGCAGAACCACCGTCAGTCAAGTCTGCAGATATTATCATACAGGTCAAACTCTTATGCTAGCCACGACAGGTGACAATCAAATATTTGGTACGGATCCGATACTCAAGACAGTGGAACCAGTTAAGATGATTCAGAAACTTCCGCGATAAGCCAGAATCTGTCAGGAAAGCGGTTATGACCAAACTCACTGTTTGGAACCCGAAGGACCTGCATTTAGTGGAGAAACCCAGTGCAAGGAGTTAGAGCTTGGGTGTCCACTAGAAAAATCTGATCACCAATTCATGAAAGATTGTCAGTGCCGGATGACACACCCAGCGGAAATCACTCTTGTATTTGTGAGGCCGACATATATTTCAGTCGTGAGAATCAATCAAAGTCAGCTAAGTCAGCAGATCTAAAAGAAATTGGAGCCTGTATAAGCATGAACAAGCAAGGTAAGATCTGTCAGAATATAGATATATTAAAGCAAACCAGCCAAGGGCCAGTCAGATAAAAATTTAGTGGGAACAAAAATAAGAAAAAGGATACCAGAGTTGGAAACGGTTTCCTTAAGTCAGTATCTTCATACTTGTTCCCTGAGCAACCAAATCTCGAGGACGAGATTTCTTTAAGGGGGTAAGGTTTGTGACAGCCTGATTTTTGGCCCTTTCTTTTTCTTTTGTTTTTCTGAGGTTTTTGCTTGAGTTTTCTTTTTCCGTGGCTTTGTGGTCTGGAAACTGAAGAAGATGCCCTCTTCTTTGTTTCCAGAGTGGCTTGTCATTCCCAAACCCTTCCCTAACCCTGTCATTTTCATCCTAGCCCAAATCCCAATATTCTTTTCATTGGGAATATTCCTTTTCTATTAAAGGAATAACTCAAATTGCCCTAGGTTGTGAAGCAACCTTTATTTCCATCACTCCTAAAATTCCCAAATAATTCTCATAAATTGTTTGGGTCATATATTTCTCAAATATGGCAAAATATTTCATTTGTCCTGTTTATCATCATGCTCAAATAATCCATTCCCTATTCTGCCCTAAATGGCACATTGTGAAGCAAGTGCTATTTTCCTTTTCTCAATTGACCTCAAACTCCTTGGACACCTTTTCCTGTCCATATCATTGCCACATGCCAAAATGCAACCTCATTTGCCTAGTAATTATTTAATTACGATTTTCCAAAGTTTCTATCTAGAAAGAAGCTTTGTGAAGGAGGTGCAAGCTAGGCATATAAAAATGAGTTGCCATTTTGCATAATCCCTCATATCATCATATCATAGCCTTTCGCCGAAGTAGAGCTCATGTCATGCCTCCATGAGAACTCATCTTCAATTCTTTGATTCTGTCCAAAATTTCAGTTTGTGAAGCAAGTATATTTTATCTTGCTCCATTATGGCTGCCAATTTTTCTAGGCCTTCTATTATCCATATAACCTACCTCCACCCATTTTGGGCATGGTTCATCAATCCATTATTCCTCTAGAATTTTTGCAAGTTTCTCTCCAGAGGAGATGTTTGTGAGGCAAGTACCAGTTTGGCTTGTCTAATTGGTATGAGACTTTCTGAGCCTCTTCATAGGACCAAATAACTCTGCTTGCCCAATTTGAGCTCAATTTGACACTCCATGTGAGTGCACCTTCCTGATCAAGTTTCTGGACCAGATTATGCAGTTGCAAAGCAAGTGCATTAAATCTTGGTCTATTTCCTGCCAAATTCCCCAATATTGTAGTACTTCCTAATCCAAACACCCCAGACAAACCTTTTGGACCCAACCAAGTCCCTGTAAATCAACAGTATATGATTAAGTTTACTGCAGTAAACTTCAGAGGGTTCTTACCATTTAACCAGAGCATGTTTCATCGATCTACCACCGCAGTTGAAACCTATCTTGGAAGGACTTTCAGCTAGACAACGTTTTGGGTGATGTAGAGCATTGAATGCCCTGGTTCACGTGGTGACTACGACAATGGTGTGCCTGTGCACGCGCTCTGTGCGTAGTGGCCGCGTCCAGGGCGCCGTTTCTGCTTCGTCCGCTTCCCCCTCGTCGTCTTAGCGCGCGTGAGCATGTCCATTGTCTTCCTATCGTCGTCGCCGATCACCTGGACCCCGCTCGCCCTCCGGCAGCTTCCTCACCGACGCAAGCCGCCGCGTGCCCATGGGCGCACAGTGGCGTTTTGGCTCGGTTCGTCGCCGTCGTCATCCTCCCCGCGCTTCCTTTGCCGCCTCTTCCCCGTGAGCTTTCCCTCTGTGCCTCCATCGTCGTCTACCTCCGAGCTCATGCGTGTGGGCACGCGTCCGCGGCGCCGGACACGCGTCCGCGGCGACGCCAGCTCGCCTCCTCCTCCCCGCGGCTATATAAGCCTACCCCGAGGCCTCTCGACCTCACCAAGCTTTTCTCCATCGTCCTCTACGTCTCCCAGACCCATCCATTCGGTCCCGGAGCCCCTCTTCGCCTCTGTTGGCCGCCATGGCTGTCAGTCCCCTCCGGCTAAATTAGCTCGAGCCGAAGCTTCTCTCCCCCTCCCACCACCACCTTTGGCTTCCCCGTGCTCCTGCGAGCCTCCCCAACCGCACGCCTCGCCACCGAAGCAACCTCAACTCCCTGTCCGACTCCACCAGAAGCCGCCGTCCTCACCCTCTGTTGATGTGATGCCGCGGCAGCCCCGCTCCTCCCCGATGCCCGTTTCCTCTCTGAACGGACGCGCCGTCCTTCCCCGACCTCCCCGGCGTGTTCCCTGAGGGATTCCTGGATTAGGGGGTCCCCGGACAGCCGGACTATATACTTCTGCCGGACTGTTGGACTATGAAGATACAAGACTCAAGACTTCGACCCGTGTTCGAATGGGACTCTCCTTGGCGTGGAAGGCAAGCTTAGCAATACGGATATGAAGATCTCCTCCCTTGTAACCGACTCTGTGTAACCCTAGCCCCTTCCGGTCTCTATATAAACCGGAGGGTTTAGTCCATAGGACCAACAACAAGCATACCATAGGCTAGCTTCTAGGGTTTAGCCTCTATGATCTCTTGGTAGATCAACTCTTGTAATACTCATATCATCAAGATCAATCATGCAGGAAGTAGGGTATTACCTCCATCGAGAGGGCCCGAACCTGGGAAAACATTGTGTCCCCCGCCTCCTGTTACCATCTGCCTTAGACGCACAGTTCGGGACCCCCTACCCAAGATCCGCCGGTTTTGACACCGACATTGGGGCTTTCATTGAGAGTTCCACTGTGCCGGAGGTGGCCGTCGCCAACGCCCGTCGCCGGCAGCGCCTCTGCTCCGCCCCTGCCTCCTCTCGTCGCCACGATCTCGCTCCTCCTCGGGCATTGCTGCTGCTCCAGGCGGGAGCAGCACTCCGCCCCGCGTTCCCCGGTGGCCTCGGCTCGGCCGATGATGGCCGGAGCCGGCCGGGCCATCGTCGGCCTCTCCCCCTGCCTCTGCTCCTCTGCTTCCGATCGGGGAGATGGCGAGGAGGAAGACCCTGGCCAGGCGGGCCCCACCTCCCACGGCACCCCACCTGGCAGCCACATGCGTCGACCCCGCCCCGCCACGTCAGATAAGTGGAAACGAACTTCCGATTTTCCGTTTTCAGTGCCTGAAAGCGTACTTTGGTGTTAGTTTTGTTGAAAATGCGCTTTCCTTATGGGAAGGCGTATTTCCATTTAACTTCGGCTAAAAGTACGTTGCCTCTGTGCGGAAGACGTATTTTCGAAAAGGCGCTTTCTGTTTTTCCGGCTGAGGGCTTGTTTGTGATGATTTCATTACAGATAGGTCCTTGGCAGAAAAACAACTATAACTTTTCAACCACAACTCCAAATGAGGTGAATCCAAAGCCCACGTCTTCGTTTCGTCGAGCCTGTTCTGTTGGTTTAATTTTCATGATAGTTTGACACTGTGAAAATGTCCTTTTTGCCCTTGCCATTAATCAGCCCCCTCCGAGAGAGAACGTTTTCCGGCGATTCTTTCCGCAAGCTTCTCGCACTTTGTCCCGGTGATTTCTTCCACCCCAGGCAAGCCACACCCTCCATTTGCATGATTGCAATGCAGTGACATGGTTTCTTTATTTCAACTTGTTTAAAATATTGTTCTAGCTACTTTTGATTTGTTCATGGCATTTCTCGGAGTATTATTTTGATCTTGCTATTGCCATGATATTGCCTGGAGTTCTAGGACTTATGTTTTGATGATTATGTGGATGACATGTGCCTTTGGATTCTTAGTAGCTATTATGATTATTTCCATGATGGTATCTGTTATTATATTTTGGAGTATTACTTTGGATATCATGCTGCCTTTGGATTATTAGTGGTTAGTATGATTATTTTCATGATGCTAGTTGATGTTCTGTTGCTTGGAGTATTATTTTCGGAGATGATGTTTACATGTGGATCTTAGCCGAATAGCTTTATTCTTGTTATTGGAGTAGTAGGATTATTGTTTTCGGATTCATCATGACAGAAGTGTTGTGCTACCCTTGGAGTATTTTGAGATGATGAGATTATGGTTGGATTATTTGTTGGATATTGCAATGACTTGGATTATAGGTAGATAGATGATATCGGAGTATCAGTCATTACTATTATATTTTGGGGATAAATTCCGTCATTAAGTTGGTCAGGTGCCACCGAACCGGGCTTTTTCCAGTGCAACCACATTCACCTTTTATGGGGAGGCCCTAATGCGGTCTATTGTCATGCCTCTCGACGGTGCCTCCCACGAGGGAAGGTTATGGGCGTGCGGTACCCTGGCCCGGTAAGCAGACATAACCTTGTGTGCCCGTTGTTGTTGTTATGTGCACGTGTCCCCGTTTAGGACGGTTTATTGTTTTGGCCACGACGGTGGCCGTTGTCTTTCGTAGACACGGGGACACCCAGGACTAGCCCAGTGGGGGTGAGTCGGAGTGACCGGGAGAGTGTCATGGCAGTAGATCAGTTTTGTCGGAACGCCGTTGGTCCACCCGAATGGGAGTGTGAGGCCATGGGTTCCGTGGTGTGGGTAAAGTGCGCTACCTCTGTAGAGTGTGTATTTAAACCTATAGATAGCCGCGTCCTCGGTCATGGGCATGGGTTTGTACTAGGTCACACCGTTCGATCAACACTCACATGACGGAATGACTTATAGGTGATTTATATGTTGATATGTTGAGCAGTACAGATTGGCAGGATGTTGATGATGATGTTGGAGACCAAGTGTTGGTCATGGTAGTGATCGCCGGAAAGATCATCGTTTGAGGCCAAGTGTTGGTCATGGTTGTGATCGCCGGAAAGATCACCGATTGGTTTTGATCACGAGGTGATCAAGATGGTACATTGCTTGGCCGGTTAGCCAAGAAGGATATGGTTATGGGGATCTGAGATGGTGATTTATCAGTATTGTATTAGTTTCATACCATGCTTAGTAGTTGCTTCATCATGCTAGATGTTAACTAATTAACCTGTTAATGCTATGTTATTGTATTGCCTTGATGTTGATGGTTGTTGTGAGCTTGCAAGTACATTCAATGTACTGACATGGCGTGTCATGCCAGATTGCAGGTGATGCCATGATTGCTTGATTGCTTGTTTAGGTTGCCGTGCATGCGAGCTAGATCGTGTCCTAGCCAGAGTCCCTGCGGAGTGGCGTTCACCACCTTCGTCGTTGTTCCGCTGCTAGAAGTATTCCGCTGCTACGAGTTGTTTTGCTGCTAGCATAGAGCAAGTGTAGTATCACAGGCGTAGTGTCGCCGTGCTGATTTGCTTCTTTGTAACATCAGACCCTTGTATTATTATTCTTGTAATAAGAGCGGACTTGTTCTATGTCAAGCAGTGTCGTATTCCAGAGACTTCTCCTCGATCTCTGGGCTGGAATACGGGGCGTTCCGGTTTCTCTGAGCCGGGGTGCCACAGGTAGTTAGTCCTAAAGAGAGATCACAGAGGTGATCGGCTTCTGTTTGTGTGTGTTATGTTTCATCATCTAGTTCCACTATTATTGTAATCACACTGATTGGATATCTTTGCCAATAGGGATGGTCAGCTCGATTTTAGTGGAGCTGCACAAAATGATCGGATTGTGGTGTCCTCCATATACCTCTTTTTTGGCTACAGAGTTGGGTGAAACTAGCTGCCAAGCAATGGACACTGCGCCCAGGAAATGGAGCCATGCCTACGAACAACATCGATCAATTATATATTTTTCTTTATTTGTACACCTTCTCACAACTTTGTCTTTAGTTGTGATGTGAATATTGGCGTTGATCTGCGAACCATTGAGATGCATTAGCAGCCATGGTAGTTTCATTTGTATTTGATGGAATGTTGTAACGAAATAATCTTGAGGCAAGAGGACACATGAATCCTAAGTTGAAACCTTTTTTTCCCGCGGGAACCAAAGTTGAAACCTTCGTAGCATCACAGTACAATTTCATTAAAATTATGCGTACATATGAACAAATCCCGAAGGATTGATAGCAATGCCAGAAACAATTCAACTTTGTTTTGCCGACATGTGGGACATCCTTCATCCGGCTCCACCTGCCATGCAGCAATATTGAGTGCACAACTGGAGGGAAAGATTCACCCCGGTCGTTGCGCCGCAGTAGTAATGACTAGTGGGCAGTCAAATCACATAGCCCCACCTTCGCCACAGTAAGTTGCTCGGACGAAGCAACCATCATTTCTCTGTTCCTTGAATCCGCTGGTACTCCCATATTCCTAGAGTAATAAGTTGCTCGGGTGAAGCAACCATCACTTCACCTTTCCCACAGTAAGTACTCGTACCTCGTAATTGGAGATAGTTCTCATTGGGCCCACTGAAAATTCACTTTTCTCTCTCCATCAAGTGCATTTATTGTCAATCTAACCCTGTCACCGAAACACCTCTTTGGCTACAGTTAGTTCAGGGTTAGTCATGAGTTAGTCTAACCTCTAGCTAAGTTAGAGTATCCAAACAGGAGCAGTATAGGACATGCAAGTTGCTCAAAGCATACAGTCAAATTCGTACGTGAAAGGATCTTTTTTCTTTTTGAAAACGGAATGTGAAAGGATCTTCGAAAGATATAATTTTCAAATTATATAAAATATTATCAATAGTCAAAGGCATCCTCGAAGAAAACATTAGGCCCTATATAAAATCTTATCAATAGTCAAAACCAAGTGTTACTACTACACCAAACAAGTTCAAAACGAGAAACTGTACCCACTCACGGCACAACACGATTGTCTCGTTTGGTCCGTCGGTCAAAGCGCTTCCTCTTCTTGGCATAAAATTACAGTATAGTATTTTTTTAGAATGCTCTTGGCATGTCGATAACATGTGATGAGTTAACCGACCTCAATAGACAGGAAAAAGGCCAGCCCGCCGCACTTTGAGACAGACGAGGAGCGAGAAGCGATACGGGCTGCTGGATTACTAGAGCTAGGCGTCGCACGGAGGCCAAGAATAATGGTGATAGCGTGGGTTAGCCATGTAGTATGATGATGTAACTACACTGGGCTGCCATGTTTTGTACTCTTCCAGTCTACTGTGGAGATGATTGGTTGATTTTATATCGCTGAATAATATAAAATATTATGAGTGCGAACGCTCCACCACGAGGTTCCTTGCTCCTTCTCGGTCGTCGGGAATCTATGTTCTTCCACTCTTTTTTTTGACGTGAGCTTTGTTCATCCTTTTGCCAACACGTGGGACATCTAGCATCAAGGTGCACGTGTCATGCAAGAAAATGGAGATAAGCAATGCGTAAGTGAGTCATGCACTACGATGGCACCTAGTGCTACGCAATATTTTTCCTCCTCGATGGCCCATGAATAGTGCATGTACTCAATGACCGAGCACGGGATGGTAGCCATGGACATGGTCGGCCCTTTTTGGAGAGAGTACTTACTAAATAACTTTGATGTGTCCCGTCAGCTCGCAGAACGATGAGAAGCTTTCTTACTATGCCTTCTCGCTCGCCAAGCGTGCGCGGTGGCTCGCAACACGAGGAGAAACTTTTTCTTACAAGCGGTGGACGTGCAGGAGTTCATTTGGTGTCAGATTGCCAGAAGTAGTACTGTAGTACCATCATTATTGTTCGACTTCCGGAAGAGGTGAAGAGCCAAGCGCAAGGTCACCTACTAACCTTAGGCTAGCCATAGTGGGAGTACCTCCTTTTTTTATTCTAGAAACAACTGCACATGAATATTGGACGGTAGCAGCACAACAACTGAATTAAAAATTGAAACCAACCAATGAACTACTACTACTGGTGAGCGTTTGCTAGTATCATGTACTCCGCCTGTCCATGTAAATTGGGCTTAATGCGTTTTGCGAGACTAACTTTGCCCTGTTTGGATCCATGGGTTAGAGTTAGTTTGAGCTAGTTGGGGCTCAAATAGCCCTAAAGTATCCAAACACGAGGGTTAAATTGGAGCAAGTTGCCCCAAACCCACCAAAAAAACTATCCCACCCGAGAGTCGTTAACATGTGATGAGTTAACCGACCTCAATAGATGGCAAAAACGCCAGCCCGCCGCACTTCGAGAGAGACGAGGAGCGAGAAGCGATACCGGCTGGTGGATTACTAGAGCTAGGTGTCACACGGAGGCCAAGAAAGATGGTGATCGCGTGGGTTAGCCATGTAGTATGATGTAACTACACTGGGCTGCCGTGTTTCGTACTCTTCCGGTCTACTGTGGAGATGATTGGTTGATTTTATATCGCTGAATAATATAAAATATTATGAGTGCAGACGCTCCACCACGAGGTTCCTTGATCCTTCTCGGTCGTCGGGAATCTATGTTCTTCCACTTTTTTTTGACGTCAGCTTTGTTCATCCTTTTGCCAACACGCGAGACATCTAGCATCAAGGTGCACGTGTCATGCAAGAAAATGGAGATAAGCAGTGCATAAGTGAGTCATGCACTATGATGGCACCTAGTGCTACGGAATACTTTTCCTCCTCGATGGCACGTGAATAGTGCACGTACTCAATGACCGAGCACGGGATGGTAGCCATGGACATGGTCGGCCCTTTTTAGAGAGTACCAAATACGTACTATTAACTTTGATGTGTCCCGTCAACTCGTAGAACGAAGAGAGGCACACACTGAATGACCGAGCACGGGATGGTAGCCATGGACATGGTCAACCCTTTTTGGAGATTAATGCACTACTTTTGATGTGTCCGGGCCCCATGCTCATGTATGCCAATGTGGTACTAGTCAATTGTTTTGCCAGAGTCAGCTATCACACCCTTTCGATGCCACGTCAATGTACCCACCAGAAACAAGTTTAACTTGTTCGGTTCAACCGCCTTTCTAGGTGTTTGGAGAGGAATTGGCCAGCGCGAGGCGGTTCTATAGGTGGGCAAGCGGCTTAAAAGAAGGAAAACGCGTGAACCAGCTAAGAGCATGGTTAATACACTACAAAAAAAGACACATCCGTGACATTTTGGGCCGAACAATTTTTTTCTGTCATCCTTATGACATTTCTATGACGATAATTGTGACAAAACCTGGTATCATCATAGATGTGGTGGGGTCCTACTTCTGTGACAAAAATCATGGCAGAAAATGGGCTTTTCGTCCTGGGCGGGCCGGAGACGCAGCTGCATGACATTCTTTGGGCCGTCCATGACGGAAAAAACCATGGAAGAAGTGAGGGCGAGGAAAATATCGGGGTGTTCCCGATTACGGTGGGTGGTCGGGGCCGAGCGATGCGCGTTTCTCTCGTACACGCACGCGCGTGGGTGCGAGGCATTGGGCTCTAACTGAACTCGAGCGAGGCGTTGGGCTCTAACTGAACCCGAGCGATTCCTTCGCTACTGCTGCTAACTGAAGCCGATCGATGCTGCCTCTGGATGAACAGTGAGCGTTGCTGGGGGGGGGTTGGATGAACAGTTCCCACTGGGGGTGGATGAACAGGACCCCGTGGTGTTGCCTCTGGATGAACAGGACCCCGATCGATCGAGCCGGTTGGGGCTGGATGAACAGGAGCCCGTGGAGGGCTGGATGAACAGGACCACCTCGTGGAGGGCAGGATGAACAGTAGATGGTGGAGGGCTGGATGAACAGTAGCCCATGGAGGGGTGGTTGAACAGGAGCCCATGGAGAGGGCTGGTTGAACAGCGCGCGGTGGAGGCTGGATGAACAGGAGCCCGTGGATGAATAGTCGCAGGTTGAGGCTGGAGGAGGTCGACGGTGGATGAACAGTAGCCCGTGGAGGCTGGAGGGGGTCAATGGTGGAGATGAACAGTATCCCATGGAGTCCCGTTTTGCGGTACGCCACACCCCTCCCGATGAATAGGACCCCCGTTTCAACCGTAGCGCTCCAACACAAGTCCGTTTCCTCCGTTTTCCGGTACGCCACACCCCTCCCGATCAACAGGACCCCCGTTTCGACCGTAGGAGGTCCGTTTCCTCCGTTTTGCGGTACGCCAGACCCCTCCCGATGAACAGGATCCCGTTTCTAATGTGGCCGGTCGAACACAAGGCCGTTTCCTCCGTTCTGCGGTATGCCAGGCCTCGTTTCCATCGGCTGTTCCGTCCAAGCCCTCCCGATGAACACGACGACGCATTCCATTCTGACCCAGCCGGTTGGCTCCCCATGAACACGACGACGACGCTGTTTCTCCGTTCCGACCCAGCCATGTACACGAGCCCTGGCCGTACATACGCGCGAGTAGGCACTTGAGACCCCACCCGTATGTACGTACGTGGCCGTATTTACTTTCTTGCACCCTGGCCATTGTACGTACGTGTACATGCTACGTGCGTGCGTCTACTATGACACGTGCGCGCCTCTACATCGACCAGTATGTACGTACATGTTCGCTACCAGAATGACAACGCTACGTACGCTTCTACCAGGTGGGTCCAGACTGTCAGGCACTTCCTTGCGTGCGAAGATGTAGCTGGTGGGTCCCAGCAGTCAGGGGGGCGAATCATTTTTTTTTGCCCGGACGCACTTCCTTGCGTGCGAAGATGTAGCTGGTGGGTCCCAGCAGTCAGGGGAAACGTTTATCTCGCGAAATACGATGCCCATCCGGTGGGTCCCCGCTGTCAGGTGGAGGAATAATTATTTTGCGCGTAATAAGGAGGCACTTCCTTGTTGCGGCCGTGGACCCAGATGTCAGCCTCTTCACGTACAGTCCACGTCCGATGGAAGCCGTTACTTGACCATGTTGACCACGCCGCGCCGAGAGCACCAGGGCGGTGGACGACGGTGAGGTGTCGGTGTGGAACGACACCTATGGGATCACAAGAATCCCTACTACTGTTGCCGGGGCGCAGGGTTGTGAGAAGAGCAGGATTAGTAATCAGCACAAGGATCGTTTACCCAGGTTCGGGCCACGAGGATGCGTAAAACCCTAGTCCTGCTTTGGTGGCTGTATTTCAGAGAGTTCTTGAGCTCTCGAACTAGCTATGGTGGGTGCATGGTTTCAAAGGGCCGAATCCTCCTCCAGAACACCATGGGCCTCCTTTTATAGTCGAAAGGGGCTGCCACAGCGGCACACAGGAGGTGGAAAGGTGTACAGTGCTACAAGCTTATCGCTCGTATTACAGGACAAGACGCATTTAATGTGCTGCTGAGGTGTCCCCTAGCTTTATCGGGGACGGGAGCGAGGCCCGGCCCGTCCGTCGCCGCTCCTCCACGCTTCGACATGCGCCCTGGGCAGCGATGCGTGCGGCGCCATGTAGGCAGGCAGGCAGCTGAGGTGGCGCGGTGGTAGGGTCATCACGAAGATCTGCATGCCGCCACGCAGGCGCTTGATGAGTTGGCCTGGGAGCTGCATGGTGCCACGCAGGTGCCTGCCCAGCTGGTTGGGCTGGCAGCTGCATGCGAACGGCGGTGGAGACTTGGCTGGTGCGGGCCTGGCAGTGGCCCTGCTGGCGTCCTCGGTGAGAGCCTTGCCCGGTAGCCCGGCAAGGGTCTTGCCGTGGCGCGCTGTCATCCCCGGCAAGGATCTTGCCGGGGGTCTTGTGGCTCTCGGCAAGGATCTTGCCGAGGAACGTTGTCTTTTAATCCTCATCTGATCTTGAATATTCCTTGGTCTTGACAAAGATCTGCATGCCACCATGGAGGTGCCTCCCGAGCCCTAGTTCCAACGTGGTTGGTTGAGTTGGAATCCGTGGGCTTGAGGGTGGCTCACTCCGCTGGTGTGGGCGAGCCGCCCCGGAAAGGGTCTTGTCGGGGCTGCTGAGGCTGCCCCGGCAAGGGTCTTGCCGGGGGAGCCTGCTTCGTCCTTCTGCTTCTTTGTATTCTTGGCCTTGGCGTTGCCTTGGCTGTCTTATACTTCGGCTTCTCTCCGGCTTCCCTCCTTTGCCCTGCTCTGTGTGGCCGCGGAGCGTGGCTCTGACTGCCCGTGCACAAGTAAAGGGGTCAAAAGAAGAGCCCCTACTTTTGTACACCGACAGGAGCCCCTGGGCCTGGGCCACACATAAGCGCGACACGTTGTTGGGCCAGGCCCAAAACGGTGCGCGGGTAGGTGGGCCGGATTTTCACCGCAGTAACTCTTCGTCCGCTGCGCTTCCCCACGACCCGCGTTGAATGCGCGACGTGGAAAGGGGGCGTGCGTGACGTGGGCGGCATGAGTGGGGCGGTTTCCACAAGCATGCGTCACATCGCGATACAGGGGGCGGCTCGCGCCTTCCCCATGAAGTGGGAGAGGCGTAAAGGCGTGACCCATTTACTGAATGGGGCCGGGTCGCGGTCTTCAAGGCGTCCACACCCCATGATCACGGGGTGGGGAGAGGTCGCTTCACCCGTCCCCTCGGCTCTGCACGTTCGCCACGCGTCCTCCATGCGCCTGGGGTGGCAAGCGGTGGAGACGGGAAACTGGGCCGTCGCTGGTTGGGGCAGCGGGTCGGTCTCGATTCCCTGCGCCTCTGGTGGCTGGATTGGCCGAGCGGGGTGGCCGAGCCCCGACCCCGCCCCTTTATAAGGAGAGGGAAGGGGGGATGGCATCCTGCATTCTTCTATCTTCTATCTCCTCCTGCTTCTGCTTCTTCCTCTCATCCGCCATGGAGAAAGGGAACCCCGGTCCCTCGACGGTGGCGGCGAGGGTCGCCGCTCGACAGCGCGTCCCTCCTCCTCCTGAGCCTGCGGTGGCGAAGCCGGCCATGAGAGGAAGGGGGAGGGGCGAGGCCATGGGCGAAGCCGTGGCAGAGGTCGTGGTTCTCGGGGAAGAGGAGGACGGGGCGGCGCGCCGGCCTCGCCCCCGCCAATGATGCCTTTCCCGACGGAGGGCCACGTTAGAGACCAGCCCCGCAAGTTCTTCATCAGGCTGCACCGCCCTCCGCGTCGTCGTCTTTGTCTTCCTGCCGTGTTTGCTCGGGAGATGGAGCGTGACCTGCCCCAGACCCTCAGGTTGCACATGAGGGGCTGTGGGAATGGGGGCACGCGGGTCGACGTCGACTTCCCGGCTCCTCGGGTCATGTACCTCCGCCGTGGATGGAAGATGTTCGCTCGCATCCATAGCCTGACGGTGGGGCTCGTCCTCTACTTCAAATTAATGGAGGACGGGTTGCTCTTCGTCAAGGTCTTCGGAGATTTTGGAACTCGCCTGAAGTGCTGCGTGGAGAGCTCCTCCGATGGAGACTCCGACGATGGAAGCTCTTCCTCGAGCGAAAGTGATGAGGAGGACAGCGGGGCAGATGACGGGGATGAGTCCGACTAGGCCCCGGACGCCCCGAGCCTGGGCGGGTGCGGCAGCAGCAACATCTGCACCTGGCCGCTCCTCCGGTGGAGTTTTGCCGGGGGAGGGGCCAACTCCTTGAACTTCTCAGGGCCGTCTCCTTGGGAGGCTGGCGTCGGGAGGCTGCGGAAGGGAAGAGGGCGGGCGGCAAGGCCGTCAACTCGGAGTACGCGGACACCAACGCCTTCGTCGCGTGCCCGGCGTCCTGCCGCAACGTCTTCCAGCTCCTTTCCCGGCACCGTCATCACCGGCCCACCCTTGGGTAGCCACCGAGGTGTTCTCTTGGTGCTTTCTGCTGCTCGTAGCTCGCCTAGGCGCCCCTTTTTCCCTTTCGCCTTCTTGACCTGCCTCCTGAGGAGAGGGACAAGAAAGGGATTACGGGCATCTCATCTCTTTTTTAGTTTGTAAGCCTTTGGGCCTTCGTTAAATTTAGAACTTGTAATCCCCTTGCTCATGTTTTTCATTCCGTACGGACTATACCTGTGTGGGATGTTTTTAATGAAAAAGGGATGTTTGCCGGCTTTTCGTTCATGGGTGGACCCCGCGACAAGGAGCGAATCCTTGTTACTATTTAAGATAAATGTTTTTCGCCTAGCAACAGGCCTTGCCGCCCCTCACTTCGTTCGACCATTCTCGCGCCCTTGGCGGAGGCAGGGATGAAGTGAGCTTAGGCTCCTCGTTCTATCTCCTTGCCACCGCGGCTACAACCAAATCCGGACCCAGGAGATAATCCTTAGGTATAGGAAAAAGGGGAGCACAGTAGCCTGGAGATAAAACGAGGTTTCACATGTCCTAGTTCCGTACCAAAATGCACGATAGAGGATGAAAGACTTATCTGGATCTGCAGCCCCCGGCAACCTTGTCTTGCCGCGGTTGGATCCTTGTACTTGCAGCCCCCGGCAACTCTGGTTTGCCGGGGTCGGGACGTCGGTCTGTTCCCTTTCTTCCAAGTAGCTCAGCAGAAATGCCCATGTGCCCTGCGAACCAAAGGAGGGTAGAAAAGAACAGAGAGATGCGCACTCAACCTCTAGGCTAGGGGTTAGTCGCCGCTAAGCACTATCAACCCTAACCAAGGAAGAGACTCGACCTAGCATGCATGCTATAACTTAGGGCGCCAGCGCTTCATTTATTTGTTCTCAGGGTCTGCGTCTGGCTTTGTACAAAGGGTTACATGCCTTGCCGGCAAGGCTTGTGCAAAAGGTGGCTTGTCGGGGGGCCCGGCAAGCCGCGCCTTATGGGTAAAACTTGCGAAGATGCTCGATGTTCCAGGAGTTGCTCACTGGAACGGCATCTTCGGTCTCCAGGTGGACTGCGCCAGGCCTGGTGACTCGTATTACCCGATAAGGGCCTTCCCACTTCGGTGTCAATTTGTTGGAATTCTTGGCCGACTGAACGCGCCAAAGAACAAGGTCGCCTTCCTCAAAGCTTTGGGCATGAACCTTGCGGCTATGGTAGCGGCGCAAGGCTTGTTGGTAGCGTGCCGCTCTCACAGCCGCCCGAAGACGATCTTCCTCAAGGAGCGTCGCCTCATCTTGCCGCAACTGCTCTTGCTCAAGCTCATCATAAACGAGCACTCGAGGTGAGCCATATATGAGTACCGTGGGGAGAACTGCCTCCGCCCCATATACTAGGGCAAAGGGTGTCTGACCGGTGGCTCGATTTGGGGTCGTCCTGATTGACCAAAGAACCGCCAGCAACTCATCAATCCAGCGCCTTCTGCTCTTGTGCAGCCTGTCAAAGGTCTTCGTTCTCAGGCCTCGCAACACTTCAGCATTCGCCCTCTTTGCTTGGCCGTTGCTCCGGGGGTGTGCCACGGTAGAAAAACAGACCTTGTTGTCGAGGTCTTGAATGTACTGCATGAAGGTGTGGCTTGTGAACTGTGTGCCGTTGTTGGTGATGACTCTGTTTGGCACACCAAAACGACAGACTAGTCCCTTGAAGAACTTGACGGCTGACTGTGCTGTCACCTTCCTCACTGGTTCCACCTTTGGCCACTTTGTGAACTTGTCGATTGCAACGCACAAGTACTCAAAGCCCCCGACAGCACGGGGGAAAGGGCCCAGTATGTCGAGCCCCCAGACCGAGAATGACCAGGAGAGAGGGATCGTTTGAAGGGCTTGAGCTGGTTGATGAAGCTTCTTTGAATGGAACTGACACGCTTCACACTTGGTTAGTAGTGTCGTCGCATCCTGGAGGGCGGTGGGCCAGAAGAAACGTTGCCGGAACGCCTTGCCGGCAAGGGCCCTAGACCCTATGTGGGAGCCACATATGCCTCCATGTATCTCTGCCAACAGCTCCAGTCCTTCCTCCCGGGGGATGCACTTCAATTTCACACCGTTCGATCTTCTCCTGTACAGGACGTTATCGACGAACTGGTACATGGCAGACCGATGGGCTACTTTTTTCGCTTCTTCCTGCTCCTCAGGAATTTCCCCTGTCTGGAGGAATCAGACAGTATGCTGCGCCCACGTCGGAGCCTGGGGCTCGACGGAAAGGACCAAAGGCATTTCCTCTGCCATGGGAGCGGCTGTCTCCACGGCCAGGGCTTGACGCCCTGCCGGAGCCAGTTGCTCTTTGGCAGGCTCAGCGTCCACGACAGCATCCTTGCCGGCAGCCCCAGGGGGCTCGGCGGGAAAGTACTTGCCGGGACCTGATTTCCTCCGCTTGGTCTGCCCCGTTGATGGTTCGACGGATGGCTGAGTTAACCGGAGCAAAAAGGTACCTGGTTCCACAGGTAGCTTGAATGCAGCACGCTTCGACAGGTAATCGCTGATGTCGTTCTCCACTCGGGGAACGTGCTCCGCTTGGATACCGTCAAAGCGCTCCTCTAGATTCCTCACTTCATCTACGTAGGCCTCCATCAATGGGCTATGGTAATCCTTGTTGACTTGTCTGACGACAAGCTGCGAGTCACCCCTGACGATGAGCTTCTTCACCCCGAGGTCTGCCGCGATCCTGAGACCGGCAAGCAACCCCTCGTACTCAGCAGTGTTGTTTGTGGACATCTCCCTGGGAAAGTGCATCTGGATCACGTACTTGAGGTGCTCTCCGGTGGGTGGGACAAGCAGCACACCGGCACCGGCGCCTTGCAGCGAGAAGTTCCCATCAAAGTACACGATCCAGTCGCAATCCGCTTCCTTGCCGGGGAGAGCGGTCTCTTGGATTTCTTTCTCAGGTGTTGAGGTCCATTCCACAATGAACTCTGCCAAGATTCTACTCTGGATTGTTGAGGTACTTTCAAACTTCAACCCAAAGCTCGACAACTCCAAGGCCCATTCCACAATCCTTCCGGTTGCATCTGGGTTGTGCAGTATCCGTTGTAGCGGGAGGCGGGTGACGACAATGAACTCATGGGCTTGGAAGTAATGACGCAGCTTCCTCGAGGCCATAAGGAGGCCGAAGAGCAATTTCTGCACACCGGAGTACCTCGACCTAGCCCCCTGCAAGAGGGAGCTAACAAAGTAAACCGGGTGCTGCATCATCATCTTCTTCTGCACCACTTCGGTTGACTGCGCGGCTGTTGCCCCGACGGCGTCAGACTCTGCCGGGGGCCTTGCCTTGCCGGCACCACGTCCTACCGGGGGAATCTTTGGCTCACCGTCCGCTGGTTCTGCCATTGCCACTGCCTCCTCGTCGACCTCCCTCTGTGCCACCAGTGCGGCGCTGACCACTTGATTCGTTGCCGCTAGATACAGCAGCAACGGTTCTTGTGGTTTAGGTGTAACCAGTATTGGCGTGGAGGAAAGGTATTTCTTCAGATCCTGCAAGGCCACCTCGGCTTCTGGGGTCCACTCCATCGGGCCTGCCTTCTTCAAGATTTTGAAGAAGGGAAGGGCGCCCTCGGCGGACATGGAGATGAATCGGCTCATGGCGGCGACACAGCCGGTGAGCTGACGCACATACTTGATCCGCTTGGGTGCCTCAATATGTTCAATAGCCTTGATTTTGTCTGGGTTTGCCTCGATCCTGCGCTGCGACACAAAGAATGCGAGAAGCTTGCCGGACGGAACACTGAAGACACACTTCTCAGGGTTCAGCTTAAGGTTGATCTTGCGCAGGTTGGCAAATGTCTCTTCCAGATCTTGCACAAGAGTTGCCCCGTCCTTGGTTTTGACCACTATGTCATCCATGTATGCCTCCATATTTCTATGGAGCTGGGGTTCAAAACCAATTTGGAATGCTCTTGCAAACGTCGAGCCAGCACTCTTCAACCCGAAAGGCAAGCGTAAAAAGCAATACATACCACATGGGGTGATGAATGTTGTCTTCTCTTCATCTTCTCTCGTCATGAAGATTTGGTGGTAGCCCGAGTAGGCGTCGAGGAATGACAGCAGATCACACCCGGTCATGGAGTCGACAATCTGGTCGATGCGCGGCAACGGGAAGGGGTCCTTAGGGCAAGCCTTATTGATATCTATGTAGTCAATACACAGACTCCACTTCCCATTTGCCTTGCGCACCACTACCGGATTGGCCAACCACGTCGGATGGAGCACTCCTCTCACCAAACCCGCCGCTTCCAACTTCCTGATCTCCTCTGTGATGAACTCCTGCCTCTCTAGAGCCTGCTTTCTGACCTTCTGCTTGACGGGCCACGCATGAGGACAGACAGCTATGTGGTGCTCAATCACCTCCCTGGGAACACCCGTGATGTCGGATGCTTGCCACGCAAACACGTCGACATTCTCCCACAGGAAGGTGACGAGCACGCCTTCCTATTTGCTGTCGAGGATGGAGCCTATGGTGAAAGCCCCTCCCGTGTCGTCCTCCCTGATGGACACCTTCTTGGTCTGCGGTGGCTCAGCTCTGGATTTCTTGCTCTTGCCGGTAGAGCTCTCTGGCACGTCCTCGACGGTAGCACAACACTCCGAGGAGTTGCACTTGCCGGAGTGGGTGCGAGAGATCTTGTCGGGCTTCTTCTTCCCTCCCGGGGCTTCAGCGGTAGGAGCAAGTGCCTTGGCGACAGCTGCTGCAACTGCTTCCCAGTAGAGTTGATCGGCGCAGATCAGCGCGTCCTTCTTGTCGGAGGGGACGGAGATGATGGTCAACGGCCCGGGCATCTTTAGCATGTTGTAGGCGTAGTGCGATGCCGCCATGAACTTGCCGGGTGGCCGAGGATCCTGTTGTAGGGAAAAGGGATCTCGGCCACGTCGAAGACGATGCTCTCCGTCCTATGGTTCAACTCCCCTCCAAACGTCACGGGCAGCGTGACCTTCCCTTTCGGCTGGCTCCTCCCCGGATTGACCCCTTGAAACATGCCCATTTCCTCGAGGTCTCCATCAGGGATTTGCAGCCTTTTGATCACGACGGGCGAGATCAAGTTCAGGCCGGCCCCGCCGTCGACCAACATCTTGTTCACCTTGAGGTTGCGTATCGTTGGCGAGACCAACAACGGCAAACACCCGACCGCGGTTGTGCGGTCAGGGTGGTCCTCGGCGTCGAAGATGAAGGGCGTGCTGGACCACTTCAGTGGCTTCTGAGCGTCGAACGACGGCTCCGCTGCTGTAATCTCACGCGCCCACTGCTTGAGCTGGCGGTGAGAAGTATGCAGCGAGGCGCCATCGTCGACGCACATGGCCTTCGTAGCCTTTTGGAACTCTTGCTCGTCGGACTCGTCGTCCTCTTCATGATCATCGTCTTCCTGCTTCTTGTCACGGCCCCGGGCGGGCCTCTCTTGCTGGTTGTCCTTTTCGCGGCGGCCTCCTTGGCCGCCACGCTTCTTGCCGGATCCCTCGGCACCGTCCTGGCCCTTCTCCTTGTCCCGCCTCTCATACTCGGCCTTTTGCTTTTCAGCAAGCAACTCGACTTGCCGGCAGTTCTGGAGGTCGTGGCCCTTGGTGCGGTGGATCTTGCAGTACTGCTTTCCAGAGCCCCCTGGCTTGTCGGCAGCTGCTAAGGCCCGACAGGCGACGCACCCGGCAATCTCCTTGCCGGGGTCATCTGCCTTGACCTTCTTTGCAGCGCCGGTGTCGTCAGACCCTTCAACGGCAAGCACGACCTTGCCCTTGCGTTTCCTGTTGCGACGCCGGCCCTTCTTCATCGGGCGGTGGTGTCGTCATCTATAGAGTTGGTTTCCGCGCCGGCGTCCTCGCCGGGGTACTTCCTTCCCTCTTCACCCCGGGCGCACCTATCGGCCAGAACATAGAGTTCGGCCACATCCTTAACCTTGGTCATCGCCAGCTCCTTGCGCATCTTTCGGTTGCGCACGTTCTGATGGAACGCGCTGATCACAGCGGCGGGATGAACGTCGGGGATGTTGTACTGCACCCGGCTGAATCTCTGGATGTACTTGCGCAGGGTTTCCCCTTCCTTCGAGGAATGATATGCAGATCACTGGCCTGGCCATGAGCTTGGTGGCCTCCAGTGAAGGCGCCAACGAACTCGTGGCACAGATCCGACCAAGAAGAAATGGAATCCGCTGGCAATTGCATCAACCAAGACATAACATTGGGCTTCAGTGCCAACGAGAAGTAATTGGCAAGCACCTTGTCGTCGCGAGCTCCGGCAGCCTTCATCGCGATGGTGTAGATGCTAAGGAACTCGGACGGATGGGTCTTGCCAGTGTACTTCTCGCTGATGTCGGGCTTGAACGTGCGGTGGGACGGCCACTGGAACTGCCGCAGCTTGCGGGTAAAGGCTGGGCAGCCTACCTCGTAAGGTAGGCCGCCGGAGCCCCCCGGCGTTGGGTGGTCCATAGCGGGTCCCGCCCGCTTGTCCGACTGGTGGCGTGTATCACGCCGGCGCTCGATAGTGGTTCGAACATCTTTGTGAGCCCGTTCTCGAAGAACTTGGCACTGGTCGCGGTGGGTTCGCGGGTCGGACGACGCTATAGAGATGTTATCACAAGCGTCGTCACGACGAGCCGACGCCCGCGGCGGCTGGCGAGGAGGGGGGAGTGCACCGTAACCACAGCACCCCCGGTCCTCCCAGCGCTGGCGTGTGGTGGCTTGGTGGAGCGCCGGCCCGAGGGTCCCGCCGGTCGCGGATCATCTTTGTTGGCGACGACGACGAGCCTCCGGATGGTGGCCCTCCACTCGTCGAGCTTCTCCGCAGCAGGAGGGAAGTCGAGGAGCAGTTGCGCGCGCGCCAAAGCTTTCGCTGGCGTGGCTGGCGGCGACAGTTGCACGGACCGTGGCGCGCTTCGACTTCTAACCACGTTAGAAGGAGCTCTATCATGACCCAGCGGCTGTGCGCCATTTTCGCCAGCACTTCGGCGGGCATGCTGAACTCCTTCGTCCCGCGGACGACACACATGGCTCTTCCCACGGCGGTGTCCAGGGTCACCGGCGTGGTGACGCTGCTCGTCGCGCACACCATGGGAAGAGCGCGCAGTGGTCGCCGGCATGGGCGTCTTGGAGGTTGCTGCGCCGCCCGTGGGTGGCACAACGACACTCC
Organism: Aegilops tauschii subsp. strangulata; assembly: GCF_002575655.3. Lineage (NCBI taxonomy): Eukaryota > Viridiplantae > Streptophyta > Magnoliopsida > Poales > Poaceae > Aegilops > Aegilops tauschii. The sequence goes on from NC_053041.3 coordinate 237,990,272, forward strand.
TGGAGGGCCCCGTGCCGCCTGCGGGGGGCCCAGCCCCGTCTTTGGATTTGGTGGCGTGCGGCCCGTCGCCTGGCGCACGAACGGCGCCGCTCGCCAGGCTCTGACTGCCAGGGCGATGCTGGTGCTAGCGGTCCGTGGCCCGGGTTCTGTCCGCGACCGGGCCGCTGCCCGCCCGTAATGGCACGGGCCGTTCGGCCCCCAACAGGCCGATCGCTGTGGCCGTCTTCTTCTTGGGAGCCATGGCGATGAAGAAACGCTAGGCTAGCTACTAGACCAGATTCTCACAATTGCGCCCCCTACCTGGCGCACCAAAGATGTCGGTGTGGAACGACACCTATGGATCACAAGAATCCCTACTACGGTTGCCGGGGCGCAGGGTTGCGAGAAGAGCAGGATTAGTAATTAGCACAAGGATCATTTACCTAGGTTCGGGCCACGAGGATGCGTAAAACCCTAGTCCTGCTTTGGTGGCTGTATTTCAGAGAGTTCTTGAGCTCTCGAACTAGCTATGGTGGGTGCGTGGTTTCAAAGGGCCGAATCCTCCTCCAGTACACCATGGGCCTCCTTTTATAGTCGAAAGGGGCTGCCACAGTGGCACACAAGAGGTGGAAAGGCGTACAGTGCTACGAGCTTATCGCTCGTATTACAGGACAAGATGCATTTAATGCGCCGCTGAGGTGTCCCCTAGCTTTATCGGGGACGGGAGCGAGGCCCGTCCCGTCCGTCGCCGCTCCTCCTCGCTTCGACACGCGCCCTGGCCAACGATGCGTGCGGCGCCATGTAGGCAGGTAGGCAGCTGAGGTGGCGCGGTGGTAGGGTCTTCACGAAGATCTGCATGCCGCCACGCAGGCGCTTGATGAGTTGGCCTGGGAGCTGCATGTTGCCATGCAGGTGCCTACCCAGCTGGTTGGGCTGGCAGCTGCATGCGAACGGCGGTGGAGACTTGGCTGGTGCGGGCCTGGCAGTGGCCCTGCTGGCGTCCTCGGTGAGAGCCTTGCCGGGTAGCCCGGCAAGGGTCTTGCCGTGGCGCGCTGTCGTCCCCGGCAAGGATCTTGCCGGGGGTCTTGTGGCTCTCCTTGGCAAGGATCTTGCCGAGGACCGTTGTCTTTTAATCCTCATCTCATCTTGAATATTCCTATGTCTTGACAAAGATCTGCATGCCACCATGGAGGTGCCTCCCGAGCCCTAGTTCCAACGTGGTTGGTTGAGTTGGAACCAGTGGGCTTGAGGGTGGCTCACTCCACTGGTGTGGGCGAGCCGCCCTGGCAAGGGTCTTTTCGGGGCTGCTGAGGCTGCCCCGGCAAGGGTCTTGCCGGGGGAGCCTGCTTCGTCCTTCTGCTTCTTTGTATTCTTGGCCTTGGCGTTGCCTTGGCTGTCTTATACTTCGTCTTCTCTCCGGCTTCCCTCCCTTGCCCTGCTCTGTGTGGCCGCGGCGCGTGGCTCTGACTGCCCGTGCACAAGTAAAGGGGTCAAAAGGAGAGCCCCTACTTTTGTACACCGACACGAGGCCTAGGAAGGGGACGACGCGGAGCTGGGGAAGACGCGGCAGTGGATGCCCACGCGTAGAGGAGTACGAGGGTTCACTGGTTCACTATGGTGTGAGGCTGCCGTCGCCGCAGAATAATAGGGGGTGAGGGTGAGTAGAGGGATGACCTGGCCAGCGGTGGGAATAGTAGGGGCGGTGAGGCCTCCGCGGCAGCACAGCCGGCCTTGGGAGGCAGGAGCATGCGGCACGACCGGCGCTGCTTTGGGCGGCTGGAGCAACAAGACGAGAGGTTGAAGAAGCACTACGGCCGTTGGATGGACATCGTATGGTCACTGGAGCTAGAATCATTCATATTGCCTAAGTTGACAAAGCACTCCATCCCCGTCAACTTAGTAGGCCCACAAGTCAGCCTCCCACCAAGGTGGGTCCCAACCAGCAGGGGGAGTATTCATTTTTTTTGCGTAACAAGGAGGCATTTCCGGTGGGTCCGAGCTGACAGCGGGGGGAACGTTTTTTTTTCGCGCAATACGGTGGCCCGTCCGGTGGGTCCCATCAGTCAGGGGGGAAACATTTTTTTCGCAAAATACGGTGGCCCGTCCGGTGGGTCCCTGCTATCAGGTGGAGGAATTGTCATTTTCCGCGTAATAAGGAGGCACTTCCTTGCTGCCGTCGTGTACCCAGCTGTCAGCCTCTCCACGTACAGTCCACGTCCGATGGAAGCCGTTCCTTGACCACGTTGGCCACGCCGCGCCGAGAGCACTGATAACCCACAAGTATAGGGGATCGCAACAGTTTTCGAGGGTAGAGTATTCAACCCAAATTTATTGATTCGACACAAGGGGAGCCAAAGAATATTCTCAAGTATTAGCAGTTGAGTTGTCAATTCAACCACACCTGGATAGCTTAATATCTGCAGCAAAGTATTTAGTAGCAAAGTAGTATGATAATAGCGGTAACAGTAGCAAAAGTAATATTTTGGGGGTTTTGTAGTGATTGTAACAGTAGCAGCGGAAAAGTAAATAAGCGGAGAACAATATGTGGAAAGCTCGTAGGCATTGGATCGGTGATGGAGAATTATGCCGGATGCGGTTCATCATGTAACAATCATAACATTGGGTGACACAGAACTAGCTCCAATTCATCAATGTAATGTAGGCATGTATTCCGAATATAGTCATACGTGCTTATGGAAAAGAACTTGCATGACATCTTTTGTCCTACCCTCCCGTGGCAGCGGGGTCCTAGCGGAAACCAAGGGATATTAAGGCCTCCTTTTAATAGAGTACCGGACCAAAGCATTAACACATAGTGAATACATGAACTCCTCAAACTATTGTCATCACCGGGAGTGGTCCCCATTATTGTCACTTCGGGGTTGCCGGATCATAACACACAGTAGGTGACTATAGACTTGCAAGATAGGATCAAGAACTCGCAAATATTCATGAAAACATAATAGGTTCAGATCTAAAATCATGGCACCCGGGCCCTAATGACAAGCATTAAGCATAGCAACATCAATCTCAGAACATAGTGGATACTAGGGATCAAACCCTAACAAAACTAACTCGATTACATGATAAATCTCATCCAACCCATCACCGTCCAGCAAGCCTACGATGGAATTACTCACGCACGGCGGTGAGCATCATGAAATTGGTGATGGAGGATGGTTGATGATGACGATGGCGATGGATTTCCCTCTCCGGAGCCCCGAACGGACTCCAGATCAGCCCTCGCGAGAGAGTTTAGGGCTTGGCGGCGGCTCCGCACTGTAAAACACGACGAATCTTTCTCTCTGAGTTTTTTCTCCCCGAACACGAATATATGGAGTTGGAGTTGAGGTCGGTGGAGCTCCAGGGGGCCCATGAGGCAAGGGGGTGCGCCCAGGGGGCAGGCGCGCCCCCCACCCTCGTGGCAAGGGTGTGGGCCCCCTGTCCTTGATTCTTTCGCCAGTATTTTTTATTATTTCCAAAAATGATCTCCGTGGAGTTTCATGTCATTCCGAGAACTTTTGTTTCTGCACATAAATAACACCATGGCAATTCTGCTGAAAACAGCGTCAGTCCGGGTTAGGTCCATTCAAATCATGCAAGTTAGAGTCCAAAACAAGGGCAAAAGTGTTTGGAAAAGTAGATACGACGGAGACGTATCAACTCCCCCAAGCTTAAACCTTTGCTTGTCCTCAAGCAATTCAGTTGATAAACTGAAAGTGATAAAGAAATTTTTTTACAAACTCTGTTTGCTCTTGTTGTTGTAAATATGTAAAGCCAGCATTCAAGTTTTCAGCAAAGATTATGAACTAACCATATTCACAATAATTCTTAGGTCTCGTGTTTACTCATATCAATGGCATAACCAACTAGCGAGCAATAATAATAAATCTCGGATGTCAACACTTTCTCAAAACAATCATAATATGATATAACAAGATGGTATCTCGCTAGCCCTTTCTGAGACCGCAAAACATAAATGCAGAGCACCTTTAAAGATCAAGGACTGACTAGACATTGTAATTCATGGTAAAAGAGATCCAATCATAGTCATACCCAATATAAATTAATAGTAATGGATGCAAATGACTGTGGTGCTCTCCAGTTGGTGCTTTTTAATAAGAGGGTGATGACTCAACATAAAAGTAAATAGATAGGCCCTTCGCAGAGGGAAGCAGGGATTTGTAGAGGTGCCAGAGCTTGATTTTAAAGCAGAGATAAATAATATTTTGAGCGGCATACTTTCATTGTCAACATAACAACCAAGAGATAGCGATATCTTCCATGCTACACACATTATAGGCGGTTCCCAAACAGAATGGTAAAGTTTATACTCCCCCTCCACCAACAAGCATCAATCCATGGCTTGCTCTAAACAACGAGTGCCTCCAACTAACAACAGTCCCGGGGGAGTTTTATTTGCAATTATTTTGATTTGGTTTGCATAAAGCATGGGACTGGGCATCCCGGTGACCAGCCATTTTCTCGTGAGTGAGGAGCGGAGTCCACTCCTCTTGAGAATAACCCGCCTAGCATGGAAGATACGGACTGCCCTAGTTGATACATGAGCTATTCGAGCATACAAAACAGAATTTCATTTGAAGGTTTGGACTTTGGCACATACAAATTTACTTGGAACGGCAGGTAGATACCACATATAGGAAGGTATAGTGGACTCATATGGAATAACTTTGGGGTTTAAGGGATTGGATGCACAAGCAGTATTCCCGCTTAGTACAAGTGAAGGCTAGCAAAAGACTGGGAAGCGACCAACTAGAGAGCGACAACAGTCATGAACATGCATTAAAATTAATAAACATTGAGTGCAAGCATGAGTAGGATATAATCCACCATGAACATAAATATCATGAAGGCTATGTTGATTTTGTTTCAACTACATGTGTGAACATGTGCCAAGTCAAGTCACTCGAATCATTCAAAGGAGGATACCACCCTATCATACCACATCACAACCCTTTTAATAGCATGTTGGCACACAAGGTAAACCATTATAAACTCCTAGCTAATTAAGCATGGCATAAGCAACTATAATCTCTAATTGTCATTGCAAACATGTTTATTCATAATAGGCTGAATCAGGAATGATGAACTAATCATATTTACAAAAACAAGAGAGGTCGAGTTCATACAAGCTTCTCTCATCTCAATCTGTCCATCATATATCATCATAATTGCCTTTCACTTGCACGACCGAACGATGTGAATAATAATAATAGTGCACGTGCATTGGACTAAGCTGGAATCTGTGAGCATTCAATAAACAGGAGAAGACAAGGTAATATGGGCTCTTGGTTAAATCAACAATAATGCATATAAGAGCCACTTTAACATTTTCATTATGGTCTTCTCCTATCGACCCCCAAAGAAAAGAAAAGAAATAAAACTATTTACACGGGAAAGCTCCCAACAAGCAAAAGAAGAACATGAAATCTTTTTGGGTTTTCTTTTTAATTACTACTACTACAGCAAGAAAGTAAACTAGCTGAAAGCTACTACTAATTTTTTTAGTTTTCTTAAGGTTTTTTTTAAACACACAAGAAGAAAGCATAAAAATAAAAATAAACTAGCATGGATATTACAATGAAAGAGTATGAGCACCGACAACTAGCAATGAGTGTGTAAACATGAATATAATGTCGGTGAGAAATACGTACTCCTCCAAGCTTAGGCTTTTGGCCTAAGTTGGTCTATTGCCACGGCTGGCCTGGAGGATATCCAAAGTTATAGTTGGCGTCGTACTGTGATGCAACAGTCATTGCATTGTGGGCTGCAGCTTGGAGGCGAGCTATCTTAGCCCTCCTCTTATACTCTTCCGCCTCCTCTCTGGTTATAAAATATCTCCCTTTTGCCTGAAAGTCAAAGAAATTAGAAGCAGGGAGAGCGACGTGATAGGTGCGTTGTCTGTCAGAGATTAGTCGGTACTGGAGGAACTGATCGTTCCTCTCAACAAATGATGACGAACCATAGCCTCAGAATCCAAATAAGCAGGAGGCAACTCAATATCATCCTCACGTATGGTTACACCAAGAAAATTAGCTAAATGGGTTGCATAAATTCCACCAAAGAAATCTCCATTAAATCTATTATTATGCAACCTACGTGCAATAATGGCTCCCAAATTATAATGTTTATCTCCTAATACAGCACTCCTGAGAACACTGAGATCAGGGACACATATGTGACATGCTTCATCCTTACCATTTATGCACCTACCTATGAAGAGAGCAAAATAATGTATAGCAGGAAAGTGAATGCTCCCTATGGTAGCTTGTGCTATGTCTCTAGATTCACCCATAGTTATACTAGCGAGAAAATCTCTAAACTCAGATTTGCGAGGTTCACTAGTACTACCCCATTGTGGAAGTTTGCAAGCAGTGGTAAAATCCTCTAAGTCCATAGTATAAGAATTTTCATAAAGATCAAACAGGACAGTTTGAGAATTGCGTGAAGATGAAAATTCAAACCTCCTCACAAAGGAACTAGTGAGATAGTGGTACTAGCGGCACTTATCTGCCTCGAAGCTCACAAGATCAGCGTTACGCAAATATGGGTTAAATTCTTCCTTGATTCCTGCTTGATCCATGAAGTCCTCTGAAGGCCATTCACAAGCCCGTACTGGAGCGTCCCTTGGTGGTTCATCGTCAGCATCGCGCATTGCAAGCCTGGGTCCTTGCTTCCTTGAAGAACCACCTTGGTACATTTTCCTAAACATATTTCTTCCTCTGAAAAATTTCTGAAAATTTTAGTAACTTCAAAATAAAAGTGAAGCAAGCTCAACAAAATTGATAGCAACTACTCCTACAAGTGCCTAGAGCCTATATCATGCATTAGAACTACTTGGAACCATATAAATTTGACATGCAAGCTCAAGAACATGGTCACCTAGGCAACACAAATTTGCAATGAATAAAGCACTAGAACAAAAACTAATTGGACCATTGGAGGAGTCACATACCAAGGAACAATCCCCCAAAGCAGTTTTGGGAGAGGTGCTTTGAGCTAGGAGATCGAAAATCGCAACAAAATGAGCTAGAACTCGTGCTTGAGCTGGTTGGTGATTTTTTTGGGAGGAAGAAGAAGTGTGTGGGTGCAGGAATAAGTGGAGGGGAGCCACCGTGGGTCCACGAGGCAGGTGGGCGCGCCCAGGGGGGTGGGAGCGCCCTGGACCCTCGTGGCCAGGTGCCAGCTCCCCCCTGCTGTGTTCTCAGTGCCAGATATTCTCAAATATTCCAGAAAAAATCATATTAAATTGGCAGGGCATTTGGAGAACTTTTATTTTCGGGGTATTTTTATATTGCACGGATAATTCAGAAAACTGACAGAAAATACTATTTTTACTTTATTTCAACTAAATAACAGAAAGTAAAAAGAGGGTACAGAATGTTGTGCCTTCTAACTTCATCCATCTCTCATCAAAAGGAATCCACTAACAAGGTTGATCAAGTCTTGTTAACAAACTCATACCGAATAACATGGAACCGGAGAAATTTCGAATAACACTATGTTACCTCAACGGGGATATGCACATCCCCAATAATAAGAATATCATATTTCTTTTTGACAGTAGGAAGAGGAAATTCAAAACCTCCAAAAATAATCGATGGAATTTTTCCAATAGAGTTGATGCTGTGGACTTGAGGTTGTTTCCTCGGAAAGTGTACCGTATGCTCATTACCATTAACATGAAAAGTGTCATTCCCTTTGTTGCAATCAATAACAGCCCCTGCAGTATTCAAAAAGGGTCTTCCAAGAATAATAGACATAGTATCGTCCTCGGGTATATCAAGAATAACAAAGTCCGTTAAAATAGTAACGTTTGCAACTACAACAGGCACATCCTCACAAATACCGACAGGTATAGCAGTTGATTTATCGGCCATTTGCAAAGATATTTCAGTAGGTGTCAACTTATTTAAATCAAGTCTACGATATAAAGAGAGAGGCATAACACTAACACCGGCTGCAAGATCACATAAAGCAGTTCTAACATAATTTCTTTTAATGGAGCATGGTATAGTGGGTACTCCTGGATCTCCAAGTTTCTTTGGTATTCCACCCTTAAAAGTATAATTAGCAAGCATGGTGGAAATTCCAGCTTCCGGTATCTTTCTTTTATTCGTAACAATATCTTTCATGTACTTAGCATAAGGATCCATTTGAGCATATCAGTCAAACGCATACGCAAGAAGATAGGTCTAATCATTTCAGCAAAGCGCTCAAAATCCTCATCATCCTTTTTCTTGGATGGTTTGGGAGGAAAAGGCATGGGTTTCTGAACCCATGGTTCTCTTTCTTTACTGTGTTTCCTAGCAACAAAGTCTCTCTCATCATAACGTTGATTCTTTGATTGTGGGTTATCAAGATCAACAGCAGGTTCAATTTCTACATCATTATCATTACTAGGTTGAGCATCAACATGAACATCATCATTGACATTATCACCAGATTCATGTTCATTACCAGATTGTGTTTCATCATCAGAAATAGAAATATCATTAGGATTCTCAGGTGTGTCAGCAACAGGTTCACTAGAAGCATGCAAAGTCCTATCATTTTTCTTTTTCTTCTTTTTAGAAGGACTAGGTGCATCAATATTATTTCTCTGAGAATCCTGCTCAATTCTCTTAGGATGGCCTTCAGGATACAAAGGTTCCAGAGTCATTTTACCAGTTCTAGTAGCCACTCTAACAGCATAATCATTATTCTTATTATTCAATTCATTGAGCAAATCATTCTGAGCTTTAAGTACTTGTTCTACTTGAGTGGTAACCATAGAAGCATGTTTACTAATGAGTTTAAGTTCACCTTTAACTCTAGACATATAATCACTCAAGTGTTCAAGCATATCGGAATTGTGTTTCAATTGTCTACCAACATACGCATTGAAGTTTTCTATTTTGACAATAAAATTATCAAACTCATCTAAGCATTGGCTAGCAGACTTATAACAAGGAATATCACCTTCATCAAATCTATAGAGAGAATTTACCTTTACTACCTGTGTCGGGTTATCAAGAACATGTGTTTCTTCAATAGGTGATGGATTAAGATCATATATTTCTTCAATAGGCGGTAAATTAAGACCATGTATTTCTTCAATAGGAGGTAAATTCTTAACATCTTCAGCTTTAATACCCTTTTCTTTCATAGATTTCTTTGCCTGTTGCATATCTTCCGGACTGAGAAATAGAACACTCCTCTTCTTCGGAGTTGGCGCAGGAAGTGTCCAATTATTTTCATTTGTCAACATATTATTCAATAGAATTTCAGCTTCATCTGCCGTTCTTTCCCTAAAAACAGAACCAGCACAACTATCCAGGTGGTCTCTGGAAGCATCGGTTAGTCCATTATAAAAGATATCAAGTATTTCATTTTTCTTGAGAGGATGATCAGGCAAAGCATTAAGTAATTGGAGAAGCCTCCCCCAAGCTTGTGGGAGACTCTCTTCTTCAATTTGCACAAAATTATATATATCCCTTAAAGCAGCTTGTTTCTTATGAGCAGGGAAATATTTAGCAGAGAAGTAATAAATCATATCCTGGGGACTACGCATGCAACCAGGATCAAGAGAGTTGAACCATTTCTTAGCATCGCCCTTTAATGAGAACAGAAATATTTTAAGGATATAGTAATAGCGAGTTTTCTCATCATTAGTGAACAGGGTGGCTATATCATTTAATTTAGTAAGATGTGCCACAACAGTTTCAGATTCATAGCCATAGAAAGGATCAGACTCAACCAAAGTAATTATATCAGGGTCAATAGAGAATTCATAATCCTTATCAGTAACAAAGATAGGTGAAGTAGCATAAGCAGGATCATATTTCATTCTAGCATTCCGAGTTTTTTGTTTAAGCTTAGCTAATAATTTCTTAAGATAACTTCTATCATTGCAAGCAAGAAAGTCTCTAGCAGTTTCTTCATCCATAACATAGCCCTCAGGCACAACAGGCAATTCATATTTATTGGGAGAGTCTTCATCATCACTTTCATCAATACTATCAGTTTAATAATTTCATTCTCTCTAGCCCTAGCAAGTTGTTCATCAAGAAATTCACCAAGTGGCACAGTAGTATCAAGCATAGAAGTAGTTTCATCATAAGTATCATGCATAGCAGAAGTGGCATCATCAATAACATGCGACATATCAGAATTAATAGCAGAAGCACGTTTAGGTGTCGCAAGCTTACTCAAAATAGAAGGTGAATCAAGTGCTGTGCTAGATGGCAGTTCCTTACCTCCCCTCGTAGTTGAGGGATAAATTTTTGTTTTCTCGTCTTTCAAGTACCTCATAGAGACTAGTAGATATAAATCCCAAGTGACTCAAAGAATAGAGCTATGCTCCCCGGCAACGGCGCCAGAAAATAGTCTTGATAACCCACAAGTATAGGGGATTGCAACAGTTTTCGAGGGTAGAGTATTCAACCCAAATTTATTGATTCGACACAAGGGGAGCCAAAGAATATTCTTAAGTTTTAGCAGTTGAGTTGTCAATTCAACCACACCTGGATAACTTAATATCTGCAGCAAAGTATTTAGTAGCAAAGTAGTATGATAATAGCGGTAACAGTAGCAAAAGTAATATTTTTGGGTTTTTGTAGTGATTGTAACAGTGGCAGCGGAAAAGTAAATAAGCGGAGAACAATATGTGGAAAGCTCGTAGGCATTGGATCGGTGATGGAGAATTATGCTGGATGCGGTTCATCATGTAACAGTCATAACATAGGGTGACACAGAACTAGCTCCAATTCATCAATGTAATGTAGGCATGTATTCCGAATATAGTCATACGTGCTTATGGAAAAGAACTTGCATGACATGTTTTGTCCTACCCTCCCGTGGCAGCGGGGTCCTAATGGAAACTAAGGGATATTAAGGCCTCCTTTTAATAGAGTACCGGACCAAAGCATTAACACATAGTGAGTACATGAACTCCTCAAACTATGGTCATCACCGGGAGTGGTCCCGATTATTGTCACTTCGGGGTTGCCGGATCATAACACATAGTAGGTGACTATAGACTTGCAAGATAGGATCAAGAACTCACATATATTCATGAAAACATAATAGGTTCAGATCTGAAATCATGGCACTCGGGCCCTAGTGACAAGCATTAAGCATAGCAAAGTCATAGCAACATCAATCTCAGAACATAGTGGATACTAGGGATCAAACCCTAGCAAAACTAACTCGATTACATGATAAATCTCATCAAACCCATCACCGTCCAGCAAGCCTACGATGGAATTACTCACGCACGGCGGTGAGCATCATGAAATTGGTGATGGAGGATGGTTGATGATGACGATGGCGACGGATTCCCCTCTCCGGAGCCCCGAACGGACTCCAGATCAGCCCTCCCGAGAGAGTTAGGGCTTGGCGGCGGCTCCGTATCGTAAAACGCGATGAATCTTTCTCTCTGATTTTTTTCTCCCCGAACATGAATATGTGGAGTTGGAGTTGAGGTCGGTGGAGCTCCAGGGGGCCCATGAGGCAGGGGGCGCGCCCAGGGGGGCAGGCGCGCCCCCCACCCTCGTGGCAAGGGTGTGGGCCCCTTGGCTTTGATTTCTTTCGCCATTATTTTTTATTATTTCCAAAAATAATCTCCGTGGAGTTTTAGGTCATTCCGAGAACTTTTGTTTCTGCACATAAATAACACCATGGCAATTCTGCTAAAAACAGCGTCAGTCCGGGTTAGTTCCATTCAAATAATGCAAGTTAGAGTCCAAAACAAGGAAAAAAGTGTTTGGAAAAGTAGATACGACGGAGACGTATCAAGCACCAGGGCGTAGGACGACGGCGAGGCCTAGGAAGGGGGCGACGTGGAGCCGGGAAATGCGCGGCAGTGGAAGCCCGCGCGGAGGGGAGTACGAGGGTTCACTGGTTGGGCTGCGGTGTGAGGCTGCCGTCGCCGCGGAAGAACAGGGGGTGTCGGTGAGTAGAGGGATGGCCTGGCCAGCTGTGGGAGTAGTAGGGGACGGTGAGGCCTCCGCGGCATCACAGCCGGCCACGGGAGGCAGGAGCACGCGGCACGACTGGCGCTGCTTTGGGCGGCTGGAGCAAGAAGACCAGAGGTTGAAGAAGCACTACGGCCGTTGGATGGACATCGTACGGTCACTGCAGCTAGAATCGTTTAGATTGACTAAGTTACAAAGCCCTTGGTACGCGTCAACTTAGTAGGCCCATAGGTCAGCCTCCGAATCTGTGCGCCCCAGATGTCAGGGGGGGAATCATTTTTTGGGTGGCTGAAGCAAGAATATCCGAGATTGAAGAATTAGCACGACATCCGTTGGATGGACATCCAACGGCCACAGCTGCCAGAACCGTGTGTTGTTGACAAAGCCTTGCATACGCGTCAACTTAGTTTTTTTAGGGGACGCATCAACTTAGAAGGCCCACAAGTGTGTGGCAAAGAACATATAGCCCATTTGCGATTTGTAAGAATGTACAACCCATTTTTTGATTCTAATGGCATTTACTACAGCCCATTTACAGTTTGTTAAAAGTACAACCCATTTTCTAGCTAGGACAACGATTAATAATTTCAACCAACCGCTCAAAACAGAATTCAAAAAAATACCACATTTTAATGGGATCCGAAATATTTTTATCCAAAATTTCTAGTCAGATTAAATATAATTTCAAAATAAAGTTGTATTACATTAAAATCCAACAAAATATTGCGCGTGCAACAAGTAATGAAATAAAAAAATTCAAATTCCGAAAATAATATATTTTTTAAACTAATAACGCGTTTGGTGCATTTTTTATAGTTGATGCCCAGTTATTATAATTACATCCCATTTATTATTTCTTAAAGTCCATTTTCTTGTTAAGCCTAATGCATACCTCCTAGGAAAGTTTGCAGCCCAGCGGGGCGAAGAATAACAAGTTGACCCGGATATTGTGTACAACTGTCGGCCCAGTTGCATTGCTGATGTTGAAAAAAAGGCCTGTGTAGTACAGTACAACCTAACATGGCTACTCAACCCACATTCAGCGACGCCGCAAAGGCCCAAAGAAGGCTTCTGTACAACTTTTTGAAGTCACTGAGCTCAATTAATAACTTAAGAAAAAAGTTAGATTACAGTGGAACCTAATTAAAAGCTGTCACGAGCAAAGAAATAATTCAACGGGTCCCACTTGTGCGTGTGTGCGTGAGAGAGAGAGAGAGACCCATCGGTCGATGCTCGTAAATACATCTTTTAGCCATATGCATTGCTGATGCTCAGTAAAAACTTATATAGTTGACACAATCATATAGAACATCATAGCACACTGAACTTGCATACAAAAATTTCACTCAGGCGGCACAATCAGGATGGAAGCTTTAGATCGCTATGGGTAGGGCTATGGTGAAACCAACGAACTCGTACATAACGGTTCATCGTCTTTATCAATGACAGGGAAATATCTTGAATGTTGTGCAAAGAAAATAGACAGACAACACAATAAGTTCTGCTAGCACATTAAGTTGACGTACAACCCTTTCTAAAAAAGTTTAGGTACAAAATTCGAACAGGTCACAATCAAATGTACTGGCACATCAGTGCTTCACACCCATAGCTCGGATTTAACTAGTATCTGACAAGATCCAGTTGTTACCTCAAATTAAGGCACATCCAGGCAGCCAGCCCTGCCTCTTCTCCCAAAGAAGAAGTGGCCTCCGCCGCGCGATGGAGTAGGCCCTGTGCCATCCATCGTTCCGAGCAACACGGGGAAGGTCTGACATTGACTCCTGTAATGGACGTCGTCGACGGACCCTGGCACCAGCAGCGGCGGCAGGACTTCGATTGATGGATTGACCACTTCTTCGACATGCACGAACACTCGATACAGGTACATCCCTAACATGGTCCGCGTCGGCCTTGGTGGCGACAAATAGTACAACCCCGGTTCCTGCACCGGTATCTCAACACCAATCACCTTCGGTATGGTGGACAGCTTCTTCATCCATGCCATAACCGTCAGAGCCCAGCTGTCTGGAGGAACAAACATACTTACGAGCTCACCTCCAAGGTCGTTGATAAGCTCATTCATGGACTCGTTGTTCCAAGCACGTCGAGGCATGCCGTGGAAGGTAAGCTTTGTTAAAAACTCAAGCTCAGAGGGCACCGAGCCCCATCCTGGGTGCCACCGATCAAAGCTCACCAGCGCGCCATCGCAGAACAAACGCCGGGAAGATTCGAACACACGACTACACTCGAAAGTTGTCTGGAACCTGACGAAGAAATCAGCCGGTGGCGGATAGACTTTGATGAGCAAGTCACTTATTTGGATGCCGTGCGCAATGCCACGAGCTTTGACAAGGTCGTCCGGCGAAACGGGAGGCCGGTCGCCGTTGATGGTTACCATCAGCACTTTGTGGGCAAACTGGTCGTCAAGCGCCGCCATGCCACTGTTGAGCGACAGTACGCAGCGACCGAAGGCAGGGCGGACCTCAGGATCTCCGGCTCGGAGATCCGCATTGACCGGCGACATGATAGTGAGCTTGAGTACAGGGAGTACAGGAGGGGAATTTGGGGGAACTGGAGTAGGAATCGAGGTTCCAGAGGTGGGGGAGGGGCGGGAGATTGGGGATGAAAAGGTAGCTTGAATTTTGAACACGCGCCAATATGCTCTCGGCGCGCAAGCGCACGAAAACACTGGTGGCGCCCACATGTCAGCCTAAGAGTCCTTATTCTTTCTTTTTTGGAGAGCCCGGCCTTTTTTGAGGATCTTTTGAGAGCCCGGCCTGAGAGTCATAATTGACCTGTTTGGCATTGCGTTACTACTCGGCCCATATTCAACGACACCTCACTGGCCCAAACAAGTGTACATCATCGAAAAGACACTGATCTCAAATTATATAACTTGAAAAAAGGAGATACACTCTGAACACTGGAGAATGGTGATGCCCTCATTTAGCCCACCAGTAGTTCGAGACAATGAACAGTTCGAAACAACGATATATACAACATTCAAACACTGACTAGTGACTACTACTGACATAAACAGCAAGACATGATAGTTCATAAGAAGTCTTGCTACACCACCAAAATGCACCCATCTGCAGCGCTCAAACTCTCGTGATCCAGATGAGAATGACATTCTAAACAGAGCCAACTATTGCATAGTAAGAGTGACATAGACGAGGATGACCAAATGACAAGGAATATGCATAACAAAAGAAAGAACTACCCATCCAGAACAAGCAGCAAAGACAACAAGGTCATTCGAAGAGATGATCCAACACCATCATAATTTGCAGCCCCGCTTTAGCGACCAATGATCTGGAGACACCAGTACTCCACCCTTTCGACGCAACAGCCCAATTACATATCAACCTGAAGGCTTGAACCACATCACTGCCTATCGTAATTGAGACATCCAAGGATCAAAATTAATCCGGATGCCTTTATCATTCTCACCTTCTTTTGGCTACAGGCTGTATCGTTGACAATCAGGGGAGTTTGCTCGAACTCCTAGGGCTCGCCATGTAGACACAATTTTCCATAGCAAACAGAGCCTCTCTGCCATCAAGGTACTTGCCAACGGTGATCTCCTGGTTAATTGGATAGTTGAGTCCAAGAAACAGAGAGTGTGAACCAAGGCTGTTTACCCGCCTCCAACTAAAAAATCATGAAGGCCCCAACAAGCTGGTATCCTACTCATAGACGTAACGGCCACTGTCCGGATACTCACGTATTTTACGGTGCTTGCATACATTGGGGTTTTTGCAATATAACTTTTCCGCCGAATGATCACCAGTCTTTTGCCGTCGTCTGATCGAGCGAGGAACCAGTTGTGCTTCCCTGTTTTTGGCAAAGGTTGTCTGATTACAAAGGGCAATAACTGTAGGGACACTACATCATATCAAAAAGGACAAGCATTGTTAATGTAAGATCAACATTGTTCAGAGTATGAGTAGGATAATGCAAGAAACATCATTGATATGTCCCTGTTGGAACTGGGAGGAAAATACAGGGAAATGTATACTGGGTTCGAAAATATAGAAGTGCCATGCATGGTTATACTCATGTTATCTCGCAATCGATTCTTCACAGGAAACTACCATGTCATGCATGTTATGGAATCATGTTCTGTCCTCACAAACAAATACTTCAAGGTAACTAACAGACCATGCATTGTTATATACTCGTGTTCTGTGGGCAAATTTTTTGGGAGGATATTATTCTAGCCATTGATTGCTGAAGGGCGAATATAGGTATGTACACATGGTAAGCATTACAGGATTTCACTACTTCCAAATATAGAGTTCTCCATATGCACATTTACTTCCCTAATGTATGGTTAGATGAAACCAACAGTGTGGTGCATGTTTCTACATCATGAAAATGAGGAAACTAACATGGCCATTGATACACACTCATATTTAGTAGTGTATAGATTACTATAAAATAAGGAGAATATCCATATATTCCTAACCGTTTGATTATTCAGGGGTACAAATTGGCTGTAATGACATGATCACAATCGCATGAATTAACTCATTCCAAATATAGCTGATTTACAACGTCTCTAATACATTGCCATACTTCTACTCAAATTCTGCTCAAACAGGGATATGCCAATCATCACAAAAAGTTCAAACAGTGTCATGGCATCATCATTAACATGAGACGGAAACAACTTACACGCACCGTCCCAGCAATACGTGGTGCCATCTGCTTTGTCAATCGCGTAGATGATGCCATTGTGTTCAATAGCATCACAGAAGTGTGTATCAGCTTTGACGATGATCCACTGCGAGCTGAGTTGTCTCCAGCTAAAGAAGGCACCGGCGTAAAGATAGGCGAGTCCGCGGTCGAACAAGGCAATTAGCTTGAAGTCTGCGTAATTCGCATGTCGTGTGGGCACTTGCAGATTACAATCTTCTGCAAAACAAGGTCCATCCAATTGATGTGGTAATCTAGATGACTAGGACCGCAATGGTAAAACTCTATATAATCCAACGGAGGCAGGATAATCTCATGGGAGGTCTGGAAGTTCACGAGCACCAACTTTTTACCGTCTTCTCTGAAGGCAGCCATTCAGTGGGAGTTCATGCCGACCCAGTACATACCTGCCAAGAAGTTTGGGGTGATGGTGATCGGATCGAAGTCGAGGGGCATCATGTACGCCTCCGTATCATGGTGAGCCAATCTCGCAAGACCAGATAGCAGCAAGCAGGGTGTCTTGAAAAGCTTTGGCCTCGCTTCGATGATGGCCGTGTGCATGCCCCTCGAGCATGCAGCCAGCCGCAGGGCACTCAACATATCCATACACGAACAACAGAGGTCGAGGACGTCACTGGGGAGGTTGCTCCAATCGCGGCTCATATGGATCCTGCGCGGTTCGCATTCGGCCATGGTGGAGTTTGGAAGGTGGGGTTTTGGGGGGCTTGATTTACGGGGGAGAAGGCTGTCCGTGCTGGAGCGGCTAGCAAGGGAATAGTGGTACTGGGGGAGGCGAGCGAGGCGAGGGTATACGGGGGCACAGTGAGATAATGAAGAGTGACCTCAGGATCTCCGGCGAGACGGAGATGGAGATGGAGTGGTGCTAGGTGAGAGGGAGACAAGGCGAGGCATGCTATACAGTGGCGGTGACAGTGACTGCATAGTGCACAAGGTGAGGCTGACTTTGGTAACCCGGACACGCCGCCTGGACTGGTGTCACCTCGGGCGCAGGGTCTTGTCACTTCACTGTGAGGACCGGATGAATAATAGTATTTTCACCATCAAGTGTACCACAGTTGTACTACTACTACTAGTAGGAGTAGTAGGAAAATGAGTACACTCCCGTGCTAGCATGCCTCTGGGTTCACTTCATCCTCCAGCTATCATCCATATTGTGAGCAGAACCAAATTCTCGTGCATGCGGAAGCGCGAAGAAGGACTTTTCTTTTTTGAGGATAATCGCATATTCCTTAACTGTAGTAGGAACATGAGTAGTACTCCCTCCGGTCCTCTTTTTTCTGCGCATAACTTTTTTCAGTATTTCTCTAATTAGTCTACGTATATACCCTTTTGGATGCGCCCATTTCCCTCCATGCCCCGCATTCACAACATTAATTAGCGTACGCATGAGCAGCTGCAGCCAGTCTCCAGCCAATAAACTGCAGCATGCAAGTGGGCCACTCTGTGGGCGTGGGAGAGAGAAAAGGCAACCGAAGAGCCCGTCCAATCTATTGCATGCAGCAGTCAAATCATCGCACCTCTCCTCATGCATGCGCATAACTTCTCCCATTTACCCCCATTTACTTCTCCATCGGGAACCGATTTTCCTCGGCTTTTTCACTACTCCTAGATCTTCATTTGCATCCAAACCACACTGCATTCACATTGTTTTAACCGAAGCCCCTATAAATAATCATCTTCTTCAGTTAGACTAGCCATCTAATCCTAATTCTCCAAACCATAGCCCTCCGGTCCAGCGGTTCCAAATGGCGAAAGAGATCGAGATGCAGGTTTTTAGCGTCTAACATGTCCTCGTCGAAGGTTTGTTGACCATAGTTGCCACAGTCACCGACCACCCAAGGGTTGTTCGGAAGTAGATCAACAATGTATCCAACTCCCTCCAAAAGGTGGACATGAATGTCATCAGTCTCGACGCAGAGTACATGGAGCGTGCCACTGGGAAGATCCAACGCGCCGTTGTCCTTCAGCTGTGCCTCGAAGATGATGTTTTGGTGTACCACATCATACACGCGCCCTCCATACCAGGTGAGCTTCACGATTTCTTGTCTCGGGAGGACATATACTTCTGTGGGGCAGCCGTCGCAGGGGACAACAGAAGTTGGAGCCGTACAACCTTGATTTGAAAAGCATCGCTGACCTACAAACCAGAATAAAAATTCCTTAGAAGACTGTGATAAACCGACACCATCCCTATTCGACGTAGCAAATTTTGTGCTAGGAACAAATCTTCAGAAGGGGGACGAGACGCTGGCATTAAGGTCGTCTAGATGGGAGAATTACCCCTTGACGTACGAGCGGATAAAATATGCTGCCCTCGATCCCCGTTTGAGTTTTGAGATAGCTGCAAGGTCCAGAGAGCTTGTTGCGAAGCCGTCTCCCACAGAAAATGAGAACAAGAAGAAGAAGAAGAAGAAGAAGAAGAAGAAGATGATGATGATGAAGAAGAAGAATATGCACCAGCAGCAGGGCATTATGGATGGATGAACTATTTCCTCTCTTGTAAAAAAAATATTCCCTCTCTATGTATATTGATATAGATGGACTATTTCGATGGTGTGCATGTCTTTGGAACAAGTAGTAGCATGGGTCCGCTTGACTATAAGGAACTATTTATCTGCCTAGCTTTCTCTACTACTCCTTCAAGTGATCGGTATGCAATGCATGTGTCCGTAGGCATGACAACTTGTCCATGGAAGTTCAACTACGGCGACCATCACGTTTCATCCACTGCCACTCGCGATTCCCACGATGCCGCTCCAATCCACGGCACCACGCCCCCCGACGTGCGCCTCACCCCTCTCGGCCGCACCGCCCCTCTGCCTTTGTGTGCATGACATGTGGGCCACCTTAAATGCGGCGAGCATCAAGTTTCTACCACAGCCACACGCGATTCCCACAACGCCGCACGAACCCATGACACCACACGTCCCGCACCATCGAATTTTCATCCAGCGGCTGTGACACATTTCGTCCCGGGCATCAATCCTCAGCTGGAATACTTATGTACTATAGGTAGTACCCGCCGGTGTGGCCATCTACGCCTCGTAACGCCCCGACGCCCAGCTGTGGCACCCTCGCCACGGCCACGCCACCACCGGCCGGTTCATCTCGAACGAGTGAGTCGCGAACCACACCACCACCATGAGAATGACATGTGGGCCAGCCGCATTTAAGGTCCGCATGTCATTGACTCATAGGCCGGGCACTAAGCCACTGAAGTTCGGTCCCGTGGGCCCAGAGAGGGAAATGTAACTCCTGCGGCAGGCCTTGTGGTGCTCCCGCAGTACGAGCTCGTGCCAAACCCGGAATTTGTTTCTTACTACTACCAACTACTAGTAAGGTACAGATGCATTGCACGCATCAGATTTTGATGGTTTGTGCATTATGCTTCTACATGTGGAGTCTTCTAGATTCTACATGCGGCAAAATCTGGTGGAATGTAGATGATATCCAACGGCCAGTAGTGCTCGGATTTTCCATCTATGTACCGTCGGATTGGCTTCATCCAACGACCAACTTTCAAAGTTATGGTTTGGTTTGCAGCCTAAGGTTGCCACGCCTAAGCTTAGGCGTGGCGGCCTATGTTTGGTTCATTGCTACACTTGTGGCTTGCCACACTTTTCTAGCTACATGGTCCACATGTCATAGACTCAACTTCTTGCCAAATCTTGCCACACTTGTGGTGGCCATTTTGTTAGCCACATTTTTGTGGCAGACACACTTTGCCTAAGCTTAGTTGTGGCAAAGTTAGTCATGAATGAAGTTCAACCATGGAGCCTTCTAGATTCTACATGTGGCAGAATCTGGTGGAATGTAGATGATATCCAACGGCCAGTAGTCCTCGGATTTGCCATCTTTGTACCGTTGGATTGGCTTCATCCAATGACCAACTTTCAAAGTTATGGTTTGGTTTGCAGCCTAAGGTTGCCACTCCTAAGCTTAGGCGTGCCACAAGTGTGTTTGGTTGTGTACTCGTCTCAGCATAGTTGTTCCCTCTTCATGCATGCTCAACTCAACACCCCTCTTCATATATGCTCTCTTCATGCATGCTTCTAGTGTATTTGTGCTAATCTAGTGTGGACTCATGCACCCTCCATACACTCTACCAAACACCCAAAATGGGTCGAGAAGGGAACTCTTGGGATCACGCACCCTTCATACACCCTACCAAACAGCAGGCATGTGTTTGGTTCATTGCTATACTTGTGGCTTGCCAAACTTTTCTAGCTACATGGTCCACATGTCATAGACTCAACTTCTTGCCAAATCTTGCCACACTTGTGGTGGCCATTTTGTTAGCCACATTTTTTGTGGCAGACACACTTCGCCTAAGCTTAGTTGTGGCAAAGTTAGTCATGAATGAAGTTCAACCATGGAGTCTTCTAGATTCTACATGTGGCAGAATCTGGTGGGATGTAGATGATATCCAACAGCCAGTAGTGCTCGGATTTGCCATCTTTGTACCGTCGGATTGGCTTCATCCAACGACGAACTTTCAAAGTTATTCACACACTATATAGGGGGTATAGATATAGATGTGCCGGCCCGTTGCAATGGATCCAAAGTATATCTGTTTAGTGGAGTGCACTCTAAACACATTATCTATTTATTTTTCTCTAACCTTTCGTAGCCATGCAACCAAGCCACATAAGCTTCATGGGTGCCCCCCACATCATATTATTCATACTACGTTGATAGAAAAAAAGATAAATCACCCAAAACAAGATCTTCCCTTTTTTTGTTCCTAATGATGTGCCGTGCACGTACCTACTAGTTGTATAGTGGTAGTACTAGTTGTATAGTACAAACTTGGTACTAGTAGGAGTAGAGTAGTATGGAATGCTCCTACTCTATCAACAAGCCCCATCTGACACCAAATTTCTTGGCTTTCGTGCTACAACTAGATCTTCCCCTCGTTTCTGTTTTCCAACCCGGCGGCGGGCGGGGTGCGGGGTGCCAATAGTCGGTTTGCTCAACGGCGGTCCCACATGAAAGTGAAAATGCTAGGCAACACGCCTTCCCTAAGCTATGTGTCATGCCGGACGGGCCGTGGAGTACTCCCGATTCCCGGGCGTGTGTGGGGGAGTGCGACGCGAACTCGGCAGGCCTTTTCCTTTTACTAGCAATGTGCCTGTGTGTTGCGACAGATCCAAAGTAGTAGAATAGTAGTACTTGTTCACAAACTTGAAAGAAATCACTCTTGTTTTGTTATACTCCTAATATATTACTCCCTCCGTTCCTAAATATTTGACTTTTTAGAGATTTCAAATGGACTATCACATACGGATTATATAGACATATTTTGAAGTGTAGATTCACTCATTTTACTCCGTATGTAGTCACTTATTGAAATCTCTAGAAAGACAAATATTTAGGAACGGAGGGAGTACATTTCACTCAAAATATATTTCTCAGGCTGTTTTGATGAGGTGAGGGAGGATGTCGTTGCTTTCAAGATAATAAGGGGTTTTTTGCAAATTGGAGCAGAGAAGTGGGCTATTGTTGCAAAAATGCCACAACTTACCTCACAGCCATTAGATGCAGATCTTATGGTCGGAAATGACGGATGGTAGACACACCACCATCACCAACTGAGTCTTTTATTGGAGTATATATTTCTCAGGCTGTTTTGATGAAGTGAGGGAGGGATGTGGTTGCTTTCAAGATAATAAGGGGTTTTCTGCAAATTGGAGCAGAGAAGTGGGCTATTGTTGCAAAAATGCCACAACTTACCTCACAGCCGTTAGATGCAGATCTAATGGTCAGAAACGACGGATGGCAGACACACCACCATCACCAACTGAGTCTTTTATAGGAGTAGGAGTAGAGAAACATGTATAAATTGTAACATTTTGGTTCTGCTCCTTGGCACGATCGATAGATAGAAATAACGATTGGAAATGCTAGGGCAGGGCTATTTCCGCCAGATAAGCAGGGTACGTAGTAGCTAGGTTGGCGCATCGTCTGTTTGGTCACACGCGGTCCGACATGTTCTAGTGTTTCTAGCAAGATGCCCGCGCGTTGCACGAAGTTGATGGAAAAGGTAAGCACAACTTATAAATTGACGGATGGAGTACTAGTTACAGTGATGCATATAATTAAGCAAAGGGATCGCACATGTCGGTATTGACTGGAACGAGAATGCAACAGCACAATAAGAATTAAGGCCACGATGATGATGCGATCGCAGTGGTGGTTACAGAAGGCAAGAATAAAGATGCATCCATCAACGTACGACCTCCTCCTCCTCAACTTAGTGCGTCGGGCCACCGACCGGCGGCTAAGGAGAGGTGGCTTTTGTGGCGAGGTCGAGGTGCTTCTCAGCAAAGGCATCCAAGGCTTCCAGCCAGTTGAGGAAGGCCAACGCCGTAGCATCCTCACTGGCCTTGTAGATACCTATGTACATGATTTGCTCGTGCACGTGGATGTGTAGGTCGACGAATTCTTGCAGGGCGAGGCGCCTCGCGGCGAGCGCGACCTCCAGGTGGACATTCTTCGTGGCGTCGGCGGGCAGTCGCAGGGCCACCAATGCTTGAAAGAGGTTCCGGCCATGGAGGCCGATTAGGGTGGCAGGCAATGAGGAGCCCCGGCGCGCGGGCTGGAGGAGTACGGCGATGTCGTCCGTGAGCTTCTTGAGGACGGTGAACTTGTTGGTGGTGGCAACGATCATCTGGTCCAACTGAGAGTCGTAGTTGGCATCGACGGCGGCCATCCACCAGCCGGTCTCCAACACCATCTGGAGACGATCCTCGACGCCATGTCGCAGGCCGACGTCGTGGACCATCTGGCACAGCCGCTGGCCGCTCGCGCGCATCGCCGCCATGGGTCTGGAGTGAGCTCTTTTGCGCTTAGTGTAGGTGCTTAGGCAAATTCTTAGGTGCGTACGATGTGGTAGATGCATTGGAATGGAGGGGCGCCTTTATATGAGGGCAAACTGCGTTGCATTCACATCATGCAGCCTCTTTTCCCGGTCCTCCTCCCATTACATCCCTCATGCATTAATTGAAGGAGGATGCATTGGCCGTTCAACATTTCGGGAACCGCTACTCCCTCCCTCATCTGCATTAAAGCTATATCGGGAACTGTGCCACCCACTGTCAAATCAAATAGTACTGCGCCGCCTGCTGCACGCCCGGCTGAACACGCCTCCTCGCCTCCATCAAACCCCTCCGTTAAACCCGCATGCAAACCAAGAAACCTACTCCGGCCACACACCCGTTCATGAGCGGGCCGGAATTGAACGCAACACCGGTCGAGCTCCCCCCGTTCGCCCTCAGTTTAAACGAGGCCAGACGCCGGCCAAGCTCCTACCGTCCGCCCTTTATTTATACGAGGCCAGACAGACAGCGGGCAAGAATCGCACCCCTCCGCCGCTCCCCCATCTCCTCCTTCACCATATTCTCCACTCTTCCGATGGCTTCCGAGGAGCCATTCTCCGGCATATTACCCGGCTGGGTGGCCCGCCAAGCCCTCCAGATACGGGCGAGGCCGCTCGGTGCTTCACCAACCTCGCTTGGCCCGACGGATCCAGTTGCCGCCCCAAGCAGGCGCGTGGTTCAGCAACTTGCCCCTCCAGTTCAGCTCGATGAGGAGTGGCGAGTTGCTCCACGCCGGCACGGCGGCGAGCACACCGGTACGGGCGTCGTCGCTGCCGCATTGTACCGCGCCACCAGTGTCTGCGGTGCCGCGCCTCCCGTGTCTGTGGGTGCGCCTCCCGTGCCTGCGGCAGCGCCATGCAGGCAGAGACAGAAGCTGGGTGCATGGAGCGCGACGAGTTGGTGGCCAGCTTCTCCGTGTCCGCCGCCATCATCGAGGAGAAGTAGAACACGGGAGGCCGCCACCACTTGGGTCCCATGAAGGCCACCGCTGAGGCGACGACTGCGCATTCAGGTGGTTTATTTGCTTCTTCGTCTCTTCCGAGGACCTTCGTCGACCCCGCAAAGTGTCTGCCGGACATGAGGAAGACAAAGGGATCCGCGGGCGGCCATTTAGATTATGTACTCCCTCTCCAGCTGGCGGGAAATTTTTGTTTTAAGAATGGATAAATTGTATGTATCTATAACTAAAATAAGTCTAGATACATCCATTTCTAGGAAAAGTATTTCCGTACGGAGGGAGTATTAATTATACCAAGAGAGCCGGATTGGCACCGCTTAGTTCATGTAAATGTAATGAAATCCATCATGTTTATATGAAGATCCGGCTTTTTTTTATACGAAATCCTTCATGCTTATATGAAATCAGTCCATGTTTGCACGAATTTCATCTGGTTGGTTAGAGTTGTGAAAATGTATGCCGCTGGCGTTTGATGTCGTCCTCCACGGAAGGAAGCGGGAGGAAATTTGCCGGCTGCCGTTGGAGATGCTCTTATGCTGGAAATAATAGAGTGACATCCAATCCATTTGAGTTAATTGCGTGTATGATTGTCCCTCTATAAAAAGTTAATTGCATGTACACGTGACTTGCAGGGTGGCTACAGCTTCATACAAAAAGTTAAAAAGAAACAAGTCCATCCTTAATCTTGTATTCTAAGTACTCTGTGGGTTCCACTGTCAGTACAGTAGCGAAAGAAGTATATATTAAATAAGTAATATATAATATAAAAATCTAAACTTAAAGATAGAATTCAAACTCATGTCATCGTGTTGTGAGCATCCGGCGCTAACCAGTCCAGCACATTTTTGTTGTAGACCATGCTGGAGATATATCTCCATGTCTACTCTTATACTCCATCCGTTCCTAAATATTTGTCTTTTTTAGATTTCAAATGGACTACCACATACGGATGTGTATGTAGACATATTTTAGAGTGTAGATTCACTCAGTTTGCTCCATATGTAGTCACTTGTTGAAATCTCTAAAAAGACAAATATTTAGGAACGGAGGGAGTAGAAAACAGAGTTGGTGATGATGGTGTGCGTGCCATCCTGCAATATAGGCTGTCGGATTTATATCTAACGGATAGGAAGAAAACTCTGGCAATTTTGCAAAAATATACCCACACCCCTCTCCACGTTCGCAAATACAGTCTTCCCTCGTTCATCCTTTTCTCTCACCAGATAAACTACTCATACAAATGCATCTTGATGTTCCGTGCAACGCACGGGCATCTAGCTAGTTTCTTTTAAAATAGTTACTACAATAATTGGGTTGAAGTGATATATTTTATGTCTGCCCCGAATTATTTCAGATTCACTAGTAGTAACAAAGAAAAGGTTGCCTTGTTAATTAACAGAAAACAGGGTGAAAACTATCACATGAGGCCGGTAAAAACGAGGCACACTGGCTTCAGCGTCATCGTCACTACAGCTGTGCGCGCGCGAGAAGTCTACATATCGAGGGGGCTACTGAGCGAGGCACAGAGACACAATGTTCGAGAGAGAAACCAATTGAAAGATTACGATCAGATCGAGTTGTCACCCTTCTGCCGTCATTGTAGGGGTGGGGAGAGGGGGAGGGAGAGAAAGACGTATCGAGAATGTGCGCGGTAGGCACAGAGGCACACCTAGCGAGTGTGTGTGTGTGTTTGAAAGAGGAGTAGATAGATTACTATCAAGATCGAGGTGCCGCCCTACTCCTTTGGTGTCGGGTAGTGTGTGTGTGTGTTTGAGAGAGAAGCCATTCGATAGATTAGTATCAAGATCGAGGTGTCACCCTACTCCTTCGGTGTTGGGAAGTGTGTGTGTGTGGTTGGGTGGGTGTTGGTGTGTGTGTCGGGGGGGGGGCAGTGACACTTACATATCCCTACTCTTATAAAAAACAGAGTTGGTGATGATGGTGTTCCTGCCATCCTGCAATATAGGCCATCCGATTTATACCCGATGGATAGGAAGGAAACTGTGGCAATTTTGCAAAAAGATACCCAGACCCCTCTCCGCATTTGCAAATAAGGCATTCCCTCGTTCATTCTTTTCTCCCACAAGATAAACTACTCATACAAATGCATCTTGATGTTCGGTGCAACGCATGGGCATCTTGCTAGTAGGGAGGAGTTTGTGTGACACATATCTAGCTATATTAAGGGATAGGTAGATAGCATTTGTGCGAATCATACTTAAAGCATCATGAAGATAAACAAAACTGTGTGCATGCAAGTGCCGAAAAAAATGAAGCGAGAAACAATGTGTGTGTGTGCGTGCGCGCGCGTGTGTGTGTGTGCGCGCGCGCGCGTGTGTGTGTGTGAGAGAGAGAGGGAGAGAGAGAGAGCGAAATCTCAAAACAAAAGGTGCTCTGTTGGAATCCCATTGTATGTATTCATATGGTTCCGGAACTCGAGTTAACCTTAGGCATATGTGTCGGAGTAATGGGCCACGGGTAGCCTAACCCGAGTCCCTGAACCTTTCAAGACATCGGGGCCGGCTGCGCTCCTCAGGACATCAAGATGAAGCGCCGCCTTCTGATGGCCGGCTGGCCCAAGCGGCCGGCTGCCAGAAGGCGGCACCAAGACGGGCCGACTCCTTGCAGGCGTCCTCCAGGGAGGCCGGCTCCTAGCAGGTGGCCCACGGTGCCCTTAGAGTCTGCGCCCCATTAAGAAGACAAGACAGGGTGAGGCTACAGTGTAGCCCATCACCCCCGTATCCAGGGCCGGCCGTGGCCACAGTGCTCCGTACAGGCGGAGATCTCCGCCCGGCGCGGCACTGTTGCCACTCCACCCCTGACGTCACTGCTGGCGGGCGGAGCCCTGTTCCCACGACGACATGTCGGTACGGCCTGCAGGCGGTAGGCCCTACCAAGCAGCGAGAGCCCGGAAGACAGCGGAAGCCTGACCAGTCGGACCTGAGGGAGGCCGGCTTCCAGCAAGCGGCCCATTCCTTCCTTGGGGCCCGTGCACCATTAACCAGATGAGACACGGTGTGGCTACAGTGATCTCCCACCAGGCGGCGGGACTGTAGCCACGCTCCCCTGACCAAGCATGCGTCATTAGCATCACGACTACAGTAATCAGCAGCCGGCAAGTCCCGCGAGCGGCCCGTCGGCTCTGTACCAGACCAGTTGGCAGGGCCCACCAGGCGGCGGGCCCCAGCAGCAGGCGGAGAAGCCGGCGACTAGAGACACTGACAGCCGGGTCCTACACCCGGCCAGATTACCATTGTACCCCTGGGGGGTAGGCCTATATAAACCCCCAGGGCACCCATGCAAAGGGTTCCAAACCTGTTAGAACTAGACTCATACCTAGAGGAAGGAGAGAGCGTGCCTGCCATCTTGTACCTCTAGCATACAGCTCGAGGAGCACCATTTATACTCACTAGTGCCTTAGTGATCATGCAGAGACCCCGCGGAGCAGGACTAGGGGTGTTATCTCCTAGGAGAGCCCCGAACCTGGGTAAAGTGCACCGGTGTTCGTGTCTACGCCTCATCCCGCTTCCAGGCACCGGCGACATTCTACTCGCTCCCACCATGATAAGCCATCCGTTGGCATATGTCGCACCCAACCCCCGACGATATGTGAGAGACATTATTATACTTCGAGACATTAGTGGATGTGGGTGGGCGGAATTAAAGGGGTGGGCGTGTTCAACAGAGAGAGCGTGTGTGTTTCTGTGTGAGAGACTTGTAGGACGGGGTAGAAAGACGAATTCTAACCTTGACGGAGGGAGAGAAATACATGAAGTGCGCGTGTGTGATTCCGATGCCCATAGGGAAATGAGATATGCATGCGTGTGAGAGAGATTGCACAATTCATTCACGTATCACTATCTAGCGATCGTGGACGTGCATCGCTTGAACATAAATCAATATCTACTTCGTATCATGGCCAAAGGTACAATATCGATTCAACGCTATAAAGATTGGACACTCACATATCACATTTTTTCTATTTAAATAAACCTTTTCAGTTGTGCATGCCAAAGTTACAGTGATGTTTCTTCAAACAACCAATGTAGCTATCATGTACATGCACCATTGTTACTCTTGCATTCAAAATCATTAGTCTTGGATGATATAAGGTTCTATTATGAAGTAATATACGTAATATTCATATATGAATTCAACGGGTACGCAATTTATGAAATGGAGGCTATGTAATCATATGAGGTAACACTTTTAAGTAGCGTACAACAATATCCATTTCTTTTTGTGCGCCTCTACACTAACACATCAATGCATTATGTTTAAAGTAAATAAACAATTGCACTAAATTATCTATTTACACGAGAAATACATAGGCTGAGCGTGTGATCCCTTTTTTCTGAACGCGTGATAACCCACAAGTATAGGGGATCGCAACAGTTGTCGAGGGTAGAGTATTCAACCCAAATTTATTGATTCGACACAAGGGGAGCCAAGGAATATTCTCAAGTATTTGCTGCTGAGTTGTCAATTCAACCACACCTGGATAACTTAATATCTGCAGCAAAGTATTTAGTAGCAAAGTAATATGGAAGTAACGGTAACGATAGCAAAGTAATATTTTTGGGTTTTGTAGTGATTGTAACAGTAGCAACGGAAAAGTAAATAAGCGAAGAACAATATGTGAAAAGCTCGTAGGCATTGGATCGGTGATGGAGAATTATGCCGGATGCGGTTCATCATGTAACAATCATAACATTGGGTGACACAGAACTAGCTCCAAATCATCAATGTAACGTAGGCATGTATTCCGAATATAGTCATACGTGCTTATGGAAAAGAACTTGCATGACATCTTTTGTCCTACCCTCCCGTGGCAGCGGGGTCCTAGCGGAAACTAAGGGATATTAAGGCCTCCTTTTAATAGAGTAACATACCAAAGCATTAACGCATAGTGAATACATGAACTCCTCAGACTATGGTCATCACCGGGAGTGGTCCCGATTATTGTCACTTCGGGGTTGCCGGATCATAACACATAGTAGGTGACTATTGACTTGCAAGATAGGATCAAGAACTCACATATATTCATGAAAACATAATTGGTTCAGATCTGAAATCATGGCACTCGGGCCCTAGTGACAAGCATTAAGCATAGCAACATCAATCTCAGAACATAGTGGATACTAGGGATCAAACCCTAACAAAACTAACTCGATTACATGATAAATCTCATCCAACCCATCACCGTCCAGCAAGCCTACGATGGAATTACTCACGCACGGCGGTGAGCATCATGAAATTGGTGATGGAGGATGGTTGATGATGACGATGGCGACGGATTTCCCTCTCCGGAGCCCCGAACGGACTCCAGATCAGACCTCGCGAGAGAGTTTAGGGCTTGGCGGCGGCTCCGCACTGTAAAACGCGACAAATCTTGGGTGCAAGCATGAGTAGGATATAATCCACCATGAACATAAATATCATGAAGGCTATGTTGATTTGTTTCAACTACATGTGTGAACAAGTGCTAAGTCAAGCCACTTGAATCATTCAGAGGAGGATACCACCCCATCATACCACATCACAACCATTTTAATAGCATGTTGGCACGCAAGGTAAACCATTATAAACCCCTAGCTAATTAAGCATGACATAAGTAACTATAATCTCTAATTGTCATCGCAAGCATGTTCATTCATAATAGGCTGAATCAGGAACGATGAACTAATCATATTTACAAAAAGAAAGAAAGATGAACGCACTTTCACTCCTTGCTCTTCAGCACGTACTCACACGAGGGACTCTCAAATCTCTATTTCAGACCATAATCTTTCGATCCCTTTACCGAAGTGATTGATAGCAGGGCTAAAAAATCATAGGGCTTCTTCTATTTTTAACAAGAGAGGTCGAGTTCATACCAGCTTCTCTCATCTCAATCAGTCCATCATATATCATCATAATTGCCTTTCACTTGCACGACCAAACGATGTGAATAATAATAATAATAGTGCACGTGCATTGGACTAAGCTGGAATCTGCAAGCATTCAATAAACAGGAGAAGACAAGGTAATATGGGCTCTTGGTTAAATCAACAATAATGCATATAAGAGCCATTTTAACAATTTCATCGTGGTCTTCTCCTATCGACCCCCAAAGAAAAGAAAATAAATAAAACTATTTACACGGGAAAGCTCCCAACAAGCAAAAGAAGAACAGGAAATCTTTTTGGGTTTTCTTTTAATTATTACTACTACAGCAAGAAAGTAAACTAGCTAAAAACTACTACTATTTTTTTGGTTTTCTTAAGGTTTTTCAAACACACAAGAAGAAAGCATAAAAAGGATAATAAACTAGCATGGATATTACAGTGAAAAAGTATGAGCACCGACAACTAGCATGAGTGTGTGGACATAAATGTAATGTTGGTGAGAAATACGTACTCCCCAAGCTTAGGCTTTTGGCCTAAGTTGGTCTATTGCCACGGCTGGCCTGGCGGATATCCATAGTTGTAGTTGGGGTCGTACTGAGAAGAAGCCTCGAATTGCCACTGGTTGGCAATTGCCTCCGGGTCCCACTGGTAAGTAGACTGTCGTGGAGGATCAAATTGTGGTTCCGGCTCTGGCTCTGTGGCTGACGTAGGGTTCCGGTAGGCGTGAATGGCCGCCAGCGAAACGAGATACTGGCCTGCAGATAAATCAAACAAGGAAGGAGCATGCAAAGTAATAGTCTCAGGGTGATGTTTATCAATGACATCTTCTTAACCACATCATATAAATGAAACTCTACTGAAGGAGGTTATTCCTTAGGATAATAGTAGAAATTTTGCACAAAAGTATTGGTGAGTAAGAGCTACTGTTCACGTTGGTCGCGGAGGAAGTCGGTGAGGCCTGCATTCTCAGCCAACTCATAAAAATCATCATAAATCCTGGCTGCTCTCAAGAAATCATCGAAAGGCCATTCACACGGCCGAACCTCGGCGGTGCGAGGCAGATTATATTTGGGCCTCTCTGCTTCTTCACTTTGCTTTTCCTTCGAGCTTCGGCTCGATGAGCCCCTCAAAAATCTCTTCATCGTTTTGTGAAAATTTCTGAAATTTTTAGTAACTTCAAATAAAAGTGAACCAAGCTCAACAAAATTAATAGCAACTACTCCTACAAGTGCCTAGAGCCTATATCATGCATTAGAACTACTTGGAACCATATAAATTTGACATGCAAGCTGAAGAACATGGTCACCTAGGCAACACAAATTTGCAATGAATAAAGCACTAGAACAAAAACTAATTGGACCATTGGAGGAGTCACATACCAAGGAACAATCCCCCAAAGCAGTTTTGGGAGAGGTGCTTTGAGCTAGGAGATCGAAAATCGCAACAAAATGAGCTAGACTCGTGCTTGAGCTGGTTGGTGATTTTTTTGGGAGGAAGAAGAAGTGTGTGGGTGCAGGAATAAGTGGAGGGAAGCCACCGTGGGTCCACGAGGCAGGTGGGCGCGCCCAGGGGGTGGGCGTGCCCTGGACCCTCGTGGCCAGGTGCCAGCTCCCCCCTGCTGTGTTCTCAGTGCCAGATATTCTCAAATATTCCAGAAAAAATCATATTAAATTGGCAGGGCATTTGGAGAACTTTTATTTTCGGGGTATTTTTATATTGCACGGATAATTCAGAAAACTGACAGAAAATACTATTTTTACTTTATTTCAACTAAATAACAGAAAGTAAAAAGAGGGTACAGAAGGTTGTGCCTTCTAACTTCATCCATCTCATGCTCATCAAAAGGAATCCACTAACAAGGTTGATCAAGTCTTGCTAACAAACTCATTCCGAATAACATGGAACCGGATAAATTTCGAATAACACTATGTTACCTCAATGGGGATATGCACATCCCCAATAATAAGAATGTCATATTTCTTCTTGACGGTAGGAAGAGGAAATTCAAAACCTCCAAAAATAATCGATGGGATTTTTCCAATAGAATTGATACTGTGGACTTGAGGTTGTTTCCTCGAAAAGTGTACCGTATGCTCATTACCATTAACATGAAAAGTGACATTGCCTTTGTTGCAATCAATAACAGCCCCTGCAGTATTCGAAAAGGTCTTCCAAGAATAATAGACATACTATCATCCTCGGGAATATCAAGAATAACAAAGTCCGTTAAAATAGTAACGTTTACAACCTCAACAGGCACATCCTCACAAATACCGACAGGTATAGCAGTTGATTTATCAGCCATTTGCAAAGATATTTCAGTAGGTGTCAACTTATTCAAATCAAGTCTACGATATAAAGAGAGAGGCATAACACTAACACCGGCTCCAAGATCACATAAAGAAGTTTTAACATAGTTTCTTTTAATGGAGCATGGTATAGTGGGTACTCCTGGATCTCCTAGCTTCTTAGGTATTTCACCCTTGAAAGTGTAATTAGCAAGCATGGTGGAAATTTTAGCTTCCGGTATCTTTCTTTTATTAGTAACAATTTCTTTCATATACTTAGCATAAGGATTCATTTTGAGCATATTAGTTAATCGCATACGCAAAAAGATAGGTCTAATCATTTCAGCAAAGCGCTCAAAATCCTCATCATCCTTTTTCTTGGATGATTAGGGAGGAAAAGGCATGGGTTTCTGAACCCAAGGTTCTCTTTCCTTACCGTGCTTCCTACCGACAAAGTCTCTCTTATCATAACGTTGATTCTTTGATTGTGGGTTATCAAGATCAACAGCAGGTTCAATTTCTACATCATTATCATTGCTAGGTTGAGCATCGACATGAACATCATCATTAACATTATCACTAGCTTCATGTTCATTACCAGATTGTGTTTCAGCATCAGAAATAGAAATATCATTTGGATTCTCAGGTGGTTCAGCAACAGGTTCACTAGAAGCATGCAAAGTCCTATCATTTTTCTTTTTCTTCTTTTTAGAGGGACTAGGTGCATCTATATTATTTCTCTGAGAATCTTGCTCAATTCTCTTAGGATGGCCTTCAGGATACAAAGGTTTCTGAGTCATTTTACCAGTTCTAGTAGCCACTCTAACAGCAAAATCATTATTCTTACTATTCAATTCATTGAGCAAATCATTCTGAGCCTTAAGTACTTGTTCTTCTTGAGTGGTAACCATAGAAGCATGTTTACTAATGAGTTTAAGTTAACTCTAGACATATAATCACCCAAGTGTTCAATCATATAAGCATTTTGTTTTAATTGTCTACCAAAATAAGCATTAAAATTTTCTTGTTTAACAATAAAATTGTCAAACTCATCTAAGCATTGTCTAGCAGACTTATAGTGAGGAATATCACCTTCATCAAATCTATAGAGAGAATTTACCTTCACTACCTGTGTCGGGTTATCAAGACCATGAGTTTCTTCAATAGGTGATGAATTAAGATCATATATTTCTTCAACAGTCGGTAAATTAAGACCATGTATTTCTTCAATAGGAGGTAACTTCTTAACATCTTCAGCTTTAATACCTTTTTCTTTCATAGATTTCTTTGCCTCTTGCATATCTTCAGGACTGAGAAATAGAACACCTCTTTTCTTCAGAGTTGGCTTAGGAGTTGGTTCAGGAAGTGTCCAATTATTTTAGTTAGTCAACATATTATTCAACAGAATTTTAGCTTCATCTGGTGTTCTTTCCCTGAAAACAGAACCAGCACAACTATCCAGGTGGTCTCTGGAAGCATCGGCTAGTCTGTTATAAAAGATATCAAGTATTTAATTTTTCTCAAGAGGATGATCATGCAAAGCATTAAGTAATTGGAGAAGCCTCCCCCAAGCTTGTGGGAGACTCTCTTCTTCAATTTGCACAAAATTATATATTTCCCTTAAAATAGCTTGTTTCATATGAGCAGGGAAATATTTAGCTGAGAAGTAATAAATTATATCCCGGGGACTACGCACACAACCAGGATCAAGGGAATTAAACCATATCTTAGCATCACCCTTTAATGAGAACGGAAATATTTGAAGGATATAAAAGTAGCGGGTTCTCTCATCATTAGTGAACAGGGTGGCCATATCATTTAATTTAGTAAGATGTGCCACAACAGTTTCAGATTCATAGCCATAAAAAGGATCAGATTCAACCAAAGTAATTATAACAGAATCAATGGAGAATTCATAATCCTTATCAGTAACAAAGATAGGTGAAGTAGCATAAGCAGGATCATATTTCATTCTAGCATTCAGAGTTTTTTGTTTAAGCTTGGCTAATAAGTTCTTAAGATCACTTCTATCATTGCAAGCAAGAAAGTCTCTAGCAGTTTCTACATCCATAACATAGCCCTCAGGCACAACAGGTAATTCATATTTATTGGGAGAGTCTTCATCATCACTTGCATCAATATTATCAGTTTCAATAATTTCATTCTCTCTAGCCCTAGCAAGGTGTTCATCAAGAAATTCACCAAGTGGCACAGTAGTATCAAGCATAGAAGTAGTTTCATCATAAGTATCATGCATAGTAGAAGTGGCATCATCAATAACATGCGACATATCAAAACTAATAGCAAAAGCAGGTTTAGGTGTCGCAAGCTTACTCAAAACAAAAGGTGAATCAAGTGCAGAGCTAGATGGCAGTTCCTTACCTCCCCTCGTAATTGAGGGATAAATTTTTGTTTTCTCGTCTTTCAAGTTCCTCATAGTGACCAGCAGATATAAATCCCAAGTGACTCAAAGAATAGAGCTATGCTCCCCGGCAACGGCGCCAGAAAATAGTCTTGATAACCCACAAGTATAGGGGATCGCAACAGTTTTCGAGGGTAGAGTATTCAACCCAAATTTATTGATTCGACACAAGGGGAGTCAAAGAATATTCTCAAGTATTTGCAGCTGAGTTGTCAATTCAACCACACCTGGATAACTTAATATCTGCAGTAAATTATTTAGTAGCAAGGTAATATGGAAGTAACGGTAACGGTAGCAAAGTAATATTTTTGGGTTTTGTAGTGATTGTAACAGTAGCAACGGAAAAGTAAATAAGCGAAGAACAATATGTGAAAAGCTCGTAGGCATTGGATCGGTGATGGAGAATTATGCCGGATGCAGTTCATCATGTAACAGTCATAACATAGGTGACACAGAACTAGCTCCAATTCATCAATGTAATGTAGGCATGTATTCCGAATATAGTCATACGTGCTTATGGAAAAGAACTTGCATGACATGTTTTGTCCTACCCTCCCGTGGCAGCGGGGTCCTAATGGAAACTAAGGGATATTAAGGCCTCCTTTTAATAGAGTACCGGACCAAAGCATTAACACATAGTGAGTACATGAACTCCTCAAACTATGGTCATCACCGGGAGTGGTCCCGATTATTGTCACTTCGGGGTTGCCGGATCATAACACATAGTAGGTGACTATAGACTTGCAAGATAGGATCAAGAACACACATATATTCATGAAAACATAATAGGTTCAGATCTGAAATCATGGCACTCGGGCCCTAGTGACAAGCATTAAGCATAGCAAAGTCATAGCAACATCAATCTCAGAACATAGTGGATACTAGGGATCAAACCCTAACAAAACTAACTCGATTACATGATAAATCTCATCCAACCCATCACCGTCCAGCAAGCTTACGATGGAATTACTCACGCACGGCGGTGAGCATCATGAAATTGGTGATGGAGGATGGTTGATGATGACTATGGCGACGGATTCCCCTCTCTGGAGCCCCGAACGGACTCCAGATCAGCCCTCCCAAGAGAGTTTAGGGCTTGGCGGCGGCTCCGTATCGTAAAACGCGATGAATCTTTCTCCCTGTTTTTTCTCCCCGAACACGAATATATGGAGTTGGAGTTGAGGTCGGTGGAGCTCCAGGGGGCCCACGAGGCAGGGGGGCGCCCCCCCACCTTCGTGGCAAGGGTGTGGGCCCCTGGCCTTGATTCTTTCGCCAGTATTTTTTATTATTTCCAAAAATAATCTCCGTGGAGTTTCAGGTCATTCCAAGAACTTTTGTTTCTGCACATAAATAACACCATGGCAATTCTGCTGAAAACAGCGTCTGTCCGGGTTAGTTCCATTCAAATCATGCAAGTTAGAGTCCAAAACAAGGGCAAAAGTGTTTGGAAAAGTAGATACGACGGAGACGTTTCAACGCGCCACTACACCCGTACGATTGGCCGCGCCCGTGTGAACGTCCAAGTTAATCGGCGCATCATCCCGAGTTATTGTCTTTTTTTCTAGGGTGGACTTCACACCAGTTATTAACTGCTGACGCGTGCCCCGTGTACACAGTCTCACATGACCTTCCCGCTAGCACGGTCCAAAATTAGTTGAAACTGGATACGAACGATCCCGCGGGCAGCAAAATCTCCCGCCTCCTTCTAAAATTTCCGCCACCTTAGTCTTTAGCATGCGAAATCCCCCTTTTGTCCTTGGTGGACGGAGACCAACAGTTACAATACCGCTCTCATCTACATAATAGGTCGGGGCTACTTTGGTAAATTTCGGTTCCCCCCACTACACGGCAGCCCGATTTCCTCTCCCCCTCCCGCAAAAATGACTAACTCCACAGCACCAGAGCATCTCACATCACGCTGTCCGTACTTCATCGGCCTTTCTCCCCTCCCCTCTCGAAACCCTAGACTGCTCATCCACCCGCGTACCAGAGCTCATTCACTGCCAGCGGCGTCCACCTCGCCGGATCTGCTTCTGCGGCCGCATCTACCCCTCCCACCTCCCCTTGAAACAAGTAGACTGCTCATCCACCACTGTACCACAGCCCATTCAGTGTCGGCCTTGTCCACGGCGCCGGATCTGCTTCACCGGTACTCTCATCAACCGCAGCGCATCTGCAGCGGCTCATTCGTACTCCCCAAGGGAGACGCTTCGTCCACACCCCCCCCCCTCCCCCGAGCCGCCCCACCGACGCCCCGGTCGACGGCCTCTGATCCTCTTCGCTGACACCTTACTCAAACCTACCAGAGCCGCTTCGCCGACACCATCGTCAACCCCACCGGAGTAGCTTCGCCTATACCATTTTCAACCCTATCGGGGCCGCTTTGCCAACTCACAAGTCCACGGCCTCAGCTCCGCTTCCTCGCACCCTCATCCAACCTACCGGAGCAGCTTCTGACGCCCCGTCCATGGCCGCAGATCCACATCGTCGACACCATCCTTAACACAACCACCGGAGCAGCTTCACCTACGCCCTCGTCCACGGCCACAGATCCGCTTCGCCCACACTGTAGTCCACCCTACCGGAGGCGCTCCACAAACACCCTACTCGACGGTTCTAGATCTCCTTACCGGACCCCGACAGCCAGCGCAGCGTCATCACCCTTGACGTTTCTAACCTGATTCCCACCGTCTGGCAAGATGCCAAGCACCCGCCATGGCCTAGGTACTTGTCACCTTTAAACCCGTCCAGCATCACCTGCCCGATGTACTTCAAATATACTAACAGGTCGCTGTTACCTGTTATGCAGCTGGCAAAAACTACAAGGACGATGTTTCTTCTGGATCTAACAGCTTGACCAACCAAGATCCTGGACCCGAGGCATTGCTATGATCTTGTAAGCGTGTCTCTCTCTCTCTCTCTTGTATTGTTCTATGCCTGCCAGCGTGCTTTGCTAGGATTTTCGACCAGTAATCCCTTTGTGCAGACAATGATTTCTACTACTGGCTGCTAAATTAGATATTTAGATGTCATACATGATACTACCTCGTACCTCCGTTCCTAAATATAAGTCTTTCTAGATATTCCACTATAGTCTACATACGGAGCAAAATGAGTGAATCTACGCTCGAAAATGCATCTATATACATCTATATGTGGTCCATACTGGAATCTCTACATAGACATATATTTAGGAACAGAGGCAGTACATTACACAAAATCGTAGGTGGCATGTAGGAATTCCAGTACACTACATTAGGCTCCCTTAGAGTGCCTGCTAGTCCAGCACACAGAGTCATGGCTAGTTTATGCTACGCACACAATCATTAATTGGTGGTTTAAATATGCGCAAGGGATATGCAATGTATTATCATGTAGAGATGTCTGAAATTAGCTGCGTCAACTTGTAGATAGGGTTACACAATGAAAAAGTACAAGATGTATGTGGCAATTTCATGGAACATCGCAAAAAAGGAGAGCCAGCGGTGAGCCTATACAGTGTGCTATGGTATGTCACTCCTCCATTGCAATCATCGTGGCATGTTATTTGTATGTCAGTTCTATTGGCCAAGTTTCTTAGGGATAGTTATTACAAGTTATCCTAAGAAAATAAGCACCTGTGAATATAACCTCCATGTAATAAGCCAACCAGTTATTTTCATTGAGTTTTCAGCTTATCTTTGGTATGATCAGTGAAAAGTCTAGATTGCATTATATTTTTTCATTTTGCTGCCCATATGAAAATTAATTTGACTTGCAAACATCACAAATTGAACCCAGTGCAGTAATTAATATGATAGGAAAACAGACCATCACTATTTGCTCAAAATGCAAATACAAAGATACCATCTACTTGGCACAATCTACTTTGGTCAATGTTTTCCATAGAGATCCCATTGCCTAATTTAAACGAAAAACGCATGACCCACATTTGAATGAAGAACAATTATTTATTGAAATTCGATGGTCCAAATGGCTGGTTATTATCATATAGCAGCACCACCTGAAAGCGTCATATAGCAGCAGCAGCAGCTCATAGCAACTCATCATACAGCAGCAGCAGTGTGCAATTCATCATATACCAGCAGCAGCTCATAGCAATTCATCATATAGCAGCAGCAGGAGCAGCTCATAGCAATTCATCATATAACAGCAGCAGGAGCAGCTAATAGCAATTCATCATATAGCATCAGCAGGAGCAGCTCATAGCAATTCATCATACAGCAGCAGCAGGAGCAGCTTATAGCAACTCATCATATAGCAGCAGTAGCAGCTCATAGCAATTCATCATATGGCAGCAGCAGCAGCTCATAGCAATTCATCATATAGCAGCAGCAGCTCATAGCAATTCATCATATTGCAGCAGCAGGAGCAGCTCATAGCAATGCATCATATAGCAGCAACAGAAGCAGCTCATAGCAATTCATAGTATAGTGGATTAGAATGAAAATTTGGCAAAAATCAGAGGAGATCCTCACCTTGTTTTTTTTTGAATATTTACTGTGAGGCAAAGCCCCACAGCCCTTTATTAGATAAAGCACCACTGTACAAGTAAAATACAAACTATACAAGGAAGGAAAACAAAAGGGAAAAGAGTCTACCTATTTGCTAACTAACTGTACTTGCTTTACAACAAAGAAGCAATCCAAGCCAAAAGCTTTGGCTTGTTACAGTCCTTCACCCTGTGAGCAAGCAGAGAAATATCATGGATGAATTTACACTTCCAAGCACTGAAAGTAGCTCTCTCAGCTCTGAAAATTCTGCCATTTCGCAAAATCCAAATATACCATGCTGCTGTTAGCATAACTTCAACGAAGAAAGGGTGTGTGAAGCTGGACCTGGCGTGCAGGATACATTGCAGAATATCTGAGCCTCCAGACCAATCAATACCCAAATAGTTCCAGACTCTACAGCTGAAGGTGCAGTTAAAAAATAGATGTATTCTATCCTCATACGCCAGCTCACTGCAGGTGAGGCAAAGATTGTCATCCTGGTTTGAGCGCCAGTGTCTCCTAACCAGCATATCCTTGGTGTTAAGTCTGTCAAAGAATAAAAGCCAGCCGAACACCTTGATCTTCATGGTGCACTTACTCTGCCAAAGCCATTTGCAAGGTTGTATTGTAGGTAAGTGTGAGTGCATGATCATGTAAAAACTTTTCGCAGTGTACCCTCCTGATTGACCAGGCCATATCCAAACATCAGGTAAGGTGGGGTCTCTGTCTAACTGCATGATCCAACTTTCCAGTATGTGCAACTCAGCAGCAGCCTCATGAGAAAGGGGCAAATAAAACATAGAGAAAAGATCCCGGGATTGAAGAAATTCCCGCACAGAGATCATGTCATTATTGACAAAAGAAAACAACCTTGGTAATCTCCAACATAGGGGTCTAGCAGAGCCCCCAATGTGCCAAGAATTAGTCCAGAACAGAGCAGAATCACCCATGTTGATATGTACTGAGGCAATAGCAGTGTAAGCCTCATGCAGCTTCAGAACATCTCTCCACCAGAAAGATCCATCATTAGCTGTTGCCTGTGGAACCCCATGATCATAGTAAATATTCCATATCAGGGTCACCCAAGGAACATCAGCCTTGTTATAGAATTTGTGAAGATGCTTGAGAAGCAGTCCTTTGTTCTGGATGTTCAGATTAATAATACCCAAACCACCCTTATCTCTTGGCCTGCAAACTAGCTCCCAAGCAGCCAGAGACTGTTATGGAACATCACTATTACCCCTCCAAAGGCATTGCCTGAAGATTCTGTCTAGTTGCTTAATGATCCCGGCTGGGATATTGAGGCTACACAGAAAGTATATTGGCAGAGAGGTCAGGACAGAGGTGAGAAGCTGCAAACGAGAGCCTTGATTCAGCATAGAAGAGCTTGCAGTTAACCTCCTTTCAAGACTGTCAACTAAGGGCATGAGGTCAATGATCCTTGGCCTTGTAGTTCCCAAAGGAAATCCAAGATAAGTAAATGGAAGCTGGCCAATTTTACAACCAAGAATAGCAGCAAGTCTGTCAGCATCCTCATTAGGCATATTCAGTGGGATCATTGAGGATTTAGCAAAGTTGACCTTTAAACCAGTGGATTGTGGAAATGTAAGCAGCATATTCTTGAGGGCAACAAGCTCATCATCCTTAGCTGCAAGAAATAGGATCGTGTCATCCGCATATTGAATGATGGGAAAATCCCTGTCATGGGTCTGAAGAGGCAAAGAGAGTGTGCCAGACACCAGCACTTGATTGACCACAGATTGCAATAGATCTGCTGCGATGACGAACAGCAGAGGTGAGAGTGGATCACCCTGCCTGACGCCACACTTACACAAGAATTGCTTTCCAGGAATGCCATTTAACAGTACAGACGAAGAACCTGTAGACAACAGCTGTTTAATCCAAAGAATCCATTTGGCATCAAACCCTTTATGCTGCAACATCTGAAGAATAACCTCATGCTCAACAGTGTCAAAGGCCTTAGCAAAGTCCAACTTAAGGATTATAATTGGACGCTTGGATTGTTTACATTGATGAATATACTCAAAACTCCAGGCCAGACAATCCTGAATCGACCTACCCTTAAGGAACCCATACTGATTTTTGTGGATGCACTTAAGGATCACCCTCTGCAATCTGTTGGCCAACAATTTTGTTAGGAATTTAAGACAAGTGTTGGTGAGGAAGATTGGCCGGAAATCATCGGGCCCTTCTGGTGAAATGATCTTGGGTATGAGCGTAATGAGGGAGGAATTGATATTTTCCAACGAAAGCTTCCCCTCATAAAAATCCCGAATCATCCTCAAGAAGTCCTCCACCTTGTTGGATGAGCTCATCCTTGAACAGCACCTCAAGGCCACGGCCTGGGAGGTGGGGAGGGGAAATAAGGTGCCTTCTGCCGCAGTGTGGCATCAGCCGTAGTTGTGCAGCGCCTGCCGGAGTAGTGCGTTGGACGAACCACAGTGGAGCAGCTACTGGAGACCATGAGAATGAGGGGCAGCACCAGAGGGAGGAGCAGCCGGGGAGATTTGCCCCTACCCGCCGGCCATGTAGCCTAGCTGGACAAAGCATCGTCAAGGATCAGGCCATATGGGACCAGTGGCGACGGCTTGCTGGAGGAACCCTAGTGCTGTAGGCAGGGGATCGAGGTAGAGGGAAAGGGGAGAGGAGATGCAAGCGGGCAGGGCAATGAACGCTTGCATGTTTGTTTTTACTTGAGGGTGAGGTGTGATGCGGGCGTCACCAGTTGCATTTTGAGTGTAATATAAGCAGACAACAGAGTCATTTCACTATTCCCCTTCCCTTCAATTTCTAGTGAGGTTCTACCCGAAACACCCCCCTCCAAAGCGAAATTAGTTAAGCCCAAGCCCATAACTCAAAAATGACTTCTTTACATCTTTTATGGCTTATTTTGACAATAAGCCCTGAAAAGGCGGAATAGAACTGGCCCTTAACCTGCAATTCAATTGTGCGTGCAATGATGAATCACTCCTGCCTGCTATAGTGTACATTTAGGCATCAGCATACATGGCATAACCTAATGCATGTGCATTCCATTGTAGAATCTGGAATATGCAATGTTTATGTTAGTTCATACGTTGCACATGATGAATTTAAATGCCCCTTAAATCTGGTCAGTCAAGTGATGGTCTTTAAGCCTCCTTCTTTGCTTCTTTTCTTGATATGTAAGATTTGCTCACACATATGTTTAATTGCTTGTTTGCATTAGCCTGCCATACTAGGACTGTTTGCTTTGATTACTTGTTGTTCTTGACCTAACACCCTAACAGAGCTTGTCAATGATTTAAACACTAAGGGCTGCTGTAGTGGGGCCTTTTCTAACTCATAGGTGAGATAAAGGTTTGGCTGTACACTAAAGTAGGCTCTCCAAGAGTACCTGGAGATCCAGTTCGATGGTATGCCTAGTTTTTACATAGTGTAGACATAGTAAATGCTCATTTCATTGTGTGCAAGTGCAAGAGATGTGGCATGTTTCATTATGTGGTGTTGTTTTGTTATAATCTCATCCTTTTGTGTTCATAGACTGGAAAGTATGCATATTTATCTTCCAAGGAGATGAGTAACTAGTTTGTGTCATCTTGCAGAGGGGGTGCAATGAAGATAAGATTGAGGATTTCCAAGTACAAGATGTTAGGAAGGAGCCTTCCAAGAGAAGTAGGAGCTGCACTGAGCCTCTTCAACCTGTTAAGGTAAGTCACTGTATCCAACTCAACAGTTCAATTCCTTGT
The DNA here is from genome assembly GCF_002575655.3 of Aegilops tauschii subsp. strangulata. NCBI lineage: Eukaryota > Viridiplantae > Streptophyta > Magnoliopsida > Poales > Poaceae > Aegilops > Aegilops tauschii. The sequence continues at coordinate 238,033,627 of NC_053041.3, forward strand.
TTGTTTCAGGCATAGTTAATTTGCTCTTTTCAATTGCTTTATTTGTCCTCAGTTAATTAGATGCCCAAAGAATGATGCCTGATGTTGGGTACTTGTATAACTATTAGTTGACATAATTAAAGGCCTTACCATTTAATTACTCTGGCGAAGTGTGCCTGAAGCTTTGAAGTCTATTAACCAACTATTATTGAATGAGGCTCACAATCTAGTTTATACTAGGCTAATGATTGCATAGTTTTGCTTGTGGTAGTATGTTTGTATGAAATCCTCTGTTGTTCATTATGCTCCCTAAGACTTTAATTAAGCTACAGAATGGCCAACTGCTTGCTTACTTCTACGCAACGTGTTGTCTAAATTTGTAACTTGTCTGTGCTTTGGATTGGGCCCCAACATCATGCTCCTCTGGTGAGCTAAGAGAGATTTCTATATGCAGGCTGCACAAACTACCTTTTACAATTTTTAAAATATCACATGCTTATGCTTTATGACGTGTAACATTATTGTTAGTCTTGTTTTGCCATGTACAAAATAGTCTGTCTTGCTCGCTTCACTGTTGTAACTATATTTTTGCCCTAGTCATGTGTAGTTACAGAAACATTTCAGGATGAAGTGACATCAACACAAAGATCTGCGAGCAGTGCGGCATGGCCGTTACCGAATGATTATGGATTGGAATTGGAATGTGCTGATGTTCTCGAACATCAACTAGAGGTGGCAAGACAACGTGTACATGATTCTGAACATACAATCAACAAGTTGAGACTGGACATGCAGGTATTAGATGCAGGAGTCAAAAAAATGAAACAAGACACTGAGGTAACAACGAAGGAATTTGAGATTTTGCAGACTGAAATTTGTGCTATCTAAATCCGGCCAATCCTATTTTCTGAAGAGATTATAGTTCAAATGGTAAGTTATGTTGATGCGCGTCCATGATGTATGAGTTGTATTTGCCCAGAGTATGTAATTTGTTGTTTGTGTATGCTTTATTATCACTGGTGCCGAACCATAATGCCCAGTGGGTATAATCGGCTGTAATTTCTTTATTGTATAGTGTAGGATTATTCTACGTTTCTATGCCTTAGTCTCTTTATTGTATAGTGTATGTTTTTTAGAGGTGATAGTATAGAGTAGGATAATTCTTTGAATATGCTATATCGTTCAAACGGGGGCCAACTCGCCCAAACGTTGTAGTGACCATGGCCCTCCACAGGTCGTACGATCCATGGGCCATCTACGCGACGGACAATCCATGGCCTTCTATGGCCGTCGGATTTGTGGGCCTTCTATGGGCTGTCGGATCCGTGGGCCTTCTATCGGCTGTCGGATCCATGGGCCTTCTATGGGCCGGCGGATCCATGGGCCTTCTATGGGCCGTCGGATCAATGGGCCTTCTATGGGCCGTCGGGTCAATGGGCCTTCTACGCCCCGTAGGATCCATGGGCCTTCTACGGGCCGTCTCATCTATGGGCCTTGTACGGGCCGTATAAGGGGCCGTAAACGGGCTAGAGTGGAAATCGTACGTTTTATGGGCTGACCATAACTGGTTGTTAATAGGCCGTATTTGATGATGCTATGAAAATGGCCCAACAGATTAACGATCCACAAACGGGCCGACATTATCCACGGGCTGAATTTGGCCCACAAGCAGAAAAGGTCAGTAACGGGCCGTAAGTAACCGAATGCTGGAAATGAGCCCAAGAATAAATGGGCCCTCAGAAGGCCGAAAGGTAACACGGGCTGGAAACGACCCAATGGAATAATGGGCCGCTAATGGGTATAAAGCGATACACTGTTCATTACGGGCCGGTTTCACCACGGGCCATTAATGGGCCAAGAGTTACAAAGGGACTCATATGGGCCGAAATACGTAATGGGCCATACATGAGCCGGAAGTTAAAACGGGCTGGAATTATATTGGACGGCCCAGATGACGCTACTGGGCCTAATTCGGATAGGCCGTAAACGGGCCCTGGGTTAGCGGGCTGTAAATGGGCTATATGCGAACAGGTTGTTAACAGGCTTGCCGCGGGCCGGCCCGCCACCTTTTGACCAAGTCAAACAGGTCGGCCTTTTCATAGGAATGGGCCTCTGTTGGGCCGTGCCACGTGTCGACGTATCATAGGCGCTTTGGGTCCAATGAGTGGATGACATCTGTCCCAACGGTGAGCCGACACGTGTTTCCTCCAGCCAATGATGATTTTACACGTGGAAAATCCCCATTGGTCGGGGCTGTTAACGGGTTATCGGATCCAAAACCGGACCCGATAGCTTAATGGCGTTCCGTTACGGTGGATGCCACGTGTCGGTCACCCTTGACGAAAGCACTTCTGTGACGCGCGATTTATCATCATGGAAGTGGACACTTCCGTGATGATAATTTTGGTAATGTCATGGAACACTTCTACGACAGCACAGGTATGACTATCTTGATTCTGTCATAAATTTGTCATGGATGTACATGCATGACAGAAAACGTGACCTACTGTGACAAACACGTATCATCACGGAAGTGTATTTTTTTTGTAGTGATAGCATAGCCAGCTCATGGCTACATGACATTGCCACATCATCTATAGCCAACCTTGTAGCCTTCAAGTATAATACTCCCTCCGTCTAGGTGTGTAAGTGATCATACATAAACCAGATAATCCCAAAACACTTAGGCTGGTCATAGTGGGGAGTAACTTATACTAGTGTCATGCATATGACACTAGTCTAAGTTACTACCTCCATAATGCAAAGTAACATAATAGTAGTGTCATAGATGGGTTCATTTATTAGCTTGTAGACTCATCCTTTTTCGGGAAGCGCTATGTTACAGTAACACATTTTATGTTACTCTAAACACCTCTCTCCTCATTAACTACATGCCACATAAGCAAAAATTTCTTGAAGTGCGCTATGTTACTACTCCCTCCTTTCCGGTTTATAAGGCTTATCTCAACTTTTTTGTTTTTCCAATTTATAGGGCTCATCTCCATCTCATTTTTAGTTTCCAATGCACATTAAATATTTGCATGCAAGAATTAAAAAGGAACACACCAATGCATGTAATGTTCCTACTCATCTAGTGGTCAAGCATGCATGCACTGTAATTAATCCAAATTAATGCATGATTTTGATTAGGGTAGTTTTGCAAAATATGAGATACATTCCTCCAATCACAAAATGCCTTGGTTGATGAGATTTGATATTTGAGCCCTATAAACTGGAAGGGAGGGAGTAGTACCTAAGTTACTGTCAGGACCGGTTTTTCGGGATATTAATTTTCCAGAAAATGGCCCTTGTGCTCACCAGCCCCAGGATTACTGTTAGCTGATGGGGCACCAACTTGATACAGAAATTCCAAGCGAAGTACAAAATAAGTAGCACAAGACCATTCTGGCCTATGAGTACAACCCTTGGTTTCTAGTGGTTGATGGCGGAAGCGGTATGTGGTTCATCTGCGTCTATGGGACTCCATTTCCCACAAGAACAGCTGACCAGGATAACTCCTATCTTCGCGAGGCTGCTATCATCATTGCGTAGGTTCCGGGGCTGTCATCGCAGTGCTTATCTCCATGCGAGAAATCTGGCCAAGACAATAGCCAGGGACAAGCCAGTGAGTACTCTTGAATGTACTCGCAAACATTATGAACACGGGTATAATATGACAATGGATAATCATGCTCCGAAATATTTTATGATCAAAACGTCTGTCACGAATTAAACGAAATCCATGATGCACGCATGCAGGTAAAATATGAATATGCAATACGGGAGTAGGAATAGAATGCACCAATCGAGTGTCTGAAGCGACGCCTCGAAAGGATAAAAAGATAAATCATACCTCAGTCGGGCGTCTGAGCGACACCACATAAAGGGCTTATAAAGAATAAATAAATGACAAACATGCCACAGTCGGGCGTCTGAGCGACACCACATAAAGGGCTTATAAAGAATACATAAATAACAAGCATGCCACAGTCGGGCATCTGAGCGACACCACATAAAGGGCTTATAAATAATAAAATAACAAGCATGCCACAGTCGGGCGTCTGAGCGACACCACATAAAGGGCTTATAAATAATAAAATAACAAGCATGCCACAGTCGGGCGTCTGAGCGACACCACATAAAGGGCTTATAAGAGAATAATCGCAGTGAGTATCTAGGAGGTAGAACCGTCCCAGGGATACTCAATAACTAAAATAATGTAAATGGTTAGTCCTCAATAATAATAATCCTAATCCTCATATGTCATAGGTCATAATCAATGTTCTGGTTTAGCCGTTTCTCCTCCGAAAACCGTCACTAGACCCATCTCAGACTGTAGTCCTTACCCATGGACATGGCTATCCGAATAGATTTAACCTCTGCAGAGGGTGTACTCTATACCCACGAGTAACGGATTTATTTAGTCCATCGGGACTAATTCCGCCTACGGTCTTTTAATTGAAAACACACCTGACCCGCACACACCAGCTTAACTTACCGGTGTCTGGAATCACCAACGACACCTGTCAAGCAAAACTCTAAGTGGGGAGGCTACAACCTCGACGTAGCATGGGATCAATTTTATATCGCGCGCTCTAAGGGGTGCCCCCTCTCGGTCCCAACCGGAAACACCCATGCCCCCGGACCAGGTGGCATGCCTACCGGAGGCCTCCGGTATCTTCCACCATGGCCTCTCTGTACGGTGTGTGCTAGGACGGGGTTGACAACTTACTGAACCGTACCCTACCTGTGGCAGGGACAAGTGGTAGTACGAAACAAGTATGGGGGTTACTGGCACAAGATTCGATCTACGGCCGACTCAGGAGGTCCAAGTATTCTCCGTATGACAAATATATTTCCATTAACAGATAAAGTCACCACTCATCAAGCCTCACCATGCCATACCGGACATACTCGTCTCGACGAGGAACTAGGGACCAGCTCGTGTCTACCCAAGACCGCGACTTTCCCGGCTCCCTTCCGGTATGCATGAGAAGCTTACGAGGATGATTACCATCACCAACATATCCATTTCTAACAGCAAAGCATCTCCATTATGCATTCATGCGTATGATTTTATCGTCACATAAATTAACGTGTGCTCCAAGTCAAGGTGGTGTTGTAACCGTATCAACAACACACAAAAATATTATGCCAGAGTTCAGAATGCTTGCCTTCAACAGTATGCAAGAGGGAGTGCATTTTTTGAAAGTTGCCTCCCTCTTCAAAATCCTATTTTATGAAAATTTAAATTAACACATAGCTTTAAAACAGTACAAAAAAGTTGTTTGGAAAATTTTCAAATAAATACTAAAATAAACTAGACATAATTTGAGAAATGTAGAAAAAGGAATCAACTCATTTGGAGTTTTATTTTAAAAGATATAGCCAGTCAAAGCTCTGTTTTAATAAAATCAGAAAAAGATAACGTTTCGGGGGAAAATACCCTTCCGAAGCAGAGGAGACGTACTTCAGGGGTTTACGCGACCACTTAAACCCGTGGTGGCGGGGCTGGGTCACTGACAGTGGGTCCAGGGGGCCCACTGGTCGAGTTTGACTAGTCCCCCGCCTTCTTCCTCCTCTGTCCGAGCCGAGGTGGGGACTCCGGCGTTCGACGCCGGCGAACAACGGCTCCTAGGAGCCATCCGAGGGTGGGGAAGGATCCGCCGCTCCAGGACGATCCTTCCGGTAGTCGAAAGGGCCCCGGGGATGGAGGGGATCGGCGGCGGCGAGCTTCGCGGTGGCGTAGGCTTCGGGCATGATTGGGGATTTGGGCTGTGGTGGCTCCCGATCGAAGCTTAGAGGCTGGGCGACTCCGTGAGGTCGAGGGGAGTGGGATGGTGGTACTAGATGGCTGGGGAAGGCTAAGACTGCGACGAATTGAACCAGAGACGGGGAAGAAAGCTTCCCACCGTCGCTTGCTGTCCGTGGGGGCACTGCTGGGGTGCAAGGAGGTTGCCTGAGTGCAGGGACGGGCTCGGGGCTCCTATTTATAGGGGTCGAGGCTGGTTCCCGCGGCGGCCGTGGATAAGAACGCCGGCGACCGCCGTTCTGTAGCTGCAGGGCGACGTGGCGGCGAAGAGCGCGTGCCGACGAGCTTGTGGATGAGCTCGGGCTGTTCAAGGGGGCAGCTGGCGCGCGCGGGTGGCTTGGGCGGTGCCGTCCATGGCAGAGCCTGCTGTGGCCGGCTGCTAGCCGCCGTGGCCGACCTGACGGCGACACTGTGGGGCTCCAGGGGCGGCTCTGCGGCGAGGGAAAGGGGGGGCGTGCTGGCTGCGAGTGGGGGGAGGCCAGAGCGGGCGCGGGGAGGTGGCCTTGCGACGCGGCGGCTCGGGCGCCCGCACGTGCAAAACGTGCGCTCTGGGCGCACCCAGAGCACGCACGGGACGTGCTCGACATAATGCCAGGGCAGCCTAGAGTGCTAGAGCGAGGCTGGCAATTAACAGGACTAGGTTAGAGCTAGCAAGGGGGCTAATGGACATGGTGGTTAGGTCAGGGGATCAAGTTCACAAGGCAAACTAATAATCATGCCAAATCTGCCCATGCACTCAAGGTGTTCGTCAGAATGCTAAGTGCATCTAGGCAACTCTTGGAGTGGCTAAAAACTCCAGATCAGGGTCTCCCTAGATGTAGGTGATGATGGCAAGATCATTTGGACAAAACCAGAAACTTGCTAGTGCAAGTTTTGCAAAACTTCAGTTTTGGACAGAAAGAAAAAGGCCTTATTGCATGCACTTAAAACCCTCCAATGGGTCCACTCTCCTAGACTTAAGGGTTTTGCAGGGAGGTCTATAAGTAGGAAAAAGCTCAGGTTTACTAGAGCAAGATAATTTAGGGTTGCAGTACAAATCACTAAGTTGGACCAGAATGAAAAAGAGGTTGATTCACTCAAATTTTTCAAAGAACATCACTGGGTTTTTGCATAAAGTTGAATTATGTGCATCTACTGACATCTCCAAACACTTGGAAGAATTTTTAAAACAATATTTAAATAGGTTGTAGTGCAAAAATACCTACTGGACCAGACTTGAAAAGTTGATGTAGAGCTCAAAATCTCCAATAACCAAAAGATATCTATGCATAAAAGTGATGTGGAAACATCACATGACATCCCCAAATTTTGGTGAAAATTTTAAATGCATTAATCAAATGGTTGCTGTGCAACAGAGGCTCCAAATCTATGAAAAATCATTTTAAAAGAATAAAGCTCATGAAAAACAATTATGCAAATAAATCCACTGATAAAGAATTGTTTTATAGAGAGAGTATACAAGTCCAATAATACTTTTGGAAAGTTTCCACTTGAGGTAAAACTCCACAATATTAAAGAAAAGAGAGGTTCTGAAATCAAGAGATAAATCCAGACAAATGGAAAAGTTTAATCTCCTGGCAAAATTTTAATTAATAAAACAAGGTCAAAATTTTGGGGTGTCACAACACTACCCCCCTTAAGAAAAATCTCGTCCTCGAGATTTGTTAAAAGCTGTTTTGAACAAACATCGCTCTTACCAAAAGAAATCATTCTACTATGCAATAAAATGCGGCTACAGTGGGAGGGCAATAAGTGGCGTAAAACTACAGTGTGGTATAGTGGCGTTGCGTGGAAAAATCCATGGTTGGGGAAAACGAGATATTTCTATGAGGATACAGTAATTTAGAATAAAATCTAAATTACTAAAATACGCTGGTCGTACCCGAGAGCACAGTGCTCCCTCTGGCTGACAGGTGGGCCCGGGGCCCACTGTCGACATCTTCTTCTACCTCTGGCTCTCTCTTCTAGTTCTCTCTCGCGGCTTTCCCGCGCTTTCTCCACCGGCGACGCCTAGCGCGTAGGGCACCTAGGCCGTACTACGGTGTGCGCGATATGCTAGCTGCTGGTGCAGCGTGCACTCACCTCACGGGCCAGTGCACTATCGGCCCTGCTCGCGGATTCGCCTCTGAACACTGGCGATCGAGCGACGAGCGGCGCTGGTGGACCTCGCCCACCGTACACCGATCTCGAGCTATAAAATGATCGCGGTGCTCCTTTCTTCTTCCTCACACCTGGCCTCGCTTCTACTTCATCCCTCCTTCTCCTCCATTGTTGTTTGCAAGAGCTCGAGACGAGGCTCTAATGGTGGAGGTGATGCCGAACTGGTACGTGGTCCTGATGTGCGGAGGTTTGGCGACGTTGCTGGGGTTCTCCGTGCTCCTGTGCGCGATGATCCTTGATGATCGTCGTGATGCTGCCGCTCGAGTGTTAGCTCTTCGTGGTGGCGGCGGTCACGAGGATTAGGTGCGGCATCGAGTGCTAACTGCTGTCGATGTGCTGGGGCAACTTGCGCCCGAATGATTACTCACAAATCTCTCTTACTGAGACCGGGGTGTCCTCGGGTGTGATTAGTTAGGTGCAAAATGTGTACGAGGATTTGTAATTAGCGCACGATGTCGAGTGGTTGTGGTTGTGAGTCTGCCGCTGCATGAATAAAAATCTACGTCGCGAAGAGGCATATGCTGCAGCAACTCAGGGAAAGAAATCTCACTACAAAATTTATCGTGAGTGAAAATTAGTTAAATCAAAATGAACAGTAGTAAAACTGCTCACATAATTGAAACCAAATATTTGATCCGTCCCACAAATTTTGGGTACCACGTACAAGTTACAACACATAAATAAATACTGGGATAATAAACATAGCGGTGACGTCTACAATAAAAAAGGCAAAAGGACATGGTCCTGAGAAAACGTCTCTGGTACTGGGGGCGCACTCTTCTTCTATCGGGGGAAGCGGGTTGACCAGTCGATGAACGCGTCTCTCCTGGTCAGGCCTCAGTGGTCTGCCAATAGCGATCTGAGGATTTAAATCAGCGAGGCTCTGGAGATAACCCATTACCCGCTGAGTCAAATGCTCCTGAGCGATAACATACTGGGCAAGGTTGGCCAGTACTGGATCTCTCTCAATTTGCTCACCGGGAAAAGATGCTACTTCTCCGGGTGCTGCACGACTCAGAAAATAATAATATCCTCGTTCGCTGGCATAGGGTACCGCGAATCGAAGACGAGCAAGCGCTTCGTACGCAGCAGCTTCAATGGCCATATGCGGAGTCGGCATGGATTTCCCCACGAAGGAGACTTCCGTTGGGTCTTGGTTTGGGTTTGCGGGAGGGATGTGCACCACTGCCCAATATTTCGAGGTGGAAGGGGTGATCCTTGATTTGAGCAACTCGTACTGGGGTGGATGGATGGCACTCATGGTACTGCAGGTAAAGTCCCACAATAATTTAACAAAACTACCCGGGGTTGCGTCTGGAGTTCTCAGATAAATACTGGGGGTCGGCATGGCAAAGAAATGGCTGTGAGTGTTGCGCACAAGGTGAGGGGCACTTGGCAAGGTCACGAGGTGGCCTTTTATATAGCATTGGGGCTGGGTTATTTACCACGGTGAAGGGTAACTAGTTTGTCGGTTCTGTTCTATGGGGTCGGGGTCAATGCCACAGATACACATATCTCACAAAGTGACGCATTACTGTGGGTGTCGTCGGGGTTGGTTTTGGTAGCTGCGCCCGGAATTTAAAAAAATGTAACTGTACGCTGACGTACTTATGCATGGCTACCATTCAAAAATAGGGGCGCACAAGAAGACAGCATTTAATAATGGTGATACAGGATCACACAATTACAAGGCGTAGGAATACTAAGGCTCGATACTACTCGAGCGACTTAGTCTACTTTGTTAATGTCTAAGTGGGCTGGCCTTGTGGACGTCGAGGCTTCTCCACGGGTTTCACCGTCGGGATTAGCTGGATGAGGTTGAGGGGCTGCAGGGTCGGGGTAGCGATGATGACCATCGCGGGGGTTGTTGGCCACAATCCCGTTGGAGCGTGTTCCCAAAAGGCGACGAAGCACTTCTGGGGACACCAAAGTATTTTGGTCGATGGCTGGGGCAGACCGCAAGGACTCGATCGGGTGTCCGAACAGCACGACTGGGTTGTCGGCGTTGGGCTCCTCTTCTCCTCTCGCCGGGGCTCGGCGAATCAGTTCTCCACGAGCTGCGATCGGATCAAGGGTGACTTGATCGAACAGTTCCTCTAGTGCACTTACATAGCGTACCAGATGCAATAGTGCAGGATCCGTCTCGTGATCTCCGTTGGCAACCTGGGGCGGCCTACCATACCCATCACGACTGGGGTAGTAGTAGAACGAGTGACAGTTAACTCTGGGTGACAAGTGCCGGAGTTGAACTATAGCTTCTCGAGCTGCCAGTTGGATGGCTTGTGGCTCAAAGGAAGTTGTCCTTCCAGTGAACCTGTAGGGGCGTTCTGGTGACAGACCCCTACCATAGATGTGTACAGTGGCCCAGAATTGACGGCTCTCACCGCTCATGGGTCCTTGGTACACAACATACTCTGGGGGCTCTTCTAATGCATAGGCACGACGGGTGAGGTTTACGAGCACGGTCACAAAACCTCCAAGGTTGGTGGCTGTGGTCTCATTGTGAACAATGGGGCCAGGGATCGTGGCTTGGTTTGGGGGTAGAGGCTGTGCTGTGCTGTATTGGGGGTAGCGTGCCCATTTTATAGAGAAAGGGGACGGAGTCTTCCTTCGCACGCTTGCGAATGAGACATGTTAGGTGTCGGTCACTGGCGCGTGATCGACAGGCTAGGCTGATAGGTTGGGCACCGACTGCCAAAAGCGTCGGGGTCACTGGGTGGCTATCTTACACGAGAAGCTTGGCCGGGGTTGGGTTAGGGTCTGGTGGGTTGGTTAACCTAGGTTTATTGACCTGGCTAAGATAGGATTAGCCAATGGTCAGCCTGGCTCTGATACCAAGTTTGTCAGGACCGGTTTTTCGGGATATTAATTTTCCAGAAAATGGCCCTTGTGCTCACCAGCCCCAGGATTACTGTTAGCTGATGGGGCACCAACTTGATACAGAAATTCCAAGCAAAGTACAAAATAAGTAGTACAAGACCATTGTGGCCTATGAGTACAACCCTTGGTTTCTAGTGGTTGATGGCGGAACTGGTATGTGGTTCATCTGCGTCTATGGGACTCCATTTCCACAAGAACAGCTGACCAGGATAACTCCTATCTTCACGAGGCTGCTATCATCATTGCATAGGTTCCGGGGCTGTCATCGCAGTGCTTATCTCCATGCGAGAAATCTGGCCAAGACAATAGCCAGGGACAAGCCAGTGAGTACTCTTGAATGTACTCGCAAACATTATGAACATGGGTATAATATGACAATCGATAATCATGCTCCGAAATATTTTATGATCAAAACGTCTGTCACGAATTAAACGAAATCCATGATGCACGCATGCAGGTAAAATATGAATATGCAATACGGGAGTAGGAATAGAATGCACCGATCGAGTGTCTGAAGCGACGCCTCGAAAGGATAAAAATATAAATCATGCCTCAGTCGGGCGTCTGAGCAACACCACATAAAGGGCTTATAAAGAATAAATAAATGACAAACATGCCGCAGTCAGGCATCTGAGCGACACCACATAAAGGGCTAATAAAGAATAAATAAATAACAAGCATGCCACAGTCGGGCGTCTGAGCGACACCACATAAAGGGCTTATAAATAATAAATAACAAGCATGCCACAGTCGGGCGTCTGAGCGACACCACATAAAGGGCTTATAAATAATAAAATAACAAGCATGCCACAGTCGGGCGTCTGAGCGACACCACATAAAGGGCTTATAAGAGAATAATCGCAGTGAGTATCCAGGAGGTAGAACCGTCCCAGGGATACTCAATAACTAAAATAATGTAAATGGTTAGTCCTCAATAATAATAATCCTAATCCTCATATGTCATAGGTCATAATCAATGTTCTGGTTTAGCCGTTTCTCCTACGAAAACCGTCACTAGACCCATCTCAGACTGTAGTCCTTACCCATGGACATGGCTATCCGAATAGATTTAACCTCTGCAGAGGGTGTACTCTATACCCACGAGTAACGGATTTATTTAGTCCATCGGGACTAATTCCGCCTACGGTCTTTTAATTGAAAACACACCTGACCCGCACACACCAGCTTAACTTACCGGTGTCTGGAATCACCCACGACACCTGTCAAGCAAAACTCTAAGTGGGGAGGCTACAACCTCGATGTAGCATGGGATCAGTTTTATATCGCGCGCTCTAAGGGGTGCCCCCCTCTCGGTCCCAACCGGAAACACCCATGCCCCCAGACCAGGTGGCATGCCTACCGGAGGCCTCCGGTATCTTCCACCATGGCCTCTCTGTACGGTGTGTGCTAGGACGGGGTTGACAACTTACTGAACCATACCCTACCTGTGGCAGGGACAAGTGGTAGTACGAAACAAGTATGGGGGTTACTGGCACAAGATTCGATCTACGGCCGACTCAGGAGGTCCAAGTATTCTCCGTATGACAAATATATTTCCATTAACAGATAAAGTCACCACTCATCAAGCCTCACCATGCCATACCGGACATACTCGTCTCGACGAGCAACTAGGGACCAGCTCGTGTCTACCCAAGACCGCGAATTTCCCGGCTCCCTTCCGGTATGCATGAGAAGCTTACGAGGATGATTACCATCACCAACATATCCATTTCTAACAGCAAAGCATCTCCATTATGCATTCATGCGTATGATTTTATCGTCACATAAATTAACGTATGCTCCAAGTCAAGGTGGTGTTGTAACCGTATCAACAACACACAAAAATATTATGCCAGAGTTCAGAATGCTTGCCTTCAACAGTATGCAAGAGGGAGTGCATTTTTTGAAAGTTGCCTCCCTCTTCAAAATCCTATTTTATGAAAATTTAAATTAACACATAGCTTTAAAACAGTACAAAAAGTTGTTTGGAAAATTTTCAAATAAATACTAAAATAAACTAGACAGAATTTGAGAAATGTAGAAAAAGGAATCAACTCATTTGGAGTTTTATTTTAAAAGATATAGCCAGTCAAAGCTCTGTTTTTAATAAAATCAGAAAAACAAAACGTTTCGGGGGAAAATACGCTTTCGAAGCAGAGGAGACGTACTTCAGGGGTTTACGCGACCACTTAAACACGTGGTGGCGGGGCTGGGTCACTGACAGTGGGTCCAGGGGGCCCACTGGTCAAGTTTGACTAGTTCCCCGCCTTCTTCCTCCTCTGTCCGAGCCGAGGCGGGGACTCCGGCGTTCGACGCCGGCGAACGACGGCTCCTAGGAGCCATCCAAGGGTGGGGAAGGATCCGCCGCTCCAGGACGATCCTTCCGGTAGTCTAAAGGGCCACGGGGATGGAGGGGATCGTCGGCGGCGAGCTTCGCGGTGGCGGAGGCTTCGGGCATGCTTGGGGATTTGGGCTGTGGTGGCTCCCGATCGAAGCTTAGAGGCTGGGCGACTCCGTGAGGTCGAGGGGAGTGGGATGGTGGTACTAGATGGCAGGGGAAGGCTAAGACTGCGACGAATTGAACCGGAGCGTGGCGGCGGCCGAACTGGCCGGAGACGGGGAAGAAAGCTTCCCACCGTCGCTTGCTGTCCGTGGGGGCACTGCTGGGGTGCAAGGAGGTTGCCTGAGTGCAGGGACGGGCTCGGGGCTCCTATTTATAGGGGTCGAGGCTTGTTCCCGCGGCGGCCGTGGATAAGAACGCCGGCGACCGCCGTTCTGTAGCTGCAGGGCGACATGGCAGCGACGAGCGCGTGCCGACGAGCTTGTGGATGAGCTCGGGCTGTTCAAGGGGGCAGCTGGCGCGCGCGGGTGGCTTGGGCGGCGCCGTCCATGGCAGAGCTTGCTGTGGCCGGCTGCTAGCCGCCGTGGCCGACCTGACGGCGGCACTATGGGGCTCCAGGGGTGGCTCTGCGGCGAGGGAAAGGGCGGGCGTGCTGGCTGCGAGTGGGGGGAGGCCAGAGCGGGCGCGGGGAGGCGGCCGTGCGACGCGGCGGCTCGGGCGCCCGCACGTGCAAAACGTGCGCTCTGGGCGCGCCCAGAGCACGCACGGGAAGTGCTCGACATAATGCCAGGGCAGCCTAGAGTGCTAGAGCGAGGCTGGCAATTAACAGGACTAGGTTAGAGCTAGCAAGGGGGCTAATGGACATGGTGGTTAGGTCAGGGGATCAAGTTCACAAGGCAAACTAATAATCATGCCAAATCTGCCCATGCACTCAAGGTGTTCGTTAGAATGCTAAGTGCATCTAGGCAACTCTTGGAGTAGCTAAAAACTCCAGATCAGGGTCTCCCTAGATGTAGGTGATGATGGCAAGATCATTTGGACAAAACCAGAAACTTGCTAGTGCAAGTTTTGCAAAACTTCAGTTTTGGACAGAAAGAAAAAGGCCTTATTGCATGCACTTAAAACCCTCCAATGGGTCCACTCTCCTGGACTTAAGGGTTTTGCAGGGAGGTCTATAAGTAGGAAAAAGCTCAGGTTTACTAGAGCAAGATAATTTAGGGTTGCAGTACAAATCACTAAGTTGGACCAGAATGAAAAAGAGGTTGATTCACTCAAATTTTTCAAAGAACATCACCGGGTTTTTGCATAAAGTTGAATTATGTGCATCCACTGACATCTCCAAACACTTGGAAGAATTTTTAAAAGAATATTTAAATAGGTTGTAGTGCAAAAATACCTACTGGACCAGACTTGAAAAGTTGATGTAGAGCTCAAAATCTCCAATAACCAAAAGATATCTATGCATAAAAGTGATGTGGAAACATCACATGACATCCCCAAATTTTGGTGAAAATTTTAAATGCATTAATCAAATGGTTGTTGTGCAACAGAGGCTCCAAATCTATGAAAAATCATTTTAAAAGAATAAAGCTCATGAAAAACAATTATGCAAATAAATCCACTGATAAAGAATTGTTTTATAGAGAGAGTATACAAGTCCAATAATACTTTTGGAAAGTTTCCACTTGAGGTAAAACTCCACAATATTAAAGAAAAGAGAGGTTCTGAAATCAAGAGATAAATCCAGACAAATGGAAAAGTTTAATCTCCTGGCAAAATTTTAATTAATAAAACAAGGTCAAAATTTTGGGGTGTCACAGTTACTCCCACTATGACTAGCCTGACTAGCCTAAGTTACTCCCACTGTGTTAGTCTTAGGCCTTCTTCGGTTCAACCTCCTCCCAAGGGGTTTGGAGAGGAATGGATGGGAATTTGGCTTGTACATGATTTAAATCCCCACAATCCCTGTTAATCTATGTATATTGTGGGCATGTTATTTGACCCCTCATTTTGCCGCGCTACAACCAGTGTGAGTGTCTGCATGCAGTACACCATCCTCTATTTTGGTGGATGCCAAGCTGGCCCGAAAAGGAGCTATAAATTTTTCAAGTTGAAATTTTTTACCGACGAGGAGCCATAATTAAGCTGGAGGCGTCTCTTATTTTCATTCGAATGGGCAATAAGCTGGAGAGCTGGAGAGTGTCTCTAATGGGCTGCCTCTAGTGTTAAGGCCCTCCAGTACGAAACACGGCCAGCCAACTGGGCCGATAGAAAAGCCTATCCATCTTAAAGCCCATTTGTTTTTGTTTTTTGCGAGGAGAAGCCCATATTTCTTGAAGAGGGGGCGATCCCAGAAAAACCCTCCTTCCTCCTCACTTCCACTTATACTGCAACTCGCTGGAGTCTCCCGCTTTCGTCGCCCCCAATTCATTCTGCTCCCCATCTTCCTCACTCGTGCAGAAAACCCCCGCTCACCTTCTTCCTCACTCGTACAAAAAACGCCAGCCTGTCGCACTTTGAGAGAGACGAGGAGCGAGAAGCGATACGGGCTGGTGGATTACTAGAGCTAGGTGTCGCACGGAGGCCAAGAAATATGGTGATAGCGTAGATTAGCCATGTAGTATGATGTAACTACACTGGGCTGCCGTGTTTCATACTCTTCCGGCCTACTGTGGAGATGATTGGTTGATTTTATATCGCTGAATAATATAAAATATTATGAGTGCGGACGCTCCACCACGAGGTTCCTTGCTCCTTCTCGGTCATCGGGAATCTATGTTCTTCCACTCTTTTTTTGACGTTAGCTTTGTTCATCCTTTTGCCAACACACGGGACATCTAGCATCAAGGTGCACGTGTCATGCAAGAAAATGGAGATAAGCAGTGCGTAAGTGAGTCGTGCACTACGATGGCACCTAGTGCTACGCAATATTTTTCCTCCTTGATGGCACGTGAATAGTGCACATATTGAATGACCGAGCACGGGATGGTAGCCATGGACATGGTCGGCCCTTTTTGCAGAGAGTACGTACTAAATAACTTTGATGTGTCCTGTCAACTCGCAGAACGAAGAGAAGTGGTAACATAATATGTTACTGTAACATAGCATTTCCCAAGACAAGATGAGTCTACAAACTAATAAATGAAGCCGTCATAACATTACTGTACAACTCCCTCCTTTCCGGTTTATTGGGCTCCGTCCTTTCCGGTTTATAGGGCTCAATTCAAAAACCTCACCAACCAAGGTAGATTATGAGTGGTGGAACACTTTTTGTAATTTGCAAAAGCACCCAAATAATGCTCTTGTTTTCCTCAAAAATTTATGTTTACCATTGTATTAATTGCAATGCATGCATGCATAAAGTACATGCATAGGTCAATTTTCTTTTAATATTGCATGCCATTATTTAATGCACCTTGAAATCTAAACTTGTGATGGGGAACAACCAAATTGATCCTTATAAAATGGAAAAACTAAGATTTTGAGATAAGCCCTATAAACCGGAAAGGAGGGAGTAGTAACATAGACTAGTGTCATATGCATGAAACAAATGAGGATGGGAGCACATGATATTTCCCCATCCTGACCGATCCCAAGTTGGTTTCTCACCTTCTTGGCCCATCAAAAACCCCTCCCCCCCTCCCGCACGCGCTTCCCGCCCGGTGCCAGCTGAGCCCGCCACTCCACATTGATGGCAAGTCAGGGCGACGCGACCTCTCACTGCTTTCGCCGTTGAAGCGGGGCGCTGACTTAGGGCACTGCCCGCTGCACACTCAGCATTTCAGACTACACAGTGGAGAGTAACTTTAGAGCAAGTACTACAATTAGATGACATAAGCGGGCTATAAGGATTTAAATATAGTATTTGTGCTTAGTTGAAGGAGAGAGAAGAGAAGCGGGTTGTAAACTTGTAGCCGGTTGTAGCAGGAGCTCCAACATACTTTGTGAGACAAAAGGTGGGGCCATTATTAATGATATAGTATTATACTAAAGAGACTAACTATTGTACTAGCAGGATATTAGGTTGGTTCTAGATGATGTGTCAACTTCATATAGCCGGATGTTGGCTATCTATTAACCATGCTCTAAGTGTGGTGTGAGTCGGAAAATTTATTAAGTCATTAATTAATAATTAATGGACGCCTTAATTACTATGCCGTTTCTGATTCTTTTGGATAGTGGGGCTATTATTGACTTGGACGTGGGGTTTGGGCCAAAGGCCTACTATTATACTTGGTCTTACTCGCACGACCGACCTGACAGGCTCTACCCTAGCCGCCGCTATATCATATGGTTTCACACCGTTCCAGATCTTAGCGCTGCCACACAATTCTTCTCCATCCCTCCTTCCGGCGTGCACCGCGAGAAGGGACAGCAGTCCTCCGAACCCCGCCTTTCGTGATCCTGTACGGGAGAGGGGCGATCAAGTTTTTGGGGAGCACACTCCTGTGACTGCTGCCAGCGACGACTTCCTCAACAACAGCCTTCTTCCCGACCTCGGTAACCTCTTCATCAATGACATGAGTGACAACATCAACCACAGTGGTTTTGCTCCCGCTGTACAGTATGTGATTCTGTCCTCCTGGTTTAGTCCGCATCATTACTTTGATCTTTGCAGTTGTTGTCATGATCTATTTACTGTTGATTCGAATTAAATCTCATAGTAAATTACTCATATATTCAACAATCCAATCCAAAAACCTGATTATAGGCAATTTACTCCGAGTGGTTTTGCTGCGCTTTTGATGCCGCCTACTTTTAAGGGGGTGCAATATAAAAGGTGGCGCACAAGAGCAGTATATTGGTTTTAGATCATGTACTGCTATGACGCCACTAAGGGTAAGCCTGAGGGCGATCTTAATCCTACACAGCATGAAGCTTTTGAGAACATGGATACCCTCTTCAAAGCCGCCCTACTGAGTGTTCTTGAAGATTCCATTGTGGATTCATATATGTCGTTTGACAGCGGCAAAGACATGTGGGCTGCGCTCGAGGCCACGTTTGGGGCCTCGGGCGCTGGCAATGAGTTGTACGTCATGGAGCAATGGTGTGACTACAAGATGACCTACAAGCGCTCTGTTGTTCAGCAGACTCATGAGATACAATCACTCGATAAGGAACTTGAGTACTTTAAGTGTGTGTTGCCAGAAAAATTTGTTGTTGGTACCATCATTGCCAAACTTCCACCTTCGTGGAACAATTTTGCTACTTCTCTGAAAAACAAGAGACATGAGTTTTCCGTTTTGGATCTCATTAGCACTCTTGATTTTGAAGAGAAGGCGAGAGCAAAAGACACACGTGCTCGGGTCGCTGAGGGAGCTTCTAGTGCCCACATGGTACACGAGAAGAACTTCCAACCCAACCAGCCCCAAAACAACAAGAACAAATCTTAGGGGAAAGGCAAGTTTGATGCAAAGAACAAGCCATCACATTCTACCAACTTGAAGAAGAATTCTCATAACGGGAAGGGATATAGACCTCAATTTTGGTAGCACCGCACAAAATTTATATGGCTGCATCTCCCTGCTGTCAGCTAACCTGATGGTGCTCCAGGTATTCCTACATTCGTAACTAGGTACAATGACCACCACAAGATGAAATAAGCTTATTCGTACGTTGACTTGCTGATTGCAGTGCGTAACGATCATGTCATGTGTGGAGGAGCAAACAAGCAGTGCAGCCGAAGGTGGAAATCAACTAAGGACTTATGGAATTATATATTATCTTCCTCAGGCAGGTCAGTATCCCCTTCATCCAGACGATCGTGTTTTGTCATGCCGAGCTATTGATATGTGCTACTGTTTTGCAACACCGTTAAGTATATCTATTGTTTTCCTATCTTTTCATATTCAGGACAATGAAGATGATTTCAGGGGAACTGCACCATATAGACTCATGTTGAGTCATCTCTTTTGCCTCATGTGTTTGCTGCAAATGTGTCAGCATCAATTGCAAGATGAGGCGGCTAGCTAGCTGTGGAGTTGCCAACATGCTCAAAGTGCTCGCAACATTGATAAGAAACAAGCATGCCCAGGAAATTAATGCGTGCGCAAGGAGGCCCTTTGCTTAGAGAAGCATCGACCGATTTTCTTTATTTCCACACCTTCTCACAGCTTTGTATTGGTTATAGTATGCTGAATCATTGAGATGCATAAGCATGCTGAACTTTTGTTCTTTTGAATGTTAGTATGCATACCGTATCTTCTGAAGCTTAGATTAATGTAAATGTTGACTAGCCTGTGAACCTTCACAATCTAGTAAGTATATTGTAGGCCTGTTATTTGACACCTCACTTTGCCGCGCTACGCGACCAGTGTGAGTGTCTGCATCCAGTACCGCATCCTCTAATTTGGTGGATGCCAAGTTGAAAAAGGTTACCGATGAGTAGCCATAAGCTGGAGGCGTCTCTTTTTTTCTTTCGAATGGGCAATAAGCTGGAGAGTGTCTCGAGCTGCCTCTAGCACAAGGCCCTCTAGTACGAAACACGAGCAGCCGACTGGGCCGATACAAAAGCCTATCCATCTTAAAGCCCATTTGTTTTTGTTTTTTGCGAGGAGAAGCCCATATTTCTTGAAGAGCGGGCGATCCCAGAAAAACCCTCCTTCCTCCTTGCTTCCACTTATACTGCAGCTCGCTGGAGTCTCCCGCTTCTGTCGCCCCCAATTCACTCAGCTCCCCATCTTCCTCACTCGTACAGAAAACCCCCGCTCACCTTCTTCCTCACTCGTACAGAAAACGCCAGGCCGCTGCACTTTGAGAGAGACGAGGAGCGAGAAGCGATACGGGCTGGAGGATTACTAGAGCTAGGTGTCGCACGGAGGCCAAGAAATATGGTGATAGCGTAGGTTAGCCATGTAGTATGATGTAACTACATTGGGCTGCCGTGTTTCATACTCTTCCGGTCTACTATGGAGATGATTGGTTGATTATATCGCTGAATAATATAAAATGTTATGAGTGCAGACGCTCCACCACGAGGTTCCTTGCTCCTTCTCGGTCGTCGGGAATCTATGTTCTTCCACTCTTTTTTTGACGTGAGCTTTGTTCATCATTTTGCCAACACACGGGACATCTAGCATCAAGGTGCACGTGTCATGCAAGAAAATTGAGATAAGCAGTGCGTAAGTGAGTCGTGCACTATGATGGCACCTAGTGCTATGCAATATTTTTCCTCCTCGATGGCACGTGAATAGTGCACGTACTGAATGACCGAGCACGGGATGGTAGCCATGGACATGGTCGGCCCTTTTTGGAGAGAGTACGTACTAAATAACTTTGATGTGTCCCGTCAACTCGCAGAACGAAGAGAAGTGGTAACATAATATGTTACTGTAACATAGCATTTCCCAAGACAAGATGAGTCTACAAGCTAATAAATGAAGCCATCATAACATTACTGTACAACTCCCTCCTTTCCGGTTTATAGGGCTCCGTCCTTTCCGGTTTATAGGGCTCAATTCAAAAATCTCACCAACCAAGGTAGATTATGAGTGGTGGAATACTTTTTGTAATTTGCAAATGCACCAAATTAATGCTCTTGTTTTCCTCAAAAATTTATGTTTACCATTGTATTAATTGCAATGCATGCATGCATAAAGTACATCCATTGGTCAATTTTCTTTTAATACTTGCATGCCATTATTTAATGCACCTTGAAATCTAAACTTGTGATGGGAACAACCAAATCGATCCTTATAAAATGGAAAAACTAATATTTTGAGATAAGCCCTATAAACCGGAAAGGAGGGAGTAGTAACATAGACTAGTGTCATATGCATGAAACTAATGAGTATGGGAGCACATGATATTTCCCCATCCGGACCGATCCCAAGTTGGTTTCTCACCTTCTTGGCCCATCAAAAACCCCTCCCCCCCTCCCGCACGCGCTTCCCGCCCGGCGCTAGCTGAGCCCGCCGCTCCACATTGATGGCAAGTCAGGGCGATGCGACCTCTCACTGCTTTCGCCGTTGAAGCGGCGCGCCGACTGAGGGCACCGCCCGCTGCACACTTAGCATTTCAGACTACACAGTGGACAGTAACTTTAGAGCAAGTACTACAATTAGATGACATAAGGAGGCTATAAGGATTTAAATATAGTATTTGTGCTTAGTTGAAGGAGAGAGAAGAGAAGCGGGTTGTAAACTTGTAGCCGGTTGTAGCAGGAGCTCCAACATACTTTGTGAGACAAAAGGTGGGGCCATTATTAATGATATAGTATTATTCTAAAGGGACTAACTATTGTACTAGCAGGTTATTAGGTTTGTTCTAGATGATGTGTCAACTTCATATAGCCAGATGTTGGCTATCTATTAACCATGCTCCAAGTGTGGTGTGATTCGGAAAATGTATTAAGTCATTAATTAATAATTAATGGACACCTTAATTACTCAGCCGTTTTTGATTCTTTTGGTTAGTGGGGCTATTATTGACTTGGACGTGGGGTTTGGGCCAAAGGCCTACTATTATACTTGGTCTTACTCGCAAGACCGACCTGACAGGCTCTACCCTAGCCGCCGCTGTATCATATGGTTTCGCACCGTCCCAGATGTTAGCGCTGCCACACAATTCTTCTCCATCCCTCCTTCCGGCGTGCACCGCGAGAAGGGACATTAGTCCTCCAAACCCCGCCTTTCGTGATCCTGTACGGGAGAGGGGCGATCAGGTTTTTGGGGAGCACACTCCTGTGATTGCTGCCAGCGGTGACTTCCTCAACGACAGCCTTCTTCCCCGACCTCGGTAACCTCTTCATCGACGACATGAGTGACAACATCAACCACAATGGTTTTGCTCCCACCGTACAGTACGTGATTCTGTCCTCCTGGTTTAGTCCGCATCATTACTTTGATCTTTGCAATTGTCGTCATGATCTATTTACTGTTGATTCGGATTAAATCTCATAGTAAATTGCTCATATATTCAACAATCCAATCAAAAAACCTGATTATAGGCAATTTACTCCGAGTGGTTTTGCTGCGCTTTTGAAGCCGCCTACTTTTAAGGGGGTGCAATAGAAAAGGTGGCGCCGAAGAGCAGTATATTGGTCTTAGATCATGTACTGCTATGACTGAGGGAGTCCTGGATTAGGGGGTCCTCGGATAGCCGGACTATATCCTTTGGCCGGACTGTTGGACTATGAAGATACAAGATTGAAGACTTCGTCCCGTGTCCGGATGGGACTCTCCTTGGCGTGGAAGGCAAGCTTGGCAATATGGATATTTAGATCTCCTCCCTTGTAACCGTCTCTGTGTAACCCTAGCCCCCTCCGGTGTCTATATAAACCGGAGGGTTTAGTCCGTAGGACAACAACAATCATACCATAGGCTAGCTTCTAGGGTTTAGCCTCTACGATCTCATGGTAGTTCAACTCTTGTAATACTCATATCATCAAGATCAATCAAGCAGGAAGTAGGGTATTACCTCCATCGAGAGGGCCCGAACCTGGGTAAACATCGTGTCCCCGCCTCCTGTTACCATCCGCCTTAGACGCACAGTTCGGGACCCCCTACCCGAGATCCGCCGGTTTTGACACCGACATTGGTGCTTTCATTGAGAGTTCCAGTGTGTCGTCGCCATAAGGCTTGATGGCTCCTCCGATCATTGACAACGATGCGATCCGGGGCGAGGTTTTCCTCCCCGGACAGATCTTCGTATTCGGCGGCTTCGTACTACGGGCCAACTCGCTCGGCCATCTGGAGCAGATCGAAAGCTACGCCCCTGGCCATCAGTTCAGGTTTGGAAACTTGAACTATACTCCGACATCCGCGGAGACTTGATCTTCGACGGATTCGAGCCCATGTCAGGTGCGCCGCGCAGTCACGACGGGCATGACTTAGCTCTGCCGTCGGACGGTGTTCGGGAGATCACACCTGCAGCTACTCCGGCCCTCAATCCGGAGCAGATAGGGCCGTCCGAGGACAGGTGGATGGACCCCGCCACGAAGGCCGCGCACTCGGCGGCGATAGAGCCGAATGCTGACTTCACTTCCTATGAGACCTGTCGAAGTAAATGGCCACGGGTAGCCTAACCGACTACCCCTGGCTATTCGAAAATTATCAGGCCATTTGAGCCTTCAAGCATTCAAAGCATTAGGCCGCCTTCCCCCGGTCGGCTACCCCAGAAGCCGACTCTCAGAGGGCGACCTAGCCTCAGCAACCTCCCCCAAGATAACTGCGAGATGGCCGACTCCAGGAAGCCGGCCATAGAGAACGCTGGCTCCCCAGAGCCGGCCATGAAGAATGCGGACTCCAAGAAGCCGGCCAAGACCGCACCCACCAAAACTACGCCCACGTAACGGTGACAAGACGGGGTGTGGCTACAGTGCGGCCCACTACCCTCGAATCCCGAGGCAGGCATGGCCACAGGACGCCGTACGGGTCGGCCATCTCCCGTCCGGCTCGGCCCTGTAGCCATGCTGGCCTCAACGTCATCCATGACAGACGCCAGTACGGCCCACGGGCGGTGGGCCGCTTCAGCCAGAGAGAGGCACGAAGGCGGCCCGGCCTCCCCCAGTCGGCCAGGGGCATAGCCGGCCCCCAGAAGCCGGCTACTCCCCATCCCCGAAACATGCGCCACATTAAGGAGACAAGACGAGGTAAGGCTACAGTGAGAGCCCTCGAGGCGGCACACTGTAGCCACGCTTACCTCGACAAAGCCCTCGTCATCAAGGGCGAGGCTACAGTAAACAGCCGCCGACAAGACCCCCAGGCGGTGGGGCCGGCCTGTCGACCAAGAGGCCGGCAGTCGGCGGGACCCACCAGTCGGCGGGCCTCAATGGCCGGCGGAGAAGCCGGCGAGCACAGACACTGACGGCTGGGACCCGCGCCCAGCCGGATTACAATTGTACCCCCGGGGGGTAGGCCTATATAAACCCCCCGGGGCACCCATGCAAAGGGTTGGCTTCTTAGAGTTACACACACACCATATAGAGAGGAAAGCGAGAGCTAGACTTGCTCTTCTTCTCCCTCGAACCACACAGCTCAAGGAGCACTTGTAGCTACTCTTTCTGATCTAGTGATCATGCGGAGACCCCGAAGAGCAGGATTAGGGGTGTTATCTCCACATAGAGCCCCGAACCTGGGTAAGATTCGCCAGCGAGCATGTCTTCGCCTCATCCCGTTTCCAGGCACCGGCGACGTCCTACTGGCTCCCACAATGATAAGCCATCCGTTGGCATATGTCGCACCTACCACCCGACATTTGGCGCCCACCATGGGGCCAGGTGCACCGTCGCCCGGAGACCTGTTCTGGACGGGAACCCTTTTTCTCCCCCGCGAGCGAAGCCAGCCTGCTGCGCCCAATGGCGTTTGCCCCGACGCGCTGCAAGGCGTCGACGACGCGTGCGTGGCGAGCTGCCTCGCCGATCTGCTCGGCGAGGCTCGCATCTCCGACGAGCCCGCGTCCAACGCGGGCACGGACTACCCCGAGAGCCGCCTCGTCAGCCTCCTCGACCAGCTTCACATCTCCAGCGAGCCCGCTGCAGACTTGGAGTCGGTCGGCTCCACCGACCCGATGCTTGTCGATTCCGACACGGCGTCACTCGACGCCTACCCCTACGACGTGGTGGTCTTCGACGACCCTCTCCCTCGAGCTGACAGCGGCAGCAGCGCTGTCACCGAAGTGTTGGTCATCAGCCACGTCGCCAACTCGGGCGAGAACGCCCATGACGCCCTGCAAGCAGCGATGCACGACTTATCCGTCCCCATTCCGGCCGACGCCGACGCCGAGACCTTGGAGGCATGCCGCCTCGCCCTCATCACGGAAGGCCAGAAGATAGCCTCCATGAGACGCCTCACCGAGGCTCACCAGCGCGAAGTCGACCGCGCCGCCTTTGGCACGCCGCCTCGCGGCAGGCCGAGCCGAGCCGGCTTCGTCCAGAAGCGCGGCGCGACTATCGCCAGCATGCTGGGGGCAGACCGCCCCGTCTACGCCACTCCTCTCGAGAATCTGCGAGCCGCCCAGGCGGCCGCCGAAGAGCTAAATGGGCTGGGAGCCGACGAGCTTCCCTATATGACAAGGCGGATCCAGCAGCTGATCGACGCGGCCGCGGAACGACACGAAGCCGGCGCCCGCGCTGAGAGTCCTCCCCCACGCCTGGAGCACGCCGCAACATCCCGGTCGCCGACTGCGAGCGGCGCCCGCGTGAGGAAAGACAAGGAGCCGGCTGCTAGCCGCAGCCGGACTCGTATCACCATCGAGCGCGACGCGGAAGGCCGCCCTCGAGCGGTGGAGCGCCAAGGAAATCCGCCTCCTCCCCCGCCTCGAGGGGAGAGATACCCCACCCCGCCGCCTGTCACGCATCCGACTCTTGGTGTCCGACTCGGCCACCGCGAAGGAGTCGGCGAGAACGACGCCCGCCACCGGATCGACCGCCTAGCTCGATCCCTGGCACTAGAAGAAGAAGATGATGTCGGTCCGCCATGCTTTGGCCCCCGCATCCGCGACGAGCCCTTCCCCAAAGGGTTCTCGCTCCCCAGAGACACGCCCAAGTACAACGGCTCTGTGAAGCCGGAAGATTGGCTCATCGACTACTCCATTGCTGTCAGCATAGCCAACGGCAATCGGCGCGTGGCCGTGAAGTACGTCCCCCTCATGCTACAGGGCACAGCGCGCACCTGGCTCAACAGCCTCAAGCCCTACAGCATCAACAGCTGGCTGGACTTCACGGAAGTCTTTGTCCGCAACTTTACTAGCACGTACAAGCGGCCTCCCAAGCCTCGCCAGCTCTCCCTATGCGCCCAAGGGCCGAACGAGTCGACCCGCGACTACCTCACGCGGTGGGCCGAGCTCCGCAACTCCTGCGAGGGGGTGCACGAGGTTCAGGCCATCGAGTACTTCACCGCCGGGTGCCGAGAGGGCACCCTCCTCAAGCACCGACTCCTATGCGACGAGCCGGCTACCCTCGACGAACTACTGATCATCGCGGACAAGTACGCCACGGCCGACTCCTCGATGAAGACCGAGCTTCGAGTGGACGCCTCTGGGAAGGTGATCGCTCCGGCTCCCAAGACGCCGGCTGGCGACTCCAATCGGCGCCCCTACCAGAACGATCACAAGCGCAAGGCCCCTATGCCGCCCTCCACCAGTCGGCAGGTGGCCACAGTTGAAGATGAGCAGCCTGAAGAACGGCCCGCTCCCAGGAAGAAGGGTGGCAGGCTGGCTTGGCAGCCGGCTTTCTCCTACGAGCAAACTCTCGACGCCCCCTGCAAGTTCCATAGTGGCGCGAAGCCGTCCAACCACACGACCCGAAAGTGCCACTGGCTCACGCGAATCTCCAAGGGCGAGGGGCTGGTGCCGCCTCCGCCTCCCGGTCCGCCGCCTCCAGCCCCCCAGCAGCGGGCGGCTCGGCCGGCAGTCGGAGCCATTCAAGATGAGTTCCCTGAAGAGCACGCCGCCTACGTCGTCTTCACAAGCCAAATTGAAGACAAGCGCAGTCGGCGCCGTCAACATCAAGAGGTTAACACAGTCACCTCTAGCGCTCCCGAGTTCATGCACTGGTCCGAGAAGCCCATCAATTGGAGCCAGGTCGACCACCCAGAGGTGATGCCATCCCCTGGCTCCTATGCACTAGTCTTGGATGTCACCCTCGCGACGGAGAGGCGAGCTGCCCGATTTTCCCGCGTCCTGATTGATGGCGGAAGCAGTATCAATATACTGTACCGCGATACCATGGAGAAGCTGAACATCAAGGCGAAGCAGCTCATGCCAAGCCGGACCGTGTTCCATGGCATCGTGCCCGGCTTATCTTGTTCCCCGATCGGCAAGATCAAGATGGATGTTCTCTTCGGAGACAAGGATCATTTTCGCCGAGAAGCGATCTGGTTTGAGGTAGTGGATCTGGAGAGCCCCTACCATGCTTTGCTTGGCCGACCTGCTCTGGCCAAGTTCATGGCTGTGCCCCACTACGCCTACTTGAAGATGAAGATGCCGAGCTCGAAGGGGATCATCACCGTAGTCGGCGACTACAAGAAGTCCATCGACTGCGCCATGGCCAGCAGTCGGCTAGCCGAGTCCCTCGTAGTGGCAGAAGAGAAGAAGATGCTGGAACGGGTTGTGGCCATGGCCGGCAAGCAGCCGGCTTTGTCCCCCAACCCCAAAGATTATGATGCGCAGGGCTCCTTCCAGCCGGCCAAGGAGACGAAGAAGATACCTCTGGACCCGTAGAATCCGGAGAGGTTTGCTGTCATTGGGGCAAACCTGGACAGTAAATAGGAAGGCGAGCTCATCGACTTCCTCCGTGAGAATCGAGACATCTTCGCATGGTCCCCAAAGGACATGCCGGGTGTCCCGAAGGATTTCGCCGAGCACAAATTGCACGTCCGAGCCGACGCGAAGCCGGTCAAGCAGCCCCTCCGACGACTGTCAGAAGAGAAGCGAAGAATCGTAGGAGAAGAGATAGCCAGGCTCCTCGCCGCTGGCTTTATTATGGAAGTATTCTTTCCAGAGTGGCTTGCCAACCCAGTCTTGGTTTTGAAAAAGAATAACAAGTGGCGTATGTGTATAGACTACACCAGCCTCAACAAGGCCTGCCCCAAGGATCCGTTTGCTTTGCCATGGATTGACCAAGTGATAGACTCCACAGCCGGATGCAAGCTATTGAGTTTTTTGGATGCCTACTCAGGGTACCATCAAATCAAGTTGGACCCAGCAGACTGACTGAAGACTGCCTTCATCACACCATTCGGAGCTTTCTGCTACCTGACTATGACATTCGGCCTAAGGAATGCCGGTGCCACTTTTCAGCGTTGCATGCAGAAATGCCTCCTCAAGCAACTCGGCAGAAATGCCCACGTCTACGTAGACGACATTGTGGTGAAGACAGAGAAGCGCGGCACCCTGCTGGAGGACCTCAAAGAAACATTCGCCAACTTGCGCCGATTCCAAATCAAGCTCAACCCCGAGAAATGCGTGTTCGGAGTACCAGCCGGCCAGCTGTTAGGTTTTCTGGTCTCCGAACGCGGCATCGAGTGCAACCCTGTGAAGATCAAGGCCATCGAGAGGATGGAGATTCCCACCAAATTGCGAGATGTGCAGAAGTTCACCGGGTGCTTGGCCTCCCTAAACCGCTTTATCAGCCGGCTAGGAGAGAAGGCTCACCCCCTGTACCGACTCATGAAGAAGTCCACTCACTTCGAGTGGAATGACCAAGCCGACCAAGCCTTCCATGAGCTGAAAAAGATGCTGACCACTCCACCTGTCCTGGCGGCGCCGACTGAGAAGGAGCCCATGCTCCTCTACATCGCCGCGACTAGCCGAGTGGTCAGTACAGTTGTTGTGGTCCAGCGCCCGGAAGAAGGCCGAGCCCAGCTAGTTCAAAGGCCGGTGTATTATCTAAGCGAAGTACTATCCAGCTCAAAGCAAAACTACCCGCACTACCAGAAGACGTGCTATGGGGTGTACTTCGCCGCCAAGAAGCTGAAGCCCTACTTCCAAGAGCATCCCATCACGGTCGTGTGCACCGCCCCGCTTGCCGAGATCATAGGCAGCCGGGATGCATCCGGACGGGTGGCTAAATGGGCCATTGCATTGGCACCATACACAATCTTCTACCAACCCCGCACCGCCATCAAGTCCCAAGCATTGGCCGACTTCCTCGTCGACTGGGCCGAGACCCAGTACGTACCGCCGGCTCCCGACTCTACCCATTGGCGGATGCACTTCGACGGGTCCAAGATGCGCACCGGCTTGGGAGCCGGCATCGACCTTACCTCTCCCAAAGGCGACAAACTCAGATACACGCTGCAAATCCACTTCGCCGCCTCCAACAACGTGGCCAAGTATGAGGCGCTCATACATGGGCTCCGGCTAGCCAAAGAGCTCGGCATACGCCGGATCCTGTGTTATGGCGACTCAGACTTGGTGGTCCAGCAGTCGTCTGGCGACTGGGACGCCAAGGATGCAAACATGGCGAGCTATCGATTCCTCGTCCAGCAGATCAGTGGGTACTTCGAAGGGTGCGAGTTCCTCCACGTACCAAGGGTCGACAACGACCAAGCAGATGCCCTGGCATGGATCGGCTCCACCCGACAGGCTATACCGACCGGCGTCTCCCTCCAGCGCCTCCTCAAGCCGTCCATCAAGCCGTCTCCAGAGTCGGACTCTATCTTCGTACCACCTGCCCCCGATGCAGCCGGATCCAACGGGAGGAACCCCGCAGGCGGCACGGGGACTTCGACAACTAGCTCGGGGACTGCCGTAGTCGCACCCGGCCCGGGGACTTCAGAACCCGGCCCGGGGACTTCAGAACCCGGCCCGGGGACTGCAGCAACACAAGAAGCGGTGGCCAACTCCAATTCCACGCTACCCGACCCACCCACCCGAGTCATGGTGGCCGTACTAACAGAAGCAGAAGTCACAGCTCCATCATGGGCCCGCCCCATCCTCAAATTCCTAGTCAACAGAGAGCTGCCGACTGACGAGATCTCAGCAAGACTAGTGCAACGACGAGCCGGAGCATATGCAATAATTAACAAAGAGCTTGTCAAGCGCAGCGTCACTGGAGTCTTCCAGCGCTGTGTCGAGCCAAAAAAGGAGTGGCAATCCTCAAGGATATCCATCAAGGCAAATGCGGCCACCACGCAGCCTCAAGATCACTTGTGGCCAAAGCTTTCCGCCACGGTTTCTTTTGGCCGACTGCTTTGGAAGATGCCAAAGAGATAGTCAAGAGCTACAGAGGATGCCAAGTCTTCAGTTCCAAGCAACACCTGCCGGCTTCTGCACTCAAGACCATTCCCCTCACCTGGCCCTTTGCCGTCTGGGGACTGGACATGGTGGGCCCTTTCAAGACAGCCCACGGCGGCTTGACACATCTGCTTGTCGCCGTGGACAAGTTCACCAAGTGGATCGAAGCGAAGCCGATCAAGAAGCTGAACGGGCCGACTGCCGTGACATTGATCACCGACATCACTACTCGGTATGGCGTACCGCACAGCATCATCGCCGACAACGGCACAAACTTTGCCAAAGGAGCACTGGCACGTTTCTGCGCGACGCAGGGTATCCGACTGGACTTAGCGTCCGTTGCCCACCCGTAGTCAAACGGCCAGGTTGAGCGAGCAAATGGACTCATCCTCTCCGGCATCAAGCCCCGACTGGTTGTACCACTGGAGCGATCGGCCGGCTGCTGGCTCGATGAGCTGTCGGCTGTCCTGTGGAGTCTGCGTACTACCCCCAACAAGTCAACCGGCTTCACTCCATTCTTCCTTGTATATGGTGCCGAGGCCGTCATCCCAACCGACATCGAGTTCGACTCGCCTCGGATCACCATGTACACGGAGGCGGAGGCCAAGGAAGCAAGAGAAGACGGTGTCGACCTACTGGAAGAAGGCCGGCTGTTAGCACTCAGCCGGTCCGCCATCTACCAGCAAGGGTTGTGCCGTTACCACAACCGCAAGGTCAAGCCAAGATCTTTCCAGGAGGGCGACCTTGTGCTTCGGCTGATCCAGCGAACAGCCGGCCAACACAAGCTCTCGGCCCCCTGGGAAGGCCCTTTCGTCATCAGCAAGGCACTAGGCAACGACTCCTACTACTTGATCGACACGCAAAAACCAAGAGCACGCAAGAGGGATGACTCCGGCAAGGAGTCGGAGCGACCATGGAACGCGAACCTCCTGAGAAGATTTTACAGTTGAAAGCTGTATGTGTCATGCTACCCTTTTGTATTAAGTACGAAACAACAGGCCCCCCGAGGAGCGCTCGGGGACTGCCTTCATTTACCTATGCGTGACAAGTGTCATATCCATGAATGTATTATCACATTTGATTTCCTATCTGGCACCGAGTTCGACTAGTCGGCCCGGGGACTGGCCGCCTTAAGCTATATTAAAGTTCTACCTGAAGTCAGACAAGTAGTGTGCCGGCTCCTGAGTCCTCTCTTGTTGAAAGTCGCAGCTCGAAGAACCGAGTGACCGACTAGCAAGAGCCAAGGCAGAAAGGATGCCCACACGAAAAACGGCTAAGGACTAATGAACTTGTATAACGAAAAGACGGCCTCCGACCACGCTTGCCGGCTGTCAGAACAGTCGGCTGGCCGGCTTCCCAAACACTTCGCTATAATCCAACAAAGCTAGAGTACTTGCCCTCCCAATTGGCCAAGCACTTCTCCAGCCACAGATTGTAGAGCAACTGCCTGACTGGGGAGGCGGCAACCAAGGGAGGGCGGCAAAGGAAACAGCAGAAGGATAAAAAGCAAAGAACAAGGAAAAGCCAAATACTTGCATAGTCATATATACATATAAAGCCCCCAACAGGCTGGCAATCGACATAGTTCGAATACACCCCCAGTGGGTGGAATTATGCAAACTTAACAAAACATTGTTCCAAAAGTGACAAGAAGGAAAATAAAAGATAGCAGACTAGACTAAAGGCGCGATGTGGGAGTCGGGTTGGTCGGTGGAGACGGCGTCGCTGGCTAAAGGAGTGGCCAGCTAGCGGGTCTCGGCTTGATCACCGCCGGTGGCAGGCGACGCACCCGCGCGTGACGTGTTGCTGGAGGCACGGTCAAGCTGAGGCTGGCCGGCCACCCCACCATCCGGCCCGGCGTCTTCACCCTCCTCCTCCTCTTCTTCGCCCTCGTCGCTGGAGTCGATCTCCTCCGCCGAGTCTTCCCCGTCTGTCGGGTTCAGCCCGAACCATTCCTCCGGCTGGGCAACACCGTTGTCATCTACCTCAGGGGCGAAGGCGCTGGTGTCGGTGTAGTCGGCGATCGCCGAAGCATGCCGGATGATAGCCGGCCGCGCCGACTCCAGCTCCGTGTCGGCCTGCTTCCGCCAGGTAGCCAGCTGGTCCAGACTCAGGCCGGGATACCAGGCCTTGACGAACTCCAGTGCCCGCCTGGAACCGGACCGAGCCGCCGAAGCCTTCCAGGCTTCGAAGCGGCCGACTGCCACCTCCAGCCAGTCGGCAGTCCGACTAGGGGTGCAGGGAACCACTTCGCCGGGCCAGAGGGCGGCCAACACCTGCACCCCGGCACGTTGAAGCCGGCGGAGCAGTCGGTGAGCCGGCTGGAGGCGGGCCTGGCTCGCCAAGAGCTGCTCCTCCAGCGACCGGCTAGCGTTTGGTGCTATCTCGGCGCCAGCCTGCCTCCGTGCCTCGCGGCGGGCCTCGATGATCTGGTTGGCGGCGGTAGAGTAGCCAGGGAAGTACTCTGTGCAAGAAAGAAAGAGAAAGAAGAGAAAACACCAAGTCAGAAAACGAGCCAAAAGCGGCAGGCGGCAAGAAAGGACGAAGAAGAAGAAGGCTTACCGTCAACCAAATCTTCGATCTGGCCATAGCCATTGATCAGCGTCTGCCTTGCTTCGGCCCAGCCAGCCGCCTCTGTCTCATACTCGGCCTGGAGGGCGGCTTCGCTGTCCTGCACCGCCTTCAGAGCCGCCTTGTGGCTCTCCTCCTGGTCGGCCAACCTCTTGGCCAGGCGGTCACGTTCCTGCACCAAGGCGGCAAACTCGGCCTCCTTGGCACGAAGGGCAGCCTGAGACCCTCCCAGCAGCGCCCTTAGACTGGCATTGGCCGCTGCAGGGACGGCAGAGAAAGAAGAAGCAATAAGAAGAAGTCGTAAAGGAAGATCCGACTCGACTGCTCAGCAGTCGGCCCGAATCTCGGGGACTACACCCAGTGGGTGCGCTGACGCGCCCCCACGTGAGATAAAGGACGAAGCACTTACCCTGGCTCTCAGTTAGGTCGGCGGTCTTCTGGGTCAGCTCCCGAGCCTGGGAGTTGAAGGCAGCCGCGCGAAGATTGTGGTAGTCCTGCAAGACAGGCAGAAGAGCGAAGTAAGAGCGAGAACAGCAAAACTAGATCCACTAAGAAGTTCCAAGCCACCTGATCAGCAGCCGACTCGGAACTCGGGGACTACACCCAGTGGGTGCGCTGACGCGCCCCCACGGAAGAAACCAAGATCGAAAAGAAGCAAGATAAGAAGACTAACCCGGATGGCCGCCCGCGTCGCAAGGAACTCATCGTTGTACTTCCTCAGCGCCGTAGCCTGGGCTTGGAGCCGGGTCCGAACGTCCTGCGCGGCCACATTCATCACGGCCGTCCCTCCGCCCGGCGTCCACCCCGAGCTGGCGCTGGCCACCTCCATATCTTGGGCCGACGAGCTGGAGCCCGCAGCCGGCTGAGGCTTTGATGCAGCCTTCTGCGGCTCTGATGCGTCCTTCCCCGCGCGCTGGCGCGACGGCGTCCGGACCACCAGATCAGCCCTCGCGGCCGGCTCGCCCCCGGCCGATTGCACAGACGGCAGGTCAGGCTGGCCGCCTTGAGTCACCCCAGTCGGCAGGGTCGGTTGCGCCGCCCTCTCCAAGATGACGACGTCGTCATCCCTCTCCAGCCCCGGCTGGTCACCGCCGGCTTCTTCTGGTGGGGGCTCCGGGGCCCCAGGCGCCGCGACGCGCAGTGGGGTGACCAGCAAGGCCCCCTCCGCCATCGCTGCAGCCGCAGCCTCTGCTTGGGCCTTGGCTGCGGCGTCAGCATGCGCATTCGCCGCCTCCTCCTCCTGCGCCGCCTTGGCGGCGACCGCCCTCAGTGCCTCCGCCTCCCGCTCCTCCCGCACCTCCCGTGCGTTCCGCTCCGTCGCCGCCTGAAGATCGGCACGGGGGTCCACGCGGCGAGTAGTGCTCCCAGATCCTCCCGGCGACCCAACAACGGAGGCGGCAGCAGCCCGCTCGAGCGACAATGGAGCCCTGGTTTTTTGGAGAAAAGACAAAGACTCAGGAGCTACCGGAGAAAAGAAAAAAGAATACACGAAGGAGTATATACTTACGCCGACACCGTCTGCGGCTGCTTCACCACCTTGCGGAAGCGGGCCGCCTTCGCGGCCGCCTCCTCCCGCCTGGTCACCGCCGCCCCGCCTCTGGGCTTCTTCGGCCGACTGCCGAACAAGCTCGGCGCGGCACGATGCTTTTGCCCGCCGCCCGAGCAAGCGGCGCGGCGGAGGAACCCGCGCCGTGGCCTGGCGCTGGCTGGCGGCCTGGGACGACTTCAGCCTCGTCATCGTCCGGCCAGTCGTCGAAGCTGACTCCAAGTCCGGAGCCGCCTGCCTCGCCATCGGCTTGGCCACCGCCCGCCTCGGTGTTGTCGTCCATAGCGGCCGCCCCCAAGTCGGGGTCCTCCAGATCGTGCTCCGTCCGGTCGGGGACGAATCGGCGCCCCGCGTCCGACCGCCTGCAGGCCGAAGAAGAGGGCTCTGTCGAGACAAGCCAACTAGTCAGAGTCGGCCAAAAGGAACTCGGCGACAAAACTGAGAGAAAGAGAAAGAGAAAAAGAGAACGTACCATGGGCGGCGGATGGGCTCGGCAATATGGCTCCTTGCCGAACTGCCACTCTGCGGAGAGCTTGCAGTTCGCAAGGTAGTTCACCATATAGGCCACCTCGTCGTGCGGCATGTCTTTGGTGCACATCCGACTCGGATCAAGCTGGCTGCTCATCTGACAGATCAGATGAGGGCGGCTCTGGAGCGGGAGCACCCGGCGCATGACGAAGGCGGCCAGCAGGTCGGGCCCCGACAAGCCCTCCGACTGCATCATCACCCGCACTCGGGCGACAGCTGCGGCTCCAGCCGGCGTCAGCGTCACGGCCCGATAGGACCACTGGGGCCGCCTGCCTACCGGTGGGCCGGCTACGTAAGCCGGCAGATTGACGTAGTCGCCCTGCGGGGCGACGTTCTTCACGTAGAAGTATGACTTCTGCCATAGCTTCACCGACTGGATCAGCGTGATGACGGGGAAGGGGTTGTCGGCAGCCACCCTCCGCACCGCGACGAAGGCGCCAGTCTGAGCCGGCACGCCCTGCATGCGCGTGCCCAGCTTGGACTGGAAGAACTCCCCCCAGAGCTCGAGGGTGGGGAGGACGCCGAGGTAGCCTTCGCACAAGGTGACGAAGGCGGACAGCAGCACCACCGTGTTCGGGGTGAGGTGGTGCGGCTGGAGTGGGTAGAACTCGAGAAAGGAGCGGAAGAAGGCGCTCACGGGCAAGCCGATGCCGCGCAAGAAATGCGAGCGGAAGACTACCCGCTCGCCTTCCTCCGGCTCCGGCGTGATCTCCTTCGCCGGCGCAAGAGGGACCTCCACCTTGTCCGCGCCGGGCAGCCGCCGCGTCTTGCGGAGGAACTCGACGTGATCCTCATGGACGTTGGAGCCGTCCCAATCCCCGCAGAACTGCATCGTGGCGTAGGGCTGGCGAGAATGAGCGTGGCGGCGGAGGATCGAGTGGCGGAGCGGTGCGGCGGCGAGGCGCTGTCGCAAGAAAGTGCAGAAGGAAGAAGATGGCGGAGAGGGAAGGGGCGTGCGAGCGCCTGCCGCTCTCCCCCTCCCCTACTTATAGCTTCGCACGATGAAGCCGGGGAGGCGGGGCGTGGGGTGAGACGTGGGATTAACTGCACCCACTCCCCCCACGCCTCGCGATTATTACGCCCTAAAGGCGTGCCGAAACCGCCGCAGGAAGACGTGCGGGCGGCTTCGGGCCACAGAGAATCCGCGCCTGGGCCCGGGCGTAGGCGTGGCGGGCCCCCGACCTGCGGCGACGTCCCGTCGCGCGCGTGGGCTGGCAGGCTTTCTAGCCAAGGGAGGCCACGTGGTTCGCAGGCGGCAAGTGGCCGGCCCGCGGCCCGATGCGCGCGCAGGCAGGCTCCCGCCCTCTGACTCCAAAAAATTCGCCGAGACGGTGCACCCAACCGAAGCCGGCTCCCAGCTGCCGGCTTGTCAAGATAGGAAGCTGACCGAGCTTCTCGACTCCCACCCAACCTCGAAGCTCAATCAGCTTCGGGGACTACTGTCGGAGTAAATGGCCACGGGTAGCCTAACCGACTACCCCTGGCTATTCGAAAATTATTAGGCCATTTGAGCCTTCAACCATTCAAAGAATTAGGCCGCCTTCCCCCGGTCGGCTACCCCAGAAGCCGACTCTCAGAGGGCGACCTAGCCTCAGCAACCTCCCCCAAGATAACTGCGAGATGGCTGACTCCAGGAAGCCGGCCATAGAGAACGCCGGCTCCCCAGAGCCGGCCATGAAGAATGCGGACTCCAAGAAGCCGGCCAAGACCGCACCCACCAAAACTACGCCCACATAACGGTGACAAGACGGGGTGTGGTTACAGTGCGGCCCACTACCCCCGAATCCCGAGGCAGGCATGGCCACAGGACGCCGTACGGGTCGGCCATCTCCCGTCCGGCTCGGCCCTGTAGCCATGCTAGCCTCAACGTCATCCACGACAGACGCCAGTACGGCCCACGGGCGGTGGGCCCCTTCAGCCAGAGAGAGGCACGAAGGCGGCCCGGCCTCCCCCAGTCGGCCAGGGGCGTAGCCGGCCCCCAGAAGCCGGCTACTCCCCATCCCCGAAACATGCGCCACATTAAGGAGACAAGACGAGGTAAGGCTACAGTGAGAGCCCTCGAGGCGGCACACTGTAGCCACGCTTACCTCAACAAAGCCCTCATCATCAAGGGCGAGGCTACAGTAAACAGCCACCGACAAGACCCCCAGGCGGTGGGGCCGGCCTGTCGACCAAGAGGCCGGCAGCCGGCGGGACCCACCAGTCGGCGGGCCCCAACGGCCGGCGGAGAAGCCGGCGAGCACAGACACTGACGGCTGGGACCCGCGCCCAGCCGGATTACAATTGTACCCCCGGGGGGTAGGCCTATATAAACCCCCCGGGGCACCCATGCAAAGGGTTGGCTTCTTAGAGTTACACACACACCATATAGAGAGGAAAGCGAGAGCTAGACTTGCTCTTCTTCTCCCTCGAACCACACAGCTCAAGGAGCACTTGTAGCTACTCTTTCTGATCTAGTGATCATGCGGAGACCCCGCAGAGCAGGATTAGGGGTGTTATCTCCACGGAGAGCCCCGAACCTTTGTAAGATTCGCCGGCGAGCATGTCTTCGCCTCATCCCGTTTCCAGGCACCGGCGACGTCCTACTAGCTCCCACAATGATAAGCCATCCGTTGGCATATGTCGCACCTACCACCCGACAAGACCCGTGTTGCCGGACACCTGGATTCGTTCCCGGCCACGGACTCTGAGCCGCCTGCGTCCGTGCCTATCGAATCCGACCGGGCACCGATTATGGAGTTTTCCTCCGCGGATATCTTTCAGCACTCACCACTGGGCGACGTGCTAAACTCATTGAGGTCTCTCTCCTTGTCAGGAGACCCTTGGCCGAACTATGTCTGGCTAGAATGGGATGCGGACGACGAAGAAATTCGCTCCCCACCCACCACCCCCTTAGTAGCCACTGTCGATGATTTAACCGACATGCTCGATTTCGGCTCTGAAGACATTGATGGTATGGACGACGATGCAGGAGACGAACAGGAACCACCGCCCACACGGCACTGGACTGCCACCTCATCATATGATATATACATGGTGGACACCCCCAAAGAAGGCGATGGCGATAAGACAACGGAGGATAATCCCTCCAAGAAGCAATCCAAGCACCAACGTCAGCGGCGCCGCTCTAAGTCCCGCCATAGCAAAAGCAGCATACCGGCACAAGAAATAAAAGCCGTCTTGGCCAGCAACCCAATCTTGGCCGCGCCAAATATTGGCGAACCAATGCTGTTATATATAGCGGCAACACACCAAGTTGTAAGCGCAGTGTTCGTCGTCGAACGAGAGACGGACGAACATAAGTTCCCGCTTCAAAAGCCGGTATACTACGTATCCACTGTCCTCACTCCATGCAAATCACGGTACCCACATTATCAAAAGATAGCTTACGCGGTCTTCATGGCATCCCGGAAACTACGACACTACTTTCAAGAGTGTTCAATTACGGTGGCTTCTGAAGTACCACTCAACGACATAATAAATAACTACGATGCCATGGGCCGGATTGCTAAATGGGCTATTGAGCTCCTCCCGTTCGACATAACATACAAACCACGGCGAGCCATTAATTCGCAAGTATTGGCCGATTTCGTCGCCGAATGGATGGAAGCCGAACTCCCTAAAGAGTATGGCGCGTACTCCAATTGGATCATGCACTTTGACGGTTCAAAGATGCTGGCTGGTCTGGGGGCAGGCGTCGTCCTGACATCCCCCACCGGAGATACAGTCCAATACGTACTCCAAATATTATACACAGACTCCAACAATGCAGCAGAATATGAGGCCCTGTTGCATGGTCTCTGGATAGCAGTCTCCATGGGCATTGAACGCCTAGAGGTGCGTGGGGATTCGAACCTCGCAATATCTCAAATAAATGGAGACTTTGATGCCAAGGACCCAAAAATGGCGGCTTACCGCAACGCCATCCTCAAAATGTCAGCTTGGTTCGAGGGGCTCGAATTCCACCCTGTGGTCCGAGAAAACAATGAAGCGGCGGACATCCTCGCCTGCATCGGCGCTAAGCGCGACCCTGTCCCACCCAATATGTTCTTGGAAAGGCTGTTTAAGCCATCCGTGGTATGGGAAGGAGAGACCGGCAACAACAGTCCGGACTTGGCCACAACACCAGATACCGAACACCCTGACGTAATCGGAGGCTCTACCGCCGAAATAACACCTTCCGCCCACGTGATTATGGCTGTCATCGCCCCATGGACAGAACCCTTCTTGGCCTACCTAACTAGGAAGGAACTACCTGAGGACCCAAACGAGGCACGTTGCATTGTGCGGCGGTCTAAAGCCTACAAGGTCCACGAGGGAGAGCTTTATAAGAAAAGCGCTACCGGAGTCCTTCAAAGGTGCATCTCCGAAGAGGAAGGGCGTCAACTTTTGGCAGAAATTCATGCTGGACTTGGCGGCCACCACGCCGCAGCTCGGGCCCTTGTAAGCACGGCCTTCTGTACAGGTTTCTACTGGCCGACGGCCCGAGCAGACGCACAGGACCTCGTCCAACGTTGCGTCGGTTGCCAGCTTTTTGCAAACCAAAGCCATATGTCGCCTACCGCTCTCCAAACAATCCCCATTACTTGGCCCTTTGCGGTCTGGGGGCTTGATATGGTTGGACCCCTCAAAGGGGGAAGCCATAAGAAAAAATACTTATTGGTCATGGTGGATAAATTCACCAAATGGATAGAAGCCAAACCAGTTAAAACGGCCGAATCCGGACCAGTGATAGACTTCATATCAGGGGTTGTACACCGTTATGGCGTCCCCCACAGCATCATCACCGATAACGGCTCGAACTTTACAGCCGACGAGGTAAAACTTTGGTGCAGCAACATGGGCATCAAGCTCGATTATGCTTCTGTCTATCACCCGCAAACTAACGGTCAAGTCGAGCGAGCAAATGGTCTTATCATGAGCGGCATTAAACCCAGATTAGTGCGGTCCTTAAAGGAATCAGACACGCAGTGGGTAGAGGAGCTTGACTCCGTACTATGGGGGCTGCGGACCATGCCGAATCGCACTACCGGATACACACCATTTTTTATGGTGTACGGCGTAGAGGCGGTACGGCCCTGCGACATAATTCATGGCTCACCTCGAGTTCGCATGTATGAAGAGAAAGAAGCCGAGCTTGATCGGTAGGACAGTTTGGACGCCCTGGAGGAGGAGCATGATGTGGCAAAAGCCCGTTCCGCATTCTACCAGCAACAGGCTCGAAGCTATCAAAGCAGAGAAGTACGGGCCAAAACTTATAACGTTGGCGAACTCGTTCAACGCCTACCGGAGAAGAAAAAGAACAAGCTCAAGCCCAAATGGGAAGGTCCCTTCATTATTGACTAAGTTCTGACCGGTGGAGCGTACCGTCTACGGGATGCATCGGACAATCGACTCGAGCCAAACCCATGGAACGCAGCCAGACTCCGAAGGTTCTACGCCTAGTGCCGGACTCTATGTTCGTCTCCTTACCTCCGTCAATTTTTTATATATCCGTTATCTGTCTTTTATTTCTTTCTTTTTTCCCTTTTTCTTCAAAGCCTTAAAAAGCTAAAATGTGTCTTGACTACACAATCTTGACGCGCTAACCGCGCTCATTATACCTGGGGGCTTCTTATACAGAAGCTTAATATAACTATTTTCCGGGCTCTATGCCACGCACATGTGTTATTCTTCCACATGTACCTTTTTCGCCATTATATGCATCGATATGACTTAAGTTTTGGCCAAGCTAGGTTGCCTGGCTCTTGTGTTTATGCCCTACGTTCCCGTTAATTCGGCTAGGGCATAAGGGGAGCACCTCTGCGATTGTTACTGTCGGGTCAGCCGGATGTGTACCTCAGACTGGGTGAAGCCGAAAGCTAGCAATCTTAAGGGAATACTCGGTCGGTGAACAAAAGATGACTTTTATTTATTGTAATACATGCTCCCAGATGTTTATATCCTGCGTCTCTTTTCGCAGGTCGGGCATGCACATTAATGCATGCGTACCCAGGGAAAGGAACCCTTAACGGAACTATTCTCCCTGGAAGATGTTTCTTACTATCCATGTAATATAACATAGCTAGTTGGGTACTTGTCTGTTCAAGCACTTATGACCCCTACGCCTGGTTTCCACGTGTACCCCGGTTTTTACATAACTGAGCGGGTATTCGAATACACTTCGGAGTGTCGGGTCCGGAGGTCGAAGCGAAAAGGTCCGCCATGACAAATGATTTACAACCGGCTAGGGACAATACATGTCACTTGAAGTACACAGTCACTTACTGACTAAATTTTCTTCTATACCATCCAACAGGTTGTCTAGCCTACAATCCTGTTGGGAATACTTTGTGGCTAACTCTACCTGGTCATACACCAAACTGACAGGGATCTCTTTCCCATCAGACCCCATAGGCCCGACCTCGGCCATGTGGTTCGGGTCAGCCTTGGTATATCGCGTCTTCACCATGGCCCAGGCTTCCCTTGCACCTTGTCGGCAGGCTGATATCTTCCATAATCGGAAGCGCCGCCGCGCTCCCTTGAGCTTCTCTACAAGCTCCCCCATGCCTCCTGGCAGGGAGGCGGATGGCCACAAGGCTTGGGCAATGCCCTGCATCACCTGCCGAACTTGTTCGTGCAGTTGTAAGAGCTCTGGCAGAAGATCACCTGCAGACCCGGGCATTTCCTCTGTGGGACGACCCGTCAGCATACTTACAGATATAACTCTGTTGGCCGGTTTCTTCGCCGAACACAATAAATAGTTCGTTCAAGCACTTACTAAAAATAAGCCTCTTATTCTCCTTTACGGAGTCAGCAAGTTGGGCCCGAACATCTTTCAGTTCAACACTCAGCCGGATATTGGCATCTTGGAGATCGTTTTTCTCCTGCCTAACCTGCTTAAGCACGCACTCGCCAGCCTTTAACTGTCGTTGAGCATGTTGCTCATCCCCTTGCACTACCTCTGGATTAACCCCGGGATCATCTACAGAATCTATTGTTAGATTTGCATGCATGCCGCATACTAATCGGTACATGTCATTCTTTTTGATAGAGACAAGTGTTACCAGAGGGGGCCTTCTCAGACTCCTTCATTGCGGCTACTGCGGCATGTAGCTGGGCTTTGCACTCTTCCAGCTCTTGAGACATTTGGGTATTCTTCTCCGTACGAACCTGCACAAAAAATGATCCTTAAATCAGTTGTGTCAACTGTTTCAAGTCTCAGGGGCTACTGATATACATAATTATCAGATTTTCTTACCCGTATATCCTTTACATACTGGTCCATGGCTCTGGCAAGACCATTTTGAGCAGCACGGATGTACGCGTCTCCTGAGTTGAAGGCATCGAACGCCTCTTGGGAGAAACAAGCGTCATGGAGTACGGCCCGACGACGCCTGTGATTCATAGCGCTCTCCACTTCGGAATTTGTAGCGGATAGCCTATCCGCATCCTCTGTAGGAGGAACATCCGGCGTTCGCCCCATGTTAGCGTCCGCCTCTATGTCCGGCTCTGGAGCCCGACTGGTGGAGGCGTGACCTGCAACCTCTCCGGATATAGTCCGGCGAGCATT
Organism: Aegilops tauschii subsp. strangulata; assembly: GCF_002575655.3. Classification (NCBI taxonomy): domain Eukaryota; kingdom Viridiplantae; phylum Streptophyta; class Magnoliopsida; order Poales; family Poaceae; genus Aegilops; species Aegilops tauschii. The sequence goes on from NC_053041.3 coordinate 238,075,673, forward strand.
TTTCCTACTAGGAAACATGGACGTTATTATATTTTAAAAGACGACAACCACGGAGCGGGGTTCTGGTTCATTCCTCTGCGACGGCGTCTCAGTCCTGATCGCCTTCCTTTTTAGCCTACCCGGCTTTGGTGCCCCTTGTTGGTGAGTCACTGCGGGTTCAGCATGGCGTCCCGAGGGCCTTCCTTGTAAGACACCATATGTGTGCGGTAGGTGAAGTGCAGAAAAAGGGATCCTTCTCAGAAGTTGGGACTCCGGTTTTATTTGCATGCGATGCAGGGAGTAGTCCAGGATAATCGGCTATGATGGCCACCATGGCATCATCGCAGCTCAATTGATAGAACATCCTGTCAATCAGCTCCACAAATGTGTCCGGACCATCTTTGAGTCCGGGTTCGAGGGCCCGGTCAGGGTCCTCTGGTTGTGGAGGCGGGCTGTGGACCTCCCTCACAGCTTTTTGCAGCTCCTGCTATGAAATAGCAAGGTAAATATTTATGACAAAGAATGCGGGAAGGTCTGGAGTAAAAAGTGACAGCTCACCTAGCTTGGAGGGTTGTACATGGAGAATCCATCCCGTGGCTTAATGCGGATGAACTCCTCTTCCTCTCCTTTGTAAAAATCGGACAGAATTTTTGCTAGAGCAGCGACTGAGTCCGGTCCCTTATGACCGCAGCGGGTGGCATCGTCTTCTCCGTTGAAGTGCCACATGGGTTGCCCCCGATATTGAAGTGGCTGTACCCCCCGCATTATACATATTGACATAACCTCAATTACTGTCAATCCTGACCGGGCCAGCGTCTGTATCCGACTCATCAGGTAAAGGACTTCCCCGTTATCTTCCTCCTGAGGGCTCCGAGGGCGCCAGCTGTGGCATTTCTTCAAGGGAGCGTTGTCGAACTCAGGAAGGCCCATCCGAATAGGGTCCGGAAGGGGGACGTCCTCCATATAAAACCACTCCGAAGGCCAGTCCTCGGATGTCTTCTTCGGAGTACCGGATAGGTATGCGGTCCCGGCGATGCGCCATATTTCGGCTCCGCCCACTTGGTATATTGACCCCTCCTGTGTACGGGGTACGAGGCAGAATAGCCTCTTCCATCGCTCGAAATGAGCTTCGCAGCCCAAAAACAGCTCGCAAAGGGCGACATAGCCAGCGATGTGTAATATGGAGGCGGGAGTGAAATTATGCAGCTGGAGGCCATAGAACTCCAGGAGCCCGCGGAGGAACGGATGAATTGGAAATCCAAGCCCTCTTAATAAGTAAGGGACAAGGCATACCCGTTCCCCCATGGATGGGTTGGGAAGGCTCTCCGCCTGCTCCCCGCCATTGTAGGTGGCGAGCCCGGCTCGAACGGGGACCATATACGCTGGAGGGAGAAATTCCTGGGTCTGTAACTCTACTAATTGGCTGTGGGGAACGGAACACTTCTTCCAATTGTCGGGCTTAGAGCTACGGGAGTGAGAGGAGGAGCTACGATGGCCGGCCATGTTGGAATGGATTTTTTCCGGGCGCACTCCGATGGATACTCGCTGTGGGAGGATGGTGTGATCTGCATCTGAGAATCCCCGTCTCTTTAATAGATGATTTACTCACATGGCTAGGGTGGCAAATGTAAAAATGCCCTGGCTTCTCGCAATCGCTCGACACGTGGAAGATAACCATTATTAGGCGCGGAAGCAAAGGAGTGCATTATTTATGGGAAGCCGGACACTACTCAACAGGTACTCGGAATTTGGAGAAGAACCCGCCTTGCAATGTCGAAGACAATCTGCGCGCCGGACTCATCGCCATTGAAGCCTGGTTCGAGGGCTACTAAGGGAGTCCTAGATTAGGGGGTCCTCGGACAGTCGGACTATATCCTTTGACCGGACTGTTGGACTATGAAGATACAAGATTGAAGACTTCGTCCCGTGTTCGGATGGGACTCTCCTTGGCGTGGAAGGCAAGCTTGGCAATACGGATATGTAGATCTCCTCCCTTGTAACCGACTCTGTGTAACCCTAGCCCCCTCCGGTGTCTATATAAACCGGAGGGTTTAGTCCATTGGACAACAACAATCATACCATAGGCTAGCTTCTAGGGTTTAGCCTCTACGATCTCGTGGTAGATCAACTCTTGTAATACTCATATCATCAAGATCAATCAAGCAGGAAGTAGGGTATTACCTCCATCGAGAGGGCCCGAACCTGGGTAAACATCGTGTCCCCCACCTCCTGTTACCATCCGCCTTAGACTCACAGTTCCGGACCCCCTACCCGAGATCCGCCGGTTTTGACACTGACAATGACGCCACTAAGGGTAAGCCTGAGGGCGATCTTAATCCTACACAGCAGGAAGCTTTTGAGAACATGGATACCCTCTTCAAAGCCGCCCTACTGAGTGTTCTTGAAGATTCCATTGTGGATTCATATATGTCGTTTGACAGCGGCAAAGAGATGTGGGCTGCGCTCGAGGCCACGTTTGGGGCCTCGGGCGCTGGCAATGAGTTGTACGTCATGGAGCAATGCTGTGACTACAAGATGACTTATGAGCGCTCTATTGTTCAGCAGACTCATGAGATACAGTCACTCGCTAAGGAACTTGAGTACTTTAAGTGTGTGTTGCGGACAAATTTGTGTTTCGTACCATCATTGCCAAGCTTCCACCTTCGTGGAACGATTTTGCTACTTCTCTGAAAAACAAGAGACATGAGTTTTCCGTTTTGGATCTCATTAGCACTCTTGATTTTGAAGAGAAGGTGAGAGCAAAAGACACACGTGCTCGGGTCGCTGAGGGAGCTTCTAGTGCCAACATGGTACACGAGAAGAACTTCCAGCCCAACCAGCCCCAAAACAACAAGAACAAATCTTAGGGGAAAGGCAAGTTTGATGCAAAGAACAAGCCATCACATTCTACCAACTTGAAGAAGAATTCTCATAATGGGAAGGGATATAGACCTCAATTTTGGTAGCACCGCACAAAATTTATATGGCTGCATCTCCCTGTTGTCAGCTAACCTCATGGTGCTCCAGGTATTCCTACATTCGTAACTAGGTACAATGACCACCACAAGATGAAATAAGCTTATTCGTACATTGACTTGCTGATTGCAGTGCGGAACGATCATGTCATGTGTGGAGGAGCAAACAAGCAGTGCAGCCGAAGGTGGAAATCAACTAAGGACTTATGAAATTATATATAATCTTCCTCAGGCAGGTCAGTATCCCCTTCGTCCAGATGATCGTGTCTTGTCATGCCAAGCTATTGATATGTGCTACTTTTTTGCAACACCGTTAAGTATATCTATTGTTTTCCTATCTTTTCAAATTCAGGACAATGAAGATGATTTCAGGGGAACTGCACAATATGGACTCATGTTGAGTCATCTCTATCGCCTCATTGTCAGGACCGGATTTTCGGGATATCAATTTCCCAGAAAATGGCCCTTGCGCTCACCAGCCCCAGGATTACTGTTAGCTGATGAGGCAATAAGTTGATACAGAAACTCCAAGCAAAATACATAATATGTAGTACAAGACCATTCTGGCCTATGAGTACAACAACTGGTTTCTAGTGGTTGATGGCGGAAGCGGTTTGTGGTTCATCAGTGGCCATGGGACTCCATTTCCCACAGGAACAGCTGACCGGGTTAACTCCTATCTTCGCGAGGCTGTTGTCACCATTGCGTGGGTTCCGGGGCTGACATCGCAACGCTCCTCTCCAAGCAAGAAATCTGGCCAAGACAATAGCCAGGGACAAGCCAGTGAGTACTTTGAATGTACTCGCAAACATTATGAACACGGGTATAATATAACAAACGATAATCATGCTCTGAAATATTCTATGATCACAACGTCAGTCATGAAATCAAAACCCATGTTGCACGCAAGTAGGTTGTTCATATAAAACGTGAATATGCAATCCGAGAATAGAAATAAAAATGCACCGATCGGGTGTCTGAAGCGATGCCTCGAAAGGACGACAACAGAAAGCGTGCCTCAGTCGGGCGTCTGAGCGACACCACATAAAGGGCTTATAAAGTAAAATAAGTAACAACCATGCCACAGTCGGGCGTCTGTGCGACACCACATAAAGGGCTTATAAGGTAAACAAATAACAAGCATGCCACAGTCGGGCGTCTGAGGGACACCACATAAAGGGCTTATAAAGTAAACAAATAACAAGCATGCCACAGTCGGGCGTCTGAGCGACACCACATAAAGGGCTTATAAAAAACAAATAACAAGCATGCCACAGTCAGGCGTCTGAGCGACACCACATAAAGGGCTTATAAATAATTTAAATAACAAGCATGCCACAGTCGGGCGTCTGAGCGACACCACATAAAGGGCTTATAAGTAATTTAAATAACAAGCATGCCACAGTCGGGCGTCTGAGCGACGCCACATAAAGGGCTTATAAGAGAATGATCACAGTGAATATCCAGGAGGTAGAACCGTCCCAGGGATACTCAATAATTCAAATAATGTAAATGGTTAGTCCATAATAATAGTGATCATAATCATCATGAGTCACAAGTCATGATCCATGTTCTGGTTTAGCAATTTTTTTCCTCCGAAGACCGACACTTCACCCATCCCAGACTGTAGGCCTTAACCATGGACACGGCTATTCGAATAGATATAATCTCTGCAGAGGGTGTACTCTTTACCCACGAGTAACGGATTTCTTTAGTCCATCGGGACTAATTCCGTCTATGGTCTTTTAATTGAAAACACACCTGACCGCACACACCAGCCTAACTTACCGGTGTCTGGAATCACCCACGACACCCATTAAGCAAAACTCTAAGTGGGGAGGCTACAACCTCGACTAGCATGGGATCACAAAATTTATAACGCGCGCAAACTAGGGGAGCTACCCCCTTGGCTCCAACCGGAAACACCCATTCCCCCGGACCAGGTGGCATGCCTACCGGATGCAGCCGGTATCTTCCACCATGGCCTCTCTGTACGGTGTGTGCTAGAAAGGGGTTGACAACTTACTGAACCGTACCCTACCTATGGCAGGGACAAGTGGTAGTACGACACAAGTATGGGGGTTACCGAAACAAGACTCGATCTACGGTCGACTCAGGAGGTTAAGGCATTCCCTGCAGGATTAGTATAACAAATATATTTCACACCAACAGATAGAATCACCACTCATCATACCTCATCATGCCATACCGGACACAACCGTCTCGACGGAGGACTAGAGACAAGCCCGTGTCTACCCAAGACAGAGGCTTTCCCGGATTCCTTCCGGTATGCATGAAAGGCATACGACGGTGATTACTATCACAACGTATCAAATTCCAATAGCACGGAATCATCAATATGCACTTCTGAGTATGTTCATATCATCGCATAAAATAACGGAAACTCCGAGACGAGGGGTGTTGTAACCGTGTCAAACAACACACGACAATATTATGCCAGGGTTCAGAATGCTTGCCTTCAAGTTGTGGAGAGGCAGGGTGCATTCCAGAACTTTTGAAAGTTTTCTCCTCTCTCCAAAAATCCTATTTTTGAAAATATTCAAATTAACACATAGTTTCAAAACAGTACAAAAATTTGTCTGAATTTTTTTTCAAATAAATATTAAAATAAACTAGATGAAATTTGAGAGAGGTAGGAAAAAGAATCAACTCATTTGGAGTTTTATTTAAAAAGTTATAGCCAGTCAAATTTTAGTCAACTTTTTGTTAAATAAATAAATAAAAGAAACAGAAAAGAAAAACGGTTCGAGGGGAAAACGTACTCTGCGCTTTACGTGTCCACTTAGCCAGCGTGGACCGGCTCGGGGTCGCTGACAGTGGGTCCAGGGGGCCCACTGGTCAGGTTTGACCGGTCGCCCCCGCCTCCTTCCTCCTCTGGCCGAACAGAGGCGGGGCTCCGGCGATCAACGCCGGCGAACGGCGGCTCCTTGCGGGGTTCTAAGGGCGGGGATGGATCCGCTAGGCCAGGGCGGTCCTCCAGGTGGTCGAGGAGGTGGATGGGATGGAGGGAGTCGACGGCGGCGAGCTCCGCGGCGGACGGCAGCTTCGGGTGAGCTTGGGGGTTCGTGCTACAACGGTTCCCGAGCGAATTTGAGGTGTTGGGTGGCTCCGCGAGATCGAGGGGAAGGGGATGGTGGCACTGGTAGGACGGGGGAGGCTCTGGTTGCGACGAGCGGAGCCGGGGAGTGGTGGCGGCCGAACCTGCTAGAGATGGGGAAGACGGCCTTCCTCCGTCGATTGCGCGCTAGGGGAGCTCCAGAGGGTTGGCTTGAGGTTGCCTGAGGGCCTAGGCGAGCTCGGGGGTCCTATTTATAGCACGAGTAGGTCGGTTCCGCGGCGGCCGGGGATAAGCTCGACGACGAACCGCCGTTCTGTAGCCAGGGGGCGCATGGCGATGGCTGGCGGGGTCGGGCAGGGTGAGGGGATGAGCTTGAGCTGTTCAGGGCGAGCTGGCGCGCGGCTGTGGCTCGGGCGGCACCGTCCAGGGCAGGGGCCTGCTGTGGCCGGCCGCTAGGGGCCACGGCCGACCTGACAGCGGCGCTGTGGAGCTCCAGGAGCGGCTCTGCGGCGAGGGAGGAGTCGGGGCGTGTCGGCTGCAAGTGGGGAAGGGCCAGAACAAGCGCGGGGCGACGACAGTGGGACGCGGCGACTCGGTGCGTGCGCGTGCAAAACGTGCACTCTGGGCGCGCCCAGGGCACGCACGCGAGCTGTTCGGCAAAATGCCATGTCATGCCAGAGGGCTCCACATCATGTGAGGTTTGGCAGGTCTAGGTTATTGTTTGCAAGGAGGTTAGTGGACATGGTGGTTAGGTAAAGTAAGAATGTCCAGTGTGCAAACTAAAAATTATGTCAAATCTGACCATGCACACCAGGTGCTTGACAGAATGCTAAGGGCATCTAGGCAACTCTTGGGGTGACCAAAATCTCCAGATCCTAGTCTCTTTAGATGAAAAGGAGGATGGCAAGGTTAGTTTGGCAAAAACAGAAACTTGCTAGTGGAAGTTTTTGAGAGAACCATTTCTGGACAGAAAGAAAAGGCATAGTTTCCATGGACCAAAAATACTCTCATGGGTGCATTCTCCTGAACTTAAGGGTTTTGTAGGGTGGACTAAAAGCAAGAAGAAGAATCATGGGCAACAGAGCAATAAAAATTGGAGTTGCAGTAGAAAAGGCCAATCTGGTCCAGAGAGCAAAAGAGGATGTTTTGCTCAAATTTTCCATAGAACACCAGTGGGTTTTTGCATAAAGTTGAATAATATACTCCTACTAACATCCCCAAATTTTGGTGTAAGTTTTAAAGAAATATTTAAATAGGTTGTAGTGCAAAAGTGCAAACTGGACCAGGTTTGAAAACTTGGGGAAAAGCTCAAAATCTCCAAATGACTAAAGGGTATTTTTGCACAAAAGTGATCTAAGAACATCACATGTCATCCCCAAATTTTGGTGGGATTTTTAAATAAATCTATCAAAGGGTTGTAGTGCAAAAGAGGCTCTAAAGCTTAAGAAAAATCATTTTTAAAGATATAGAGCTCAAGGAAAATAATCATATAGAAAATTTCACTGATAAAAGAAATGTTCAAGAGAGGGTATACAAGTCCAAATAATATCTTTGAAAAGTTTTTTTTACTTGGGGCAAAAACTCCACAATATCAAAGAAAAGAAAGGTTCTGAAATCAAAGATAAATCCAGAAAAATAAAAAAAATTCTCCTGGCAAAACTTAAATCAATAAATCATGGTTAAATTTTTGGGGTGTTACAACACTACCCCCCTTAAGAAAAATCTCGTCCTCGATATTTTCTAAGGGCCGGTTTGAAAATATTACTGTGGGCGTCGCCGGGGTTGGTTTTTGGTAGCTACGCCCGGAATTAAAAATGCAATCATACACCAACATACTTATGCATGGCTACTATTAAAAATAGGGGCGCACAAGCAAATAGCATTAAATTACGGCGATACAGGATCACACAGTTACAGGGCGTGGACATACTAAGACTCGGTACTACTCGAGCGACTTAGTCTACTTCGTTCATATCTAGGCGGGCATGCCTTGTGGACGTCGAGGCTTCTCCACGGGTTTCACCGTCGGGATTAGCTAGAGGGGGTTGAGGGGCTGCAGAGTCGGGGTAGCGATGATGACCCTCGCGGGGGTTGTTGGCCACAATCCCGTTGGAGCGTGTTCCCAAAAGGCGACGAAGCACTTCTGGGGACATCAAAGTATTTTGGTCGATGGCTGGGGTTGTCCTCAGGGACTCGATCAGTTGTCCGAACAGCACGACTGGGTTGTCGGCGTCGGGCTCATCTTCTCTTCTCACCGGGGCTCGGCGAATCAGTTCTCCACGAGCTGTGATCAGATCAAGGGTGATTTGATCGAACAGTCCCTCTAGTGCACTTACATAGCGCACCAGATGCAACAATGCAGGATCCGTCTCGTGATCTCCGTTGGCAACCTGGGGTGGCCTACCATACCCGTCACGGCTGGGGTAGTAGTAGAACGAGCGACAGTTAACTCTGGCCGACAAGTGCCGGAGTTGAACTATAGCCTCTCGGGCAGCTAGTTGGATGGCTTGTGGCTCAAAGGAAGTTGTCGTTCCGGTGAACCTGTAGGGGCGTTCTAGAGATAGACCCCTACCATAGATGTGCACTGTGGCCCAGAATTGACGGCTCTCGCCGCTCATGGGTCCTTGATACACAACATACTCCGGGGGCTCTTCTAATGCAAAGGCACGACGGGTGAGGTTTGCTAGCACGGTCACAAAACCTCCAAGGTTGTTTGCCGTGGTTTCATTGTGCACGACGGGGCCAGGCATTATAGCTCGGTTTGGGAAAGAGGGTGTGTTGTGCTGTGTTGAGGTTAGCGTGCCCTTTTTATAGAAAAAGGGGGATGGAGTCTTCCTTCACACGCTTGCGAATGAGACAATTTAGGCGTCGGTCACTGGCGCGTGATCGACAGGCTAGGCTGATAGGTTGGGCACCGACTGCCAAAAGGTGTCGGGTCACTGTGGGGCTATCTTACGCGAGAAGCTTGGCCGGGGCTAGGTTATGGTCTGGTGGGCTGGTTAACCTAGGTTTATTGACCTGGCTAAGATAGGATTAGCCAATGGTCAGCCTGGCTCTGATACCAAGTTTGTCAGGACCGGATTTTTGGGATATCAATTTCCAAGAAAATGGCCCTTGCGCTCACCAGCCCCAGGATTACTGTTAGCTGATGAGGCACCAACTTGATACAGAAACTCCAAGCAAAATACATAATATGTAGTACAAGACCATTCTGGCCTATGAGTACAACAACTGGTTTCTAGTGGTTGATGGCGGAAGCGGTTTGTGGTTCATCAATGGCCATGGGACTCCATTTCCCACAGGAACAGCTGACCAAGTTAACTCCTATCTTCGCGAGGCTGTTGTCACCATTGCGTGGGTTCCGGGGCTGACATCGCAACGCTCCTCTCCAAGCAAGAAATCTGGCCAAGACAATAGCCAGGGACAAGCCAGTGAGTACTTTGAATGTACTCGCAAACATTATGAACACGGGTATAATATAACAAACGATAATCATGCTCTGAAATATTCTATGATCACAACATCAGTCATGAAATCAAAACCCATGTTGCACGCAAGCAGGTTGTTCATATAAAACATGAATATGCAATCCGAGAATAGAAATAAAAATGCACCGATCGGGTGTCTGAAGCGACGCCTCGAAAGGACGACAACAGAAAGCGTGCCTCAGTCGGGCGTCTGAGCGACACCACATAAAGGGCTTATAAAGTAAAATAAGTAACAACCATGCCACAGTCGGGCGTCTGTGCGACACCACATAAAGGGCTTATAAGGTAAACAAATAACAAGCATGCCACAGTCGGGCGCCTGAGGGACACCACATAAAGGGCTTATAAAGTAACAAATAACAAGCATGCCACAGTCGGGCGTCTGAGCGACACCACATAAAGGGCTTATAAAGTAAACAAATAACAAGCATGCCACAGTCGGGCGTCTGAGCGACACCACATAAAGGGCTTATAAATAATTTAAATAACAAGCATGCCACAGTCGGGCGTCTGAGCGACACCACATAAAGGGCTTATAAGTAATTTAGATAACAAGCATGCCACAGTCGTGCGTCTGAGCGACGCCACATAAAGGGCTTATAAGAGAATGATCACAGTGAATATCCAGGAGGTAGAACCGTCCCAGGGATACTCAATAATTCAAATAATGTAAATGGTTAGTCCATAATAATAGTGATCATAATCATCATGAGTCACAAGTCATGATCCATGTTCTGGTTTAGCAATTTTTTTCCTCCGAAGACCGACACTAAGACCGACACTTGACCCATCCCAGATTGTAGTCCTTAACCATGGACACGGCTATTCGAATAGATATAATCTCTGCAGAGGGTGTACTCTTTACCCACGAGTAACGGATTTCTTTAGTCCATCGGGACTAATTCCGTCTACGGTCTTTTAATTGAAAACACACCTGACCGCACACACCAGCCTAACTTACCGGTGTCTGGAATCACCCACGACACCCATTAAGCAAAACTCTAAGTGGGGAGGCTACAACCTCGACTAGCATGGGATCACAAAATTTATAACGCGCGCAAACTAGGGGACCTACCCCCTCGGCTCCAACCGGAAACACCCATGCCCCCGGACCAGGTGGCATGCCTACCGGATGCAGCCGGTATCTTCCACCATGGCCTCTCTGTACGGTGTGTGCTAGAAAGGGGTTGACAACTTACTGAACCGTACCCTACCTATGGCAGGGACAAGTGGTAGTACGAAACAAGTATGGGGGTTACTGGAACAAGACTCGATCTACGGTCGACTCAGGAGGTTAAGGCATTCCCTGCAGGATTAGTATAACAAATATATTTCACACCAACACACAGAATCACCACTCATCATACCTCATCATGCCATACCGGACACAACTGTCTCGACGGAGGACTAGAGACAAGCCCGTGTCTACCCAAGACAGAGGCTTTCCCGGATTCTTTCCGGTATCCATGAAAGGCATACGATGGTGATTACTATCACAACGTATCAAATTCCAATAGCACGGAATCATCAATACGCACTTATGAGTATGTTCATAGCATCGCATAAAATAACGGAAACTCCGAGACGAGGGGTGTTGTAACCTTATCAAACAACACACGACAATATTATGCCAGGGTTCAGAATGCTTGCCTTCAAGTTGTGGAGAGGCAGGGTGCATTCCAGAACTTTTGAAAGTTTTCTCCTCTGAAAATATTCAAATTAACACATAGTTTCAAAACAGTACAAAAAGTTATCTGATTTTTCTTCAAATAAATATGAAAATAAACTAGATGAAATTTGAGAGAGGTAGGAAAAAGAATCAACTCATTTGGATTTTTATTTAAAAAGTTATAGCCAGTCAAACTTTAGTCAACTTTTTGTTAAATAAATAAATAAAAGAAACAGAAAAGAAAAACGGTTCGAGGGGAAAACGTACTCTGCGCTTTACGTGTCCACTTAGCCAGCATGGACCGGCTCGGGGTCGCTGACAGTGGGTCCAGGGGGCCCACTAGTCAGGTTTGACCGGTCGCCCCCGCCTCCTTCCTCCTCTGGCCAAACAGAGGCGGGGCTCCGGCGATCAACGCCGGCGAACAGCGGCTCCTCGCGGGGTTCTGAGGGCGGGGATGGATCCGCCAGGCCAGGGCGGTCCTCCCGGTGGTCGAGGAGGTGGCGGGGATGGAGGGAGTCGCCGGCAGCGAGCTCCGCGGCGGACGGCAGCTTCGGGTGAGCTTGGGGGTTCGTGCTACGACGGTTCCCGAGCGAATTTGAGGTGTTGGGTGGCTCCGCGAGATCCAGGAGAAGGGGATGGTGGCACTGGTTGGACGGGGGAGGTTCTGGTTGCGACGAGCAGAGCCGGGGAGTGGTGGCGGTCGAACCTGCCGGAGATGGGGAAGACAGCCTTCCTCCGTCGATTGCGGGCTAGGGGAGCTCCACAGGGTTGGCTTGAGGTTGCCTGAGGGCCTAGGCGAGCTCGGGGGTCCTATTTATAGCGCGAGTAGGTCGGTTCCGCGGCGGCCGGGGATAAGCTCGACGGCGAACCGCCGTTCTGTAGCCAGGGGGCGCGTGGCGATGGCTGGCGGGGTCTGGCAGGGTGAGGGGATGAGCTCGAGCTGTTCAGGGCGAGCTGGCGCGCGGCTGTGGCTCGGGCGGCGCCGTCCAGGGCAGGGGCCTGCTGTGGCCGGCCACTAGCGGCCACGGCCGACCTGACGGCGGCGCTGTGGAGCTCCAGGAGCGGCTCTGCGGCGAGGGAGGAGTCGGGGCGTGTCGGCTGCGAGTGGGGAAGGGCCAGAACGAGCGCGGGGCGACGACAGTGGGACGCGGCGACTCGGTGCGTGCGCGTGCAAAACGTGCGCTCTGGGCGCGCCCAGCGCACGCACGTGAGCTGTTCGGCAAAATGCCATGTCATGCCAGAGGGCTCCACATCATGTGAGGTTTGGCAGGTCTAGGTTATTGTTTGCAAGGAGGTTAGTGGACATGGTGGTTAGGTAAAGTAAGTAGGTCCAGTGTGCAAACTAAAAATTATGTCAAATCTGACCATGCACACAAGGTGCTTGACAGAATGCTAAGGGCATCTAGGCAACTCTTGGGGTGGCCAAAATCTCCAGATCCTAGTCTCTTTAGATGAAAAGGAGGATGGCAAGGTTAGTTTGGCAAAAACAGGAACTTGCTAGTGGAAGTTTTTGAGAGAACCATTTCTGGACAGAAAGAAAAGGCATAGTTTCCATGGACCAAAAATACTCTCATGGGTGCATTCTCCTGAACTTAAGGGTTTTGTAGGGTGGACTAAAATCAAGAAGAAGAATCATGGGCAACAGAGCAATAAAAATTGGAGTTGCAGTAGAAAAGGCCAATCTGGTCCAGAGAGCAAAAGAGGATGTTTTGCTCAAATTTTCCATAGAACACCAGTGGGTTTTTGCATAAAGTTGAATAATATACTCCTACTAACATCCCCAAATTTTGGTGTAAGTTTTAAAGAAATATTTAAATAGGTTGTAGTGCAAAACTGCAAGCTGGACCAGATTTGAAAACTTGGGGAAAAGCTCAAAATCTTCAAATGACTAAAGGGTATTTTTGCACAAAAGTGATCTAAGAACATCACATGTCATCCCCAAATTTTGGTGGGATTTTTAAATAAATCTATCAAAGGGTTGTAGTGCAAAAGAGGCTCTAAAGCTTAAGAAAAATCATTTTTAAAGATATAGAGCTCAAGGAAAATAATCATATAGAAAATTTCACTGATAAAAGAAATGTTCAAGAGAGGGTATACAAGTCCAAATAATATCTTTGAAAAGTTTTTTTACTTGGGGAAAAAACTCCACAATATCAAAGAAAAGAAAGGTTCTGAAATCAAAGATAAATCCAGAAAAATAAAAAAATTCTCCTGGCAAAACTTAAATCAATAAATCATGGTTATCAAGAGAGGATTTTTCCAAAGGACTGGATTTTGCAGATGAGGTTTTCAGATCTTGTGGGAAATGCATCCACCCAGCGGATGACACGGGCCGATTCATTATGGTAGTGTCTTTCAGCAGGCATGTTTTCCGTCTTAATGAAGATTCGGTGGCGGCGGCGTTGGAATCAGCTATTGGTGGATCAGCAATTGATTTGTCTGTTCAGCTCATTAAAGACAAGGTATTTTCATTCATTGTTTCTTGCAAACGAGTTGGACTTTTTATTCTACAATTGCGTTCGTTTGCCTGCCCGCATTTCAAATGCCATTTCCAACTGTGGGGAAATGGTGGCCCTAATTGGAAACGTGAGTTTATCATTTGGAAGAAACAATGTGATGCGGAGTGGATTTTGATAAGTCCTTCCAAAAGGCGTGCCGCCCTTGGTATGATTGCCATGCATCAGCCTCCTAGGAAATCTTCTTTGCAATCTAGTTCATCGACAAAGAAGAAACTTTCTTTTGCCACCTTCCATTAATATGATGTTTGCAAGGGCTATAGATACCCAGCTACGCAGCGCTGTGTTGATACAATTGTTGATGCTGGTTATTACATTAATGCTCGTGAGCGAGTCATTCTTCCCTCGCCGCCGGCGACTGAGTTCCAGTGGACGGTGGCGTCGCCACCCATCATTTTTGGAACGGTTTACGTCCGTGCTACATCTCCGGCCGGGCTTTCAGTGGCCGCTCCAACTAGCTCGGACATGAATCTGCATGTGCATGGGGCCAACGTCAGCATTGGTGACTCAGATAGGCCTGGATCTCCAACCCAGGTAGTTGACACGGCCCATGCCACATCAAGCGAAACCCAATCTCCAAACTTATTGTGCGATGTGGATATTATTTCGTCTCCAGTTGCCTCACGCAATGAGATTCTCCAAGATAATCTAGTAACAGACTCCTCTGCTGATTTTGATCAGTTAAAATATCTTATTGATGATATGGTGTTTAAAGTTTGTAAGTGCCAGAATTGCTTATCTATGATGCATTTAACCAACTCGTGTACTAGTCGAGTTAGGTGCCGCAGATGCTTTCGGCTGGGTGACCAGGCCAAGGGCTGTTCGGATTCTACCCCCTCTCCAACTTACAAGTGGATCCCGCGGGTCAATGCAGGCTCTCCGGGTCGGTCAGCAGGAATATCTCTACCCGACGCCTCGGTTTCTACCTTAGCCTGTAAAATTGGGTCATTGCCCAGTCCCGTCAAGTCTGCCACCCCATCCCCTCCGCCATTGCCCACAGAACCACCGCCCAAAACGCCTCCTCCGTCGCCCAGCACGCCACCGCCCACCACACCTCCCTATTGCCACACCAAAGATTCGAGCTTCACATCCAACTCCGCTGTAGACTCGGCGCCATTAATGGCCAACTTCCCACTTGATCCTATGGAGTTTGCTCCTCCGGGCATTGAAGTGATTGGGGGCGGTCCACTTTGCCTTCCCCGCACTTTCTTCTCGCCGGCGGTGGCTCCAGATCATCAGCATGAGGACTACACCATCGCCATCATCGAGCCGGCTCATTGCCTGAAGAGATTCTCATCTTCCGTAACATGGTCAGTGATTTCATTGTTAACACTCTTGGGAGGGCGGTTCTGGATGCGCAGCCATGGATTCAAGGGGTTGGGCTCTTCTGCTTTTGTAGTGTTGCGGCTAGACAAGCTTTAGTTGATCACCCTCCCTATAATCTGGGCAATGATAGATTCGTTCGTTTTGTTCCGCATGATGAGGGTGTAAACTACAGTGCCACCCAGGGTTTTCGTCGTGGATGGATCATGATGTTAGGTGTGCCATTGGATTACAGACACACAGTATATTGCTGACGCCGTTAGCACTTTCGGCCGCTTTCATCACTGGCACCAAGATGATCCGATGCTCGTCCGTACTTTGGCCTATGTGTCGTTTCCGGCTCCGTCACTTGTGCCAAGGGACGTGGTTTACCGCGAATATGCAGACTTTGGTGGGGCTAGGATATCTTGGACTGCCCCTGTTTACATCATGTCTGCTGATTTTGCTGATGTTCTACCTGCCGATGAGGATCACATGCCTTTCGATGACAATCCCCATCCCCTGCCTGGAAATATGCAGTTCGAAAATCATAATTGGGTCATGCCAGAGTTTCCAGAGCTTGGGTGGAACGATGTGCCACCACTTATCAATGAGCAACCACAAGAAGATATCCCACTAGTGCATGATGATGTTCAACAGGAACAAGTTGAGGAGGTTCAATCCCAGGAATCAATCATTCTGCAGGTATTTGATGATTCAATTAACAATGTGACCGAAGCTGCGGACGTGGTAGTTTACGAGCCCCCAATGGGACCACAACAGCCTCCTCTGCATATTGGGCAGGTTTTCACTGTCTTTGGGCCAGTCTTGCCTCCTGTCATGCAGTGGTAGCGCACTTTTGAGAGGATAATGTCGCCTCTGTGCACTGCTGAGATTCCAAAGTTTGTGTTCAAGTCTGAAATTGGGTCCCTCTTGCTTGCTAAACGCTCCTGGGATTTCTGCTACAATGGTTTTGAATTCAGTTTCATTCTGCAGCCTGTGCCTGACCCCTCTCGCAGCATTACTCGCCCTACATCTTCAGTTAAGAGGCCAGTTGCAAGGGCTCTCTGCTTTGATGACCTCTCTGAACCTGTCACTGAATCCTTCGAGTTCACTGCTGTCCCAAAAGTGACCATGAAACATGATCGGAAGCCGAGGACTGCTAAAATTTTGGTGGACACTGAGGTTCGTCGTAGTGCACGTCTCAGTGCTTTACGTGATGGATATCGTAGAGTGCCAAGCAGTGGCCCTAGTCCGAACAGGACTCCTCACACCTTGAAGAAGCGCAAGACCAAGTCGACTCGGTCCGATGAGAACTCGTCCGTGCCTCCCCCAACTGCTATTGCTGATCTTCAGCGTATTGGGACTCGCATGCGCGTCGCTCCTGAGAAGATCCATGGCATACGGACGAGCATCGGATAAATAAATAAGCTTGTGGTTGATCCAGCTAAATCCACAACCAGTAGGAGTTCTGATGATTAGTTGCATCAAGCAGCTTTCTGGTCCATGGCATACCGTTTTAAACGTCATCTATCTTTATTTATGTTTTCAAGTATGGAACTCTGTCATATCGCTCTGCTTAGCTGGTCTGTGTAGGTCATTGCGTGGTCTACTTCTGTTGCACTTTCTTTTGGTTTGTAATGAATCAGTCCGGGTTTAAAGACTGGAAGGTTTTATGTTGGAACGTGCGTGGCCTTAATTCTGAAGCGCGGCAACTTGTTGTTAAGCAAAAGATTGATGAAAGTGGTTGTTCTGTGGTCTGTCTCCAAGAAACAAAGTGTATGCAAATTGATCACAGGTTCATTAGGAGGTTTTGTCCACATTGTTTTGATAATTTTGCTTAGATGCCTTCGGTGGGTGCTTCTGCTGGTATGGTCATTATTTGGAACTCTTCTTTCTTTGAGGGCAGATTAATTGAGGCAAAACCTTATGGTATCATTGTGGAATTCCGCTCTAAACATACCTCCGATGTTTGGACTCTAGTTTCTGTTTATGGCCCATGTCAGGGCCCAGCCCGTGATGAATTCGTGCAGTGGTTATACAATCTTGACATTAATTTGATGATAACTGGCTTCTTTTGGGCGATTTCAATTTTATGTGGTCGCTTGAAAATCGCAATTTACCTGGTGGTAATGTCAATGACATCTTTCTGTTTAATGAAATCATCGGACACTTGGGTCTGGTTGAGCTGCCAATCAAAGGACGACAATTCACTTGGTCAAATATGCAAACTGAACCTCTACTTGAACAAATTGACTGGTTTTTCACTTCGGTTGCATGGACTTCGGAACACCCCAATACCTTAGTTTTGCCTCTTGAACGGACTACCTCCGATCATGTGCCTTGTGTGGTCACGATTGCTACTGCCATTCCTAAGGCTAAGGTCTTTCGCTTTGAAAATTATTGGATTGATTTACCTGGCTTTAATGAATGTGTTGCTCAAGTTTGGAATAGGTCGGTGGGTAGATCCTCGGCTGCTTTAACTATATCTTCTAAATTCAAAGCTCTCCGGTATGCCCTCAAGAAATGGCATTTAAATATGTCCACAGTTAAGGCGCTCATTTCTGATTGCAACAAAGTCATTCTTTACGTTGATGGGCTGGAGGAGATTAGGCCATTGAGTTGGCCAGAATTCAACTTTAGGCGAATTGTAAAATTGCATCTGGAGGATATTTTGCACTGGCAGATTGTATATTGGAAGCAACGTTGTACAATCAGAAGTATTAAAGTTGGTGAGGAAAATTCTAAATTTTTCCACGCCATGGCCACTGAAAGGTTCCGGAGGAATACAATTTCTTCAATCAAGAATTCGGCAGGTGAGGTGGTCTCTGATCATCAACAGTTGGCTGGCATGTTTTGGTCTGATTTCAACCAGCGTATGGGCCAAGCAAAAGGAATTCAAATGGGATTTGATGTGAACACTTTAATTGAGAGAGTCGATGGTCTCGAGGATTTATCCCAGCCGTTCACGGATTCTGAGGTTGAGTCTGTAATCAAGAACATGCCAACTGATCGTGCACCTGGTCCCGATGGCTTTACTGGTCTATTCTTAAAGAAGTGTTGGCCAATCCTCAAGGAGGATTTTATGCAGCTTGTCAAGGAGTTTTATGTGGGGAGGTGCAATTTGGAATTTCTTAATACTTCCTTAATTACTCTTATCCCCAAGAAGTTAAGCCCTGAAGTGGTTGGCGATTTTCGGCCCATCCCATTGACCAACACTTGCTTGAAGTTTTTAACTAAACTGTAGGCTAATCGTCCTCAGAAAGTGATCCTGAGATGTATCCATCGTAATCAATATGGTTTCTTCGTTGTTGATCTATTCAAGATTGTCTGGCTTGGTGTTTCGAATACATTCATCAATGTAAAGCTTCAAAGCGTCCCATCATCCTCCTCAAGCTTGATTTTACGAAGGCATTCGATACAATTGAACATGAAGTTATTCTCAGGATCTTGCAATGCAAGGGTTTTGATAATCGTTGGACTGGCTGGATTAATAGCATCTTGTCTACGGGATCTTCTTCCGTGCTCTTAAACGGGGTGCCAGGCAATCACTTTGTCTGCAGAACGGGCGTTCGTCAAGGGGATCCTTTATCTCCATTATTATTTGTGGTTGTAGTTGACTTACTCCAGTCAGTGGTCAATGAGATGTGCTCCAGGAACATTCTTTAATTACCAATCCCAACCAGTTCTAATGATTACATGATTGTCCAATATGCGAATGATACCCTCATTGTCCTACCTGCGATCGACGACCAACTCATCACCTTCAAGGAGATGCTTGACACCTTTGCGGTTTCAACTGGATTGCGAGTCAACTTCAGTAAATCCTCCCTTATTCCAATCAATATGAGTGACGAGGAGGGCGCTAGGGTTGCCAGTTTGCTCGGACGTGATGTTGGCTCCATGTCGTTCACATATCTAGGGTTACCCATGGGAACTTCTAGACCTACGATCTATGACCTACTGCCTCTGGTTGATCGCATTGAGCACCGCTTATCTGCTTCCTCTTGCCTCCTGAATCAAGGGAGCCGTCTACAACTGCTTCAGTCGGTGTTGTGTTCCATGCCGATTTATTTCTTGTGTACACTCTCTCTTCCCAAGGGCATTTTGCAGCAGATCGAACGAATCATGCAACAATGTCTGTGGAGAGGAAACACGGATAACCCCCGCCAATCATTGGCTGCTTGGGATTTGGTCTGTCGGCCTAAGAAGTTCGGTGGTCTGGGTGTTCTTAATTTGGGTATTCAAAATGAGGCCTTGTTGCTCAAGCACCTCTTCAAGTTTTTTAACAGGGTTGACGTGCCTTGGGTCACATTAATATGGGACACTTATTATTCCTCCTCACCACCACAAGTCACTCAGAGCTGTGGCTCCTTTTGGTGGCGTGATGTCATGCGTTTATATAACAACTTCTGCAAGTTATCTGTTCCACAAGTGCATGCAGGCAACACGGTGGTATTTTGGCTTGATCGATGGCAGCTGGGTAATAATGTTGTCCTAATGCACGAGCGGTTCCCATGGCTTCATTCATTTGTGATTGATGATACGATCACAGTCAAAGACTTTATGGAGCGGCCTGATGCCTCTGATCACTTCCATCTGCGTCTGTTGCAGGAGGCTTATATTGAGTTCACCCAGCTCCAGTCTCTGCTGCCACTGGTCAACCTGGACAAGGAAAGAAAGGACATTTGGAAATGGCCATCTATCTGGGGATTTTATGTCAAAGATTTACTATGAGTCTTGCTTCTCCCACCTGGTAGTTGATCCCATTTTTAAATGGATTTGGAAGTGTGCATGCACGCTCAAGTTCAAGGTGTTTGGATGGCTTCTCTTAATTGACCGTTTGTATACTAGGGATATGATGCAGCGCCGACACTGGATCATACAGGATGACACATGTGTTCTATGCCACTGTGCTACTCATGAAGATCGTGCACATCTCTTCTTTGCTTGCAATTTCAGTCAAAGGGTTTGGAACTACCTTGGGATTTCTTGGACTGTTCAACCGAACCAGACTACATATGAGATGGCTCTTTCAGCAAGGAGGGATTTTGGTCTTCCTTTTTTCACAAGGGTTGTCCTCATTGCTACATGGATTATTTGGACACAAAGGAATGGGAAGATCTTCAGAAATGAGCTGCCTTCCTTTAGATCTTGGAGGAGGAATTTTATCCATGACATCTCTCTTTTGTCTCATAGAATTAGATGTAAATATAAAGATAGCTTAATCTCCTGGATAGCTACCTTTCTTAGACCTCTTTGTAAGTATTCTCTTTTTGTTTTGCTTGTAATTTTGTAATCTTGTAACTTCTCTGGTTCTTTATCAATAAAGAGCTGTGAGGCTGTTGCCTTGTAGTATATAGTCAAAAAAAATAAAGTCGCCTCACCTTAAAAGCATTGGAATTTGTTTTGAAGGACAACAGCTCATCATCGAAGATGCCCCTTCACTTCAAAGGTTGCTCCTTGATGATTTTTATAAACCTTCGCAATAACTGGCGTCTCTGCGCCCAAACTAGAGACCTTGGGTCTAATTAGTGCTTCGTTTGATGATCACAACAAGTTGGTGTTTGGCTCCTCACTTTTTCATGTACCGTATATTATCATCTACACATTTGTAATCATAAGCTGCATTTTTCATTTGTGCGCATAAGTTTTACATCATCTTGGAGTACACTTTGGGTACTAATATTATGTTATATGCTCAATGAAGAGTTCGTCCATGGATAGCCTATCAATGCTGCTGGATTCTGTCAAGATCTTATATATCGGAATGTATAGTTATGATCTGAACATAATTATTGTCTTGCTGCGATGCTTTCGGTCTCTGGAGAATTTATATATAAAGGTGATGATTTCATGCACATTGAAAGACCGTATATATTGTACTAGAATTAACCGTTCAGTTGTTGCTCTTTCGACATACTCTTTTTTCAGACCTTAACTGTTTTCAAATCTTCATGTCTACTTAGGTACTGCAACCACATGGAGAAAAACGTATAACCAATCGGTGGCGTAATAAGCAATAGTATTTTCTCAGTTCTCATGACATTCGTTTGAGGACAATAACGATGGAAGGATATGCATCCAACCAGGCAAACGGAAGCTTTGTCACAATCTTCATGTTGAATGCGAGGTTACTATTGTCCATGAGGCTTAAGTTTTATTGCAAGAGATTTCTCACGGACGGACATGTTGAACAGCAAAAAAAGAAGTTTCAGGTGGACAAATGGGCTTCTAAACGTGCTCGGCTTCTATTTACAACAAGTTGTAGTCATCCTGAAATATTTTTTTGCACAGGATCTTGATTTTATGGATCAGACCGATCCATTTGTTTGTGACTGGGAAAAAGAGTGGTTGTGTTGGGGATATAACTACTAGAGTCACCCGCCCAGGAGGGGCCGGGTTATGTTCTGACGGTCATCACATGAAGCCCAATATCAAGCTTGAGGATGGCGGTTCAGTAATGGGCCTAAGGCCTAGAGGCGGCTTACGGCCCATACTGATAAACCGCCGTTAAGGCGTGACTTGTAGTGTAAGGCAAGAATAGTTAGCAGTCCGAGCCGGACACTGTTTATAAGTCGGCCGGGACTCTGAGAGCCGCTGGGCGTTAACCTCTCTACATAAAGGGACGACCCAGCGGCGGTTCAGGACAAGTAAGATCAGATCGATAACCAGGCATAGCGGTTTAGCTCCCTAGTCATCGAAACCCTAAGTAATTCCACCTCAACTGGAGTAGGCTTTTACCTTCACCGTAAGGGGCCGAACCAGTATAATCCTCGTGTCCTTTGTCCCGTTTAACCCCTTTAAGCTTCCTAGTTGCGATGGCTCCACGACTGAGTCCTTGCACGAGGACATCTGCCGTGACAATTCCACGACAGTTGGCGCCCACCGTGGGGCCAGCGCACGGTGGATTTGAGTTCTTGAAGGGCAGCTTCGAAGGGCTCAAGGGATACGCTGTGGGCCGGATGACCAAGAGTCGTCGCGGGAAGCTCTACATCGACGACGCAGGCTGGGGCCCCGACGCAGACTCAATCGAGTACGGGTACCGGGCCCCCTTCGGCGGAATCCACGTTTTCATTGGCAAGATTGGCGAGCCGGGCCCTAAGCCGGACATCTGCACCGACCTCGTCAAGACGGCTCAGCATGCGAGACCCACGCGGACTCTGCCTGCTTTGAAGCGTGCTTTCGTGGGATGCGTCCATGGAGGGCTCTTTGAAGGATCTAGATCTGGCGATGAGACGGTCACCCGCTTCGACGGCGAGTCGTCCACAGGTGAGACCGACTCGTTATATCAACTTCACGATGGCAGGCTCAGGGGTTGTTCCGATGGCGACAGTATTCCGGACCCCTTTGAGCCGCCGAGCCGGGTTGGAATCTTCATGGCCGGCACACAACCTGTTCAAAACTCCGCCGCTGGGGCAGGAGGCCCCGTGCACTCGCCGGCTCAGGTGCTAATGGATCTCACAGATAAGATGATGGCCCTGTTAACCGCCACGGTCGTCCCGGCGGATCAAGCTCAACATGATGCAGAAGTGGCACAGTTAAAGCTGGATATAGCACGGGCCAAGGAAGATCTGGTAGCGGAAGGAATCAGGATGGCTGCAAAACGGGCGGCTCTGGACGCCCAGACTCAGCTGATTCAGGCACAGTCTTTCCGGCTCACGATGGATCAGAACGCATCCAATGAGATCATGAGAAGGAGGCATCAGAAGGCTCAATCTCGGCTCCCTCCGGTTTATGATCCTTGAAACCTCTTCAACACGCCCGGTGCAGGGCCGAGTAACCTGCTTGAAATCACAGCACCCGGGGCTGGAACGCCGGTTCAGCCGCAAGTGATGGGGCCTCCCCGTGTGAATACTGCCCTACCTCAATACGTGCCAATACCACCGGGTCATTATTCTAACCCGTTGGAAAACATGATCGCTGCAGCAGCGCGACTGGCGGCTCTCCCAGTCGAGGGTGACTCTCCAACGGCGGTCGAAACCCGCAGGGTCAGAGAACTTCTTCAGACGGCTCTGGCACAACAGGAGGCATATTCATATAGCCGGGACAGGATTCATTCAACTCCTCGTCCAAACCGGAGCCCAAGTTATAGCAGACACATGGTTTCAGCGACCGGCTCAAGCAACGTCCGGCGCCGTGACTTGCCCGCTGGCCATGGCCTGGCGCATAATGGAGCCTTTAACGCGGTAGACCAAGACAGAGCACGTCAAGAGGCGGAACAGGCGGCTCAGCTGACAGCTTACCAACCCCTCCCGGTTTATCCGACGGCTTCTATCGAGGCGGGCATGGCTACAAGCGCCGGAGGCGTCCCTTGCCTGGTGTCGGCTCTCCGTAACGAACGTCTGCCCAAGGATTTCAAAGGACCTAGGAAGGTACCTAATTACACGGCTGATTTACAGCCCGGAGCATGGGTTGAGAGCTACGAGATGGCTATGGAGTTGCTGGAGGTCAGCGAAGCGGCAATGGCCAAATACTTCACCATGATGTTGGATGGGACTGCCCGCACTTGGTTGAAGGGACTGCCGCCCAATTCCAGCGGGTCATGGGCCGAGCTAAAAGCCCGGTTCATCCAAAACTTCAAAGATACATGTAGGCAATCAATGTCAATTCTGGATTTGACTAACTGCAAACAGCAAGAAGGCGAGTCTACAACCCATTGGGTACACCGGGTCAAAGAGATAATACATTCGTCTAATAAGATGGATGCCGGCTCTGCGGTCTTGATGTTGGAGCAAAATTGTCGTTTTGCGCCTCTGAAGATGAAGCTTGGGCGGCTCAAGCGCGATTGCAACGATATGGGTACGCTGATGGCGGCTCTGGTCAAGTACGCCGACTCTGATAGTACCAAGGATCCCGCGTCTGATGAGGAAAAGATAGGGAAGGGAAAGAAGAATGGCAACGGCAAGGGCCCTCAGCATAACCCGGTGAACCAGGGAAGTAATAAACGTAAGGCTGATGGCAGTATGGAATTTGTGGCCAACACCAATGCGCAAGGTAACAACCACCGACGTAAGGGGAGACCACCTCCCCGATCCGCCGGATCAGGCCCGACGCTTGAGCAATTGTTGAATGAGCCCTGTCCAAGGCACGGTTCTAGGGAGAAGCCAGCCACTCATCTATGGAAAGACTGTGCAATCATGAAAGCTTTCAAAAATTCCAACACTTTCAATGGCAACAATGGGCAGGGCGGCGGCTCAAGCGGCGGCGGCTTTCATGGCCCGGGCGGCGGCTCAAATTCCAATTTTCAGAATTTTCAAGGTAATCAAGGGGGGTTCAACCAGCAATCTGGCCAGGGTAATCAGCAGCAGCAGCAGGAGGGATATCAGACCAATCCAAAGCAGCTCAACAGTGGACAGTATCATGTGTTTACTACCAGTTTGTGCAAGCGAGACCAGAAGCTTCATAAAAGGGCTGTGAACGCTGTTGAGCCGGCGGTTCCACGTTACTTGCGATGGTCTGAGCAACCTATTGTATGGAGTAGAGAGGACCACCCTCCCCGGGTTGATAATCCAGGTCACCTAGCTTTGGTGGTGGCTCCTCAGGTTGGTGGGTATAAATTCACTAAGGTGCTCATGGAAGGGGGCAGCAGCATCAACATCCTCTATTATGAGACCTTCCGTCGTATGGGATTAACCGATAAAAACCTCAGCCAGTCCAATACTGTTTTCCACGGCGTGGTGCCTGGTAAGTCGGCGTATCCAGTTGGTAAGATCGAGCTGGAAGTGGCCTTTGGAGATGAGTACAACTCCAGGGCGGAAAAACTGACTTTTGAGGTGGTCAAGATCAGAAGCCCGTACCATGCTCTATTTGGGCGGCCGGCTTACGCCAAGTTCATGGCATGGCCGTGTTATGTATATTTGCAGCTCAAGATGCCGGGTCACAACGGGACCATTACGATTCATGGCAGCCGAAAAATAGCTTTGGAGTGCGAGGAAGGTGACGCTGCTTACGCTGAATCTGTTTGTGCGACAGAGGAGTTGAAGTTTTATAAGGATAATGTTGACCCGGCAGATATGACGTCTCTGAAAAAGCCAACCACAGAGCATGAGCCGGTAATGAAATTTAAGTCAGCCGATGAGACTAAGCTTGTTGACTTTGTTCCAGGTGACTCATCTAAGGAGTTCAGCATCAGCACCAATCTGGATCCTAAATAGGAAGGCGCGCTCATCGAGTTCATCCGTGAGAACCGGGACATCTTTGCATGGAAACCTTCTGACATGCCGGGTGTACCGAGAGAGCTCGCTGAGCACACTCTTAATATTGATCCAAAATTTAAGCCAGTCAGGCAATTCCTCCGTCGGTTTAATGAGGAGAGGCGGAAGGCCATTGGTGAGGAAGTAGCTCGGCTCTTGGCGGCCGGGTTCATTGTGGAAGTCTTTCATCCAGAATGGTTAGCTAACCCGGTGCTCGTACTAATAACGGCACCTGGCGTATGTGTGTGGATTATACGGATTTAAACAAGGCTTGTCCGGCTGATCCTTTTGCTTTCCCTCATATTGATCAAATTATTGATGCTACGGCGGGTTGTGAGCGTTTGAGTTTTTTGGATGCGTACTCTGGTTACCATCAGATCAAAATGGCTGTTAAGGACCAAGAGAAGACGGCCTTCATTACTCCCTTTGGAGCTTTCTGTTATGTGTCTATGCCTTTTGGGCTCAAGAGTGCACAGGCGACTTACCAGCGTTGCGTGCAGAATTGTCTTCATAATCAGATTGGGCGCAACGTTCATGCCTATGTGGATGATATTGTGGTCAAATCCAGAGAGAAGGAGACCTTGATAGATGATCTGAGAGAGACCTTTGATAATCTCCGGGTCTACAAGATGATCCTTAACCCGGCCAAGTGTGTTTTTGGTGTTCCTGCAGGCAAGCTCTTGGGTTTTCTGGTTTCTCACAGAGGCATTGAAGCTAACCTGGAGAAGATCAAGGCAATCACCTCTCTGGCTAAGCCGGCGTGCATAAATGACGTCCAGCGTCTGGCGGGTCGCATCGCTGCTTTGAGTCGATTTATAAGCCGGTTGGGCGAAAAGGCCATACCACTGTATCAGATGATGAAGAAAACAGATGACTTTGTCTGGAGTGATGCTGCTAATGTTGCTTTTGAGGATTTGAAAAGACAGTTAGCTGAGCCGCCAGTCCTTGCCGCTCCTGTCGATAAGGAGCCCTTATTGTTGTATGTAGCCGCTAACACACGAGCCGTCAGTGTGGCCGTCGTGGTGGAGCGCAAGGAGGCGGGTAAGGAACATCCGGTTCAGCGGCCGGTTTACTACGTCAGTGAAGTACTCATTGAGTCCAAGAAACGGTATCCACATTGGCAGAAGCTTGTTTATGGGGTGTTTATGGCAAGCCGGAAGCTTAAGCATTATTTCCAGGGCCACCCCATCATTGTGGTTAGTTCTGCTCCTCTAGGAGATATCATCCAAAACAGAGAAGCCACCGGAAGAGTTGCTAAGTGGGCCATTGAACTTGGGCCTCATGATTTAAAGTATGTGCCACGCACTGCTATCAAATCTCAAGCATTGGTAGACTTCATCAATGACTGGACAGAATTGTAGATGCCTGAGGAGAGACCAGATAACACATACTGGACTTGTCGTGGAATTGTCACGGCAGATGTCCTCGGGTTAGGACTTAGTCGTGGAGCCATCGCAATTGGGAAGCTTGAAGGGGTTAAGTGGGACAAGGAACACGAGGGTTTATACTGGTTCGGCCCCTTACGGTGAAGGTAAAAGCCTACGTCCAGTTGAGGTGGTATTAATCAGGGTTTCGATAACCAGGGAGCTAAACAGCTATGCCCGGCTCTCGATCAGATTGTTGTCGCCCTTGAACCGCTGTCGGGTCGTCCCTTTATATAGGGAGGTTGACACCCAGCGGCCCTTAGAGTCCCGGCCGGCTCATAAGAGTGTCCGGCTCGGACTCTAAACAATACTTGCCTTATACTACAAGTTCTGCTATAACAATAAAGATTGTACTACGGGCTTTAAGCCATATCCGGGTCTCAGCCCATCTCTGGCCCATTATCTTGGAACTTGGCTCCGGGCTTCTGGCAATGACCCTACGAGTAACCCGGCCCTCCTGGCGGGTGACTCCAAGGTCTATATCCTCAACATTAGGCCCCAGATTGACTTGAGCCGGCTCGTGTCAATCTTCAACTCTGCCGACAGAAAAAATCTCCGGCTTACCGTTCGTGTGAAGGCCATAACCCGGAGTGACGTCATTCTCCGGACTCCGGATAATCCGCCGTGACGTCATCCTCCATTAAGTCCGTTTTTTACTCCGCCAGCTCCGCAACAGATCTCTGCTTTTACTGTCTTTGCGAAAATCGAGGCGCCGTGAGGGGGAGATAACCACGCTGTGGTCTCCTTGAATCTCGCGCCCACTTATGACTTACCTTATAAATAGGCCGGCCCGACACTCTCTTCTCACACTCTCCTTCTTCTTCCTCGCGTTGTCGTTCCTCTGCTCGAGCTTCTGCCGTCGCCGCCGCCATCGCGCCCCTGATCTTCATCGACCCGGCCGCTGCATCACCCTGACCCGGACCAGATAACGGCGGCGACCTTCGCTCTTCCTCAACTCCGGTGAGTCTTCTCTGCCTTGCTAGAACAGATCTGTGGTAGGGTTCCTCCCGTTCTTCGTGTTCGTCACCTTTGCCCAGAAACTCGGCAGTCCTCGTCACCACTGTAGTCGGTTGATCTTTATCCTTGCGTAAAACCACTGCGGTAGACGTTCGGAACTCATTTCATCTGCAAGAAATCCTCTTTTTACTGCATAAGAACTGTGTTCAACCTCAAGAACTTCTCCTGCCTCTGTTTTTTAGGTCTAGAAAATTTTCTCTGCTCCGACTATTTTGATCCAAAAAAAGTTACGGTAGTATGTGAAACCTGTTTACCACACTTAGTAAAAACGCAACCATTGAATCTCGGCGGCTTACATGTCCGGTTTAAAGAGAACCATGCTCTGTAAAATCCTCCGACTTAACTGCAGTAAGCCGTAGATGACCAACTTAACCTGAAAGCCCCGACAGCTTAGATAACCCACCATATCAATATATATATATCATTAGTCCCCTTCATAAGCCGTCACTGTAGTTTGAATGATAATCCCCGGCTTATAATTAACCCGGACACCTTTCTCTTCCTCATAGACCACCAACCGTCACCATGCCTCCCAAGGCTCCCATCACTTGCAACTGGATGAAATCCAACGTCACCGAAGAGACCCTGGCCAACTTTGTTAAGTCCGGATATCTGCCCAAGAAGGAAGTGATGTCCTATCGTGCCCCTGACCCGTCCGAAGAAAGACCTCAACCGAGGGACGGGGAGGTAGTGATCTTTGCAGACCATATGAGCCGGGGCTTCGCACCGCCCGGCTCAAAATTCTTCCGGGACGTGCTCAACTTCTTTGACCTTCGGCCTCAGGATATAGGACCCAATTCCATATCCAACATCTGCAACTTCCAAGTTTTTTGTGAAGTATATCTTGGAGAAGAGCCGAGTCTGCTGCTCTTCAGAGAGCTGTTTTATTTGAACCGCCAAACCGAGTGCGCAAACGGTCCAAGTCTAGAGTTAGGCGGCATCTCCATCCAACGGCGCAGGGACTGTCTATTTCCTTACGCAGAACCGCCAAGTCACCCCAAGGACTAGAACATGACTTGGTTCTACTGCCAAGACACGTCCCCGGCTGATGAGAGCCCGCTGCCCGGCTTTCGCCCAACGCGCCTGGAGCCGACTCATCCGCTATCCGACAAGCTGACTGCCGCGGAACGCCAGCCTCTGCTTCCAACGATCAATAAGATCAAGGCCCTGCTAGGCAACGGTCTGAATGGAATAGACCTGGTCCGGGTCTGGATCTCATGGCGGGTGATCCCATTGAGCCGTCGCCCCGGCTTGATGTGTGAGTACACCGGGCGAAAGGATGACCCGCAGAGGCACAGTCGCAACGACCTTCCAGAAGACGTTGCCGAAGAAGAGACCAAGGCTCTATTAAACGAGAGCCTGGCAGACTGTGGAAGAACCGGGCTAGCCCCGTTCTGCAAGACCAATCCGGCCCCTGCGGTAAACCGCTGACCTTTAACCTTTCAACTTCTTTTACATGCCATCTTGCTAAGAATTCATTACTGTATTTCTCAGGCTGATGATAAATTCTGGCGGGTCAAGTATGACCATGAGGCGGCCAAGAAGGCCAGGAAGGCGAAGAAAGCCGCCAAGAGAGCCGCCCCTCGCAAAAAGGGAAACAGACACACTGCTTCGGAGCTGCTGCAATTAAGCGATAGCTCCGAGTCAGAGGTAACCCTTAAACCTTTAAACTCTTGCCATATTTATTGTTTGCTGCTGTCCACTTTACCATCATTTTGCTTATTGACAGGATGACACCGGCGCCAGTAACCCGGTGATTGAAGAGGTAACATTACTCCCCTCCGACTCGGAGCCTTTGCCACAGCTGAAAGTCCGAAGGGTAACCCGGAAAGTAAGCTTTTCTCATCCATTAGCTCATCAAGACCCTCAATTTCTTTTGAAGCAGCAGGTTCACGAAAGCCGGCGTCTCACCCGGGCCCGCAAGGACACCGACCTCTCCGCCGGGTTACCCGACGCGACAAGGAAACGTCGCACCGAGGTCTTTTCTCACTTGTACCCTTTTCATCCGTTGGCGGGTGTTATCCGTCAACCGCTTAATTCTTCTGACTCCAATTACCAGGAGACCTCCCCTTCTTCTGGTGACTCCATGCAGTCAAGTCTGCCGGCCTTCAAAACTGCACCCGGGTAATAACAATCACCTTACATTACCTGTCTGTATTTACTCTTTGTATGCCTAACACTTCTGTCTTTTCAGTGCCCAGGCAAAGCTCACCAAAAGAGCAAAGAAGACCAGGTCAGCCGGAGTGCCGGACTTGCCTGAGCCGGAGACGACGGCTCAAGATCCGCCAGCCGCCTCCGAGGCCACCATTCCCATGGATACGGGCCTGAAGCCCCTGCCCCGACCACCAAGACAACGACCGAAGCGTCAGCTAATCCGGAGGCCTCCGGCTCAACCCCACCGGCTAACGACCCGGACGTGGTAATTACCCGGACGGAGTATGTTGAGCCGGGGAGGCCGACCGCACTGGCCCAATGCTCCGCGAAGGGGGAGCTGCTGCGACCCCACCGGGCGAATCTGGATCTCTCGGGCTATCCCGATTTGAGCATTGGAGAGCTCGTTTCTGGCTACATCAGCCAGGTTCACAAGAGCCGAGACGCGGAGATCGCCATGGTCAATCAGATCCAACAAAAGTCTAAGGTAACCTTCTGCTGTCTTCTTACTTTCCGCATAGTGATCCTTGTCATGCTAGCCCCCAAGTCTATAACTTATACTTGGCATATGTTGTAGACTTAGAGTCCAGCGTACTTAATTGAACCAGCAGTACGTAGATAGACACGTTCAATATGCATTAGCCCCCAAGTGCCAAGTGTCTTTGCTTGGAAAGTGCTTGGGACTTATATAATGATTGTTTAATAACCCGGAAATATATACAGGCTACTGGCAAGAAATTTGAGTCGGACCTTGCGGATCTCAAGAGCCGGTTAAAAACTCAAGAGATGGAGACCCGGAAGGCGAATGCCAAGTTTGTCTCCAGCATCGCCGCTCAGGAGAAATTGAAGACTGAATTCGACGCTGAACGGAAGGCCTGGGCTGAGGAGAAAGCCGCACTGGTGACCCGGGCAGAACAGGCGGAGAAGGCCCTCACTGAGAAGACCGCTGAGCTCTCCGGTCTAAAGCACCAGGTTTCCCAAATGGTGGCTGCTATCTTCGGTAAGTCGCCTCACCGGCTTTCATCAAGTCTGTATATGTTATAATTCATCCTTGTCACCGGCTTACCTGATCTTTATTTAAACAGGTCCCAGGAGTACCAACCTGAACCAGAGCGTGGTCACCAAGTTAAAGGCCGTGTACACCCTGGTGGAACAACTCTACACCGGGTCACAGCGCGCCTTAGCTGTGGTGGCCCTATCCAATGAGGTGCCAACCCATCTGGCTGAAGTCCTGCGCCGGCTCGCAGTTTTGCCACAGCGAATCCAAGAGCTACGTCGAGCCTCCGCAAGATCCGGAGCAATTGCCGCGCTGAGCCGGGCCAAAGCCTTCCTACCGGAGCTAGACCCGGCAGACATCGCCCTGGGTTACCCCAGCCTGAAGGAAGACGGCTCCACCTTCGACCAGAAGGATTTCGCGGCATGCGTGAAGGCTGTACGCCCGGTGGCCACCATCATCGGGAACGACACCGACTTAACCAAGTATCAGCCGGGGTACAACGCGGAGAATCAGAGGATTCCAACCCCTCGCTATGAAGCTCTTAGTCTGATTCCTCCGGCTCGCCAACACACCTACGCCCCCGAGATTGACCCGGCCGGGTTAATTGACGAAGAAGCTCAGTTCGAAGCTCTCAGCGGCATCAACTGGAAATCGTCGACCTTCGAAGCCTTGGGATCAGCCGGAGCAGAAGATGAGCTGGGGACTTCGACTCAGCAGGCGTCATAAACCGGCTAGCGGCTCACCAAACAACGCTCCACCCTTGAAACTTTGAAAGATTTTTGTAATAGAATAAGTGCAACAATTTATCTCTGCCGTGCCATCGTGCACGTAATGAATGCTGAAATCCTTTGAAGTCATTCTTTTGATGCTCCTCCGGGTCATAATTACCCTTCGTGCTTCTCAACCTTTAAAAAAGTACCTTCAAGCATCTGCATAGAAAGGTAAATCACAAGTCTCAAGACGGCTTACCACCCTCCGGATTAAATGACCCGGGTAGCATGGTTGGTATCTTAACCCTAATGGACTTGTCTTGATGACCTCCAGGATGTTCAATTAACAAGATAACTCCAAAATTAAGCCGGTCAAGCGAAACCCGGCCATGCACACGTTGTCATAATCAGAATAGACTTTGCGATAAATCGGAACTTAGGGGCTTCCAGTTCGAATACGACCAGAGACCCGGCCCGAAAGGGGTTTAAGCCAAGATTCGGATACGATCATATAGCCCCCAATGGGTGTGGCGATGCCAATCAAGAGGGTACCGACAGCTATGTTCTCTTGGGTTCGAATACGACCCATGTTTGAACAGGAAGCCCCCAAGTGATTCTGAAAATTGTTTAACGACACTGATTCGAATACGATTCACGTCGGTTCTCAGAGGGGTTACACTATGATTCAAATATGACCAAAGGCAACCTCCCAATGAGCTCGGCACTTTGCCAATCAAATGGGTATCGACAGCTATGTTCTCTTTGGTTCGAATACGACCCATGTTTGAACAGGAAGCCCCCAAGTGATCTTACTGCTTACGGCTAGACTCAAATGCGATCATAAGCCGGATCCTCCTTTCAAATTAGTATGACACGTATATTTGGAGGAGAAAAAAGGACAGAGGTCCTGCTTTATTGCTTATCATAATATATATATGTCTGAGATAAATATGTACACCACAAGAGCCGGTAGCTCAAGTGTAATAAGGCCGAAGCTGAGCGATATTCCACGGCCGACGGGTCTCCTCCTCAGATTTACACGAATCTTTACGCTCCCGAACATCAATGAGGTAATATGACCCGTTGTGCAAGTTCTTACTGACCACAAAGGGCCCTTCCCAAGGTGGGGATAATTTGTGTGCATCTGTTTGATCCTGGATGAGCCAGAGCACAAGGTCGCCTTCCTGGAAGACCCGGGTTTTGACCCGGCGGCTATGATAACGGCGCAGGTCTTGTTGGTAAATCGCTGAACGGGCTGCTGCCACATCACGCTGTTCATCCAACAAGTCCAGAGCAACTTGGCGCGCCTGTTCATTGTCCGTCTCAAC
Organism: Aegilops tauschii subsp. strangulata; assembly: GCF_002575655.3. Classification (NCBI taxonomy): domain Eukaryota; kingdom Viridiplantae; phylum Streptophyta; class Magnoliopsida; order Poales; family Poaceae; genus Aegilops; species Aegilops tauschii. Next base: position 238,108,504 of record NC_053041.3, read on the forward strand.
ATAAGCCGCCACACGAGGTGAATCGTGACGGATGTCGCTAGGGAGGACCGCTTCTGCCCCATAAACCATGAAGAAAGGCGTGAAGCCAGTAGACCTGTTAGGAGTAGTGTTGATGCTCCATAAGACGGAAAGTCTCATAATAGAGGATGTTGATGCTGCTGCCTCCATCCATGAGTACCTTTGTGAACTTATAGCCTCCCACTTGAGGAGCCACCACTAAGGCCAGGTGGCCCGGGTTATCCACCCGGGGAGGGTGATCCTCCCTACTCCACACTATGGGCTGCTCCGACCACCGTAAGTAGCATGGAACCGCCGGCTCAACAGCATTAACAGCCCTCTTATGAAGCTTCTCGTCTCGTTTGCACAAACTAGTGGTGAACACGTGATACTGTCCTCCGCTAAGCTGCTTTGGGTTGGTCTGATAGCCCCACTGTTGCTGTTGATGACCCTGACCAGACTGTTGATTAAAGCCCCCTTGACCATTCTGAGGACCGGAATTTGACCCGCCGCCCAGGCCATGAAAGCCGCCGGCGCCTGAGCCGCCACCCGGACCATTGTAATTTTTAAAGGCCTTCATGATAGCACAATCCTTCCACAGATGAGTCCCTGGCTTCTCTCTAGAACCGTGTCTCGGACAAGGTTCATTCAACAGCTGTTCCAGAGAAGGTCCTGACCCGCCGCCTCGGGGAGGGGGCCTCCCCTTGCGTCGCTGGTTGTTACCTTGAGAGTTGGTGTTGGCTACAAACTCTAGGCTGCCATCGGCCTTGCGCTTGCCTCCTCCTTGGTTCCCCGGGCTAAACTGAGGACCCTTGCCGTTGCTGTTCTTCTTTCCCTTCCCTGCCCTTTCATCATCTGAAGGGGGATCCTTGGTACCATCGGAATCGGCGTACTTGACAAGAGCTGCCATCAGTGTACCCATATCAGTACAGTCACGCTTAAGCCGCCCGAGTTTCATCTTTAGGGGCACAAAGCGACAGTTTTGTTCCAATATTAAGACTGCAGAGCCGGCATCCATCTTATCCGATGAATGTATGATCTCCTTGACCCGGCGAACCCAATGGGTCGTGGATTCACCCTCCTCCTGCTTACAGTTAGTCAGATCCACGATTGACATAGATTGCCTGCAGGTATCTTTGAAGTTTTGAATGAACCGGGCTTTCAGCTCAGCCCAAGACCCGATGGAGTTCGGCGGTAACCCTTTCAACCACGTGCGGGCAGTTCCATCTAACATCATGGTGAAATATTTGGCCATGGCCGCCTCGCTGACTTCCAGCAATTCCATAGCCATCTCATAACTCTCGATCCAGGCTGCCGGCTGTAAGTCTGCTGTATAGTTAGGCACCTTCCTAGGTCCTTTGAAGTCCTTGGGTAGACGTTCATTACGGATAGCTGGCATCAAACACGGGACACCCCCGGTTCTAGTAGGGATACCCGCATCAACGGACATCGTCGGATAAGCCGGGGGGGTCTGGTAAGCCATCACTTGAGGCGCCTGCTCCGCCTCCTGGCGCGCTTGGTCTGCTACGTAGAAGGCTCCATTATGAGCCGGGCCATGACCAGGGGGCGGGTCATGGCGTCGGACATTACTTGAGCCGGTCGCCGAGACCATGTGCCGGCTGTAACTCGGGCTCTGCCCTGGACGAGGGGTTGAATGGATCCTATCCCGGCTGTAGGAGTACGCCTCTTGCTGCGCCAGTGCTGTCTGGAGGAGTTCTCTGACCCGGCGAGTCTCAATAGCCGTCGGAGAGTCGCCATCAACGGGCAGAGCCGCCAGCCGTGCCGCTGCGGCGACCATGTTCTCCAGCGGGTTATTATAATGGCCCGGGGGTATTGGCACATACTGAGGCGGGGCGGGGGGCCCCTGGGGAGGCCCCATCACTCGTGGTTGAATAAGGGGTCCAGATCCGGGTGCTACGACCCCCGGCGGGTGACTAGACCCTGCACCCGGTGTGTTGAAGAGGTTGCGCGGATCGTAAACCGGCGGGAGTCGAGATTGATCCTTTTGATGCCTCCTTCTCATGAACTCATTGGCCGCGTTCTGATCCATCGTGAGTTGGAAGGACTGCGCCTGAATCAGCTGAGTCCGGGCATCGAGAGCCGCCCGCTCCGCAGCCAGTCTGATCCCTTTCGCTGCAAGGTCCTCTTTAGCTTTTATCAGATCCAATTTTAGCTATGCCACCGCCGCATCATGCTGAACTTGATCCGCCGGGTCGACCGTTGCGGTTAACAGGGCCGTCATCTTATCCGTGAGATCCATCAGCACCTGAGCCGGGGAAGGCACCGGGTTTTCCGATCCGGAAGCGGGGTTCTGAACAGGCTGCGCACCAGCCATAAAAACTCCAACCTGACTTGGCGGCTCAAAAAGGTCCGGAATACTGCTGCCATCGGAATGACTCATGAGCCTGCCATCTTGAAGTTGGTACAACGAGTTTGACTCATCAGCGGCCGACTCGCCGTCAGAGCCGGCGGCCGCCTCATCCCCAGACCCAGATGGATCAGAGGGCCCTCCGTGGATGCATCCCACAAAAGTGCGCTTTAAGGCAGGCCGGGCCCGGGCGGGTCGTGCGCGCTGAGCCGTTTCGATGAGACCGGCGCGGAGATCCGGCTCGGGGCCCGGCTCTCCAATCTTGCCGATGAAGACATGAATTCCACCGAAGGGGACCCGGTACCCGTACTCCACTGAGCCGGCGTCGGGGCCCCAGTCCGCATCATCGATGTAGAGCTTGTCGTGACGACTCTTGGTCATCCGGCCCACAGCGTATCCCTTGAGCCCTTCGAAGCTGCCCTTCAAGAACTCAAATCCACCGTGCGCCAGCCCCACGGTGGGCGCCAACTGTCGTGGAATTGTCACGGCAGATGTCCTCGGGTTAGGACTTAGTCGTGGAGCCATCGCAATTGGGAAGCTTGAAGGGGTTAAGTGGGACAAGGAACACGAGGGTTTATACTGGTTCGGCCCCTTACGGTGAAGGTAAAAGCCTACGTCCAGTTGAGGTGGTATTAATCAGGGTTTCGATAACCAGGGAGCTAAACAGCTATGCCCGGCTCTCGATCAGATTGTTGTCGCCCTTGAACCGCTGCCGGGTCGTCCCTTTATATAGGGAGGTTGACACCCAGCGGCCCTTAGAGTCCCTGCCGGCTCATAAGAGTGTCCGGCTCGGACTCTAAACAATACTTGCCTTATACTACAAGTTCTGCTATAACAATAAAGATTGTACTACGGGCTTTAAGCCATATCCGGGTCTCAGCCCATCTCTGGCCCATTATCTTGGAACTTGGCTCCGGGCTTCTGGCAATGACCCTACGAGTAACCCGGCCCTCCTGGCGGGTGACTCCAAGGTCTATATCCTCAACAGGACTATTCACTTCGACGGGTCCAGACAGTTGGAAGGCTCGGGGGCTGGAGTCGTTTTAGCATCCCCTCGAGGTGACAAATTTCGTTATGTGCTACGGTTGATGTTTCCCTGTACTAACAATGCAGCTGAGTATGAGGCCTTGCTCCATGGTCTTCGGATGGCTAAGGAGATGAGCTTAAGCCGGGTGAGATGCTTTGGCGACTCAGATTTGGTGGCTCAACAGGTATCAGGCAAGTGGGATTCCAAGGATCCCCTCATGGCGGCTTATCGCCGTGAAGTTGATGCCATCGCCGGGCATTTTCAGGGTTATCAAGTGGAGCACATTGACCGCAGAAAGAACGAGGCGGCTGATGCCTTAAGCCGGCTGGGCTCTCAGCGTAAGCCGGTGCCGCCTAATACTTTCTTGGATATTCTGCATAACCCTTCTGTCAAGTTGCCTACAGAGGAAGACTTGGCTATTCCTGACCCAGAAGCACAGTTGGTGGCGGCTCTTCACGTCATCCCAGATTGGACAGTGCCATACTTGTCTTACATGACCCGGGGAGAATTGCCTGAGGATGAAACTTTGGCCAGACAAATAACCCGGCGGTCTAAGTCAATGATAATTATCAATGGCGAGCTGCATCATCGCAGTGTTACTGGGGCTTTCCAGCGTTGTGTTTCCCCTGAGGAGGGTCAAGAAATTTTACGAGAGGTTCAGGAGGGGGATTGTGGCCATCATGCCGGCTCAAAATCCCTTGTGGCGAAAGCTTTTCGTCATGGTTTTTATTGGCTGACGGCTCATACTGACGCAGAGGATTTAGTCAGTAAATGTGACGGTTGTCAGAAGTTCTCAAGACGTGCTCATGTGCCGGCTCAAGAGTTGAGGATGATTCCAATCACTTGGCCGTTTGCAGTCTGGGGGCTTGATATGGTTGGGCCTTTCAAAAGGTCGAAGGATAAGAAGACCGACCTCTTGGTGGAGGTTGACAAGTTCACAAAGTGGGTTGAGGCAGAGCCGGTTAGTAAGTGTGATGCAGTCATGGCGGTTCAGTTCATGAAGAAGGTGATATTTCGCTTTGGTTTTCCACACAGCATTATAACTGACAATGGTACCAATCTATCTAAAGGCGCCATGGAGGAATTTTGTCAACGAGAACATATACGGCTTGATGTTTCATCAGTAGATCACCCCCAATCCAATGGTCAAGCTGAGAGAGCCAATCAGGAAATCTTGAAAGGCATCAAGCCCCGGCTTTTGGTCCCTTTGCAACGGACGCCGAGTTGTTGGGTGGAGGAGTTACCCTCTGTGTTATGGAGCATCAATACTACTCCTAACAGGTCTACGGGTTACACGCCTTTCTTCATGGTTTACGGAGCCGAGGCGGCTCTCCCTAGCGACATCCGTCATGACTCGCCTCGAGTGGCGGCTTATGTCGAGGCGGACAATGAGCAAGCGCGTCAAGATGCTCTTGACTTGTTGGACGAACAACGTGACGTAGCAGCAGCTCGCTCGGCGATTTACCAACAAGACCTGCGCCGCTATCACAGCCACCGGGTTATGTCCAGGACCTTTCAAGAAGGTGATTTGGTGCTCCGGCTCATCCAGGATCAAACAGATGTACACAAGCTATCCCCGCCTTGGGAAGGGCCCTTTGTGGTCAGCAAGAACTTGCACAACGGGTCATACTACCTCATCGATATTCGAGAGCACAAAGATTCACATAAGTCAGAGGAGGAGACCCGCCGGCCGTGGAATATAGCTCAGCTTCGGCCTTATTACACCTGAGGCACCGGCTCTCATAATGTACATATTTCTATAGCCACGTATATATTATGATGAATAATAAAGCAGGACCTCTGTCCTTTTTTCTCCTCCAAAGGTAAATGTGTCATTGTTATTTTCATAATGATATCACATGATCACTTGGAGGATGATCCGGCTTATGATCGTATTCGAATCTAGCCGTTAAATATATGATCACTTGGGGGCTTCCTGTTCAAACATAGGTCGTATCCGAACCAAAGAGAACATAGCTGTCGATACCCACTTGATTGGCATATTGCCGAGCTCACTGGGGAGTTTCTTGATCATATTTGAATCATAGCTTAACCCCCTTTGGGAACCGACGTGGATCGTATTCGAATCAGCGTCGTTAAACAACTCTCAAGATCATTTGGGGGCTTCCTGTTCAAACATAGGTCGTATTCGAACCAAAGAGAACATAGCTGTCGGTACCCTCTTGATCGGCAATGCCAAAGCCAATGGGGGCTATATGATCGTATTCGAATCTTAGCTTAACCCCTTTGGGACAGTTCTCTGGTCGTATTCGAATCAGAAGCCTCCAAATTTTTGAAGTCTCTTTGTTGCAAACAAGTTTTTTTGATTATATCTAAAGTGTTCAAGGGTGGTTTCTACTCCACCGGCTTAACTTTGGTCAATAAAGTTGATCACACATGATAAGCATCATGTTACATAGTGGGGTTTTTACTCATTATTCGGATCACATAAACCGGAGGTGTACTTGAAGGATCACAGGTATGCTGTTATGGTTGTCTCAAGGATATAATGGAGGACCGGTTTGTTATAATTCCGGGTTATATGTAAAGTGTATGACTCTCCATGCGGTAAGCCGCCAAGGGACTTGTGATTTGTTTTTCTATGCAGGACAATTAAAGACAGCTCTTTAAAACATAAGGAAAACAGAGGATCAAGCATAACCCGGAAGTATAAAAGGGCAGCTTAAACAATGTTGAGCGCTACATACGTGCGCGATGGCACGACAAAATTAAGTGTTTGTCCTACTCTATTACATGACTCCCCGAGTCCAAAAGGTGAGGCATCGTCTTTTAAGACATAACCATGAGCCGCCTGCGAGATCAAGGGCGTTGTTGGCCTGAGGTTTCCGGGTCATCCCTCTCCGCTCCTCCGGCTGTTTCCATGACCTGGAAGGTTGATGATTTCCAGTCAATGCCACTCAAGGCTTCAAATTGAGCCTCATCATCAATTAACCCGGCCGGGTCAACTTCAGGGGTGAAGGTATGCTTACGAGTTGGAGGAATCAGGCTGACTGCTTCATAGCGTGGTGTTGGGATTCTCTGATTCTCCGCGTCATAGCCCGGTTGATATTTGGTAAGATCTGTGTCATTGCCAATCAAAGTGGCCACAGGGCGTACGCTCTTCACACAAGCGGCGAAGTCCTTCTGGTCAAAGGGGGTGCCGTCTTCCTTCAAGCTGGGATACCCAAGGGCGATGTCGGCCGGGTCTAGCTCCGGTAGAAACGCCTTGGCCCGGCTCAGAGCGGCTATAGCTCCGGCTTTTGCAGAAGCCCGTCCCAACTCTTGGAAGCGTTGAGGAAGTACGGCAAGCCGCCTGAGTACATTCGCCAGGTGAGTGGGAACTTCATTTGACAGAGCCACAACGGCTAAGGCAGGTTGTGACCCGGTATAAAGTTGCTCTACCAAGGTATAAACTGCCTTCAATTTTGTCAGTACGTTTTGATTAAGATTGGAGCTGCTGGGGCCTGTATTGCAAAGACAGGTAAGCTGATGACAATTGAGATGCTCTTTGAAAAAGATGTAAACTAGCTAAACACTTATAGAGTAACTTACCAAAAATTGCGGAGACCATCTGGGAAACATGGTGTTTTAAGCCGGATAGCTCGGCGGCTGTTTCAGCAAGAGTGGCCTCCGCTTGTTCGGCCCGGCTGAGCAAAGCCGTCTTTTCATCCGCCCAGGCTTTTCTCTCTGCTTCAAATTTCTTTTTCAGTTTCTCTTGAGCAGATTCACTGAATTCAAACTTGGAGTTGGCCTTTTGGGTTTCATTTTCTTGAGTCTTCAGGCGGTTCTTTAAATCAGAGATCTTCGATTCAAATTGCTTGACGGCGGCCTGTATAAATGTCGGGTCACAGTTAGGGTGATTATAATGGAACATTAAATCCCAAGCACTTTGCAAGCAAAGACACTTGGCACTTGGGGGCTAATGTATGCTGAAGAGCTCTATTTACAGTGGCGGTTCATGGAAATAAGTCCCAAGCACTTTGCAAGCAAAGGTACTTGGCACTTGGGGGCTAATGCATATTGCTGTTCAAGTACTTGATTAAAACAAGGTAATGACCGGATCAGATATGCTGATTAAACCGGACCTTGAGTGCTACCAGGTAAGCCGGTTTTCTTGCAGTGCTTACTAAGCCGGTATTAAGTCTACAACATATTTTATCATAAGTAATAGATTTGGGGGCTGGCATGGTAAGTATAACTATGGAGTAAGAAAGAGAGTTATACCTCAGATTTTTGCTGTATTTGTTTCACCATGTCAATCTCCAGATCCCGGCTGTTGTGCACTGGATTCACATAGCCAGAGACAATATCTTCAATGCTCAAATGAGCATAATCAGTGATGTCCAACTTGGCCCGGCGGCGCTCCAGAAGTTCTTCCTTGGCAGAGCACTTGGCCAGCACGGTAGGTCGTCCCGGTTCGACAAACTCAATCCGGGTGATCTCAACATCCGGATCATCTGGATGAGCCGGGCTGGGGATCTCCGGGTTCTCAGAACCTTCCATAGCTTGTTCAACAGTGGGAGCAGCGGTGGCATCAGGAGATGGTACAGCCGGCGACTCATCAGCAGAGGCATTAGGAGCAGCCGTTCTGAGTTCCGGCTCAGCCAGGACCGGCTCTTTGGTCGGCTTATTTTTCTTCGCCCTCTTGCTGGGCTTCACTTGTACACTGCAAGTCAAAGGGTTAGTGCAAAAACATGAGTAAGATAAGTACAAAATCAACTGATCATCATTACCCGGGAGCGGTTTTCAAAGCCGGCAAGCTGGACTGCATTGAGTCGCCGGAGGAAGGCGAAGTTCCCTGGTAGTTTGAATCAGAAGAATTGAGTGGTTGACGAGGGACGCCCGCCAAAGGATATAAACAATATAAGTTGGAGATAACCTCAGTCCGGCGATTCCTTGATGCTTCGGGTAAGCCGGAGGAGAGGTCTGCATCTTTGCTGGTCCGGGTCTGCCTCCGACTCTCATAAATCTGTCGCTTCAAAAGAAATTGAGTATCTTGATAAGCTAAAGGATGTGAAAATCTTACTTTCCGGGTTACTCTTCGGACTTTCTGTCTCGACAAAGGCTCGGAGTCGGAGGTAATTATAGTTACCTCTTCATTCACTTCATGACTCGTTCCGGTGTCCTCCTGCTGATAATCTGTGTCAATAAGATGGTTAAAAAAGGAGCCTAAAGAATCAAGAGCTACCTCTGACTCGGAGGTGTCTTCCAGATGAAGCAGGTCCGAGGCGCTAGGTTTATTCCCCTTCTTACGGGGAGCGGCTTTCTTAACTTTTCTGGCTTTCTTGGCAGCTTCGTGGTCATACTTGACCTTCCAGAATTTATCATTAGCCTGTAAAATACAACAAAGGTTAGTGAGTTAAGACAAAATCGTTAAAATGGAAGGTGAAGTATTCAAGTCAATGGTTTACCGCTGGAGTCGGGTTAGCCTTGCAGAAAGGGCTTAAGCCCACTCTCCCGCAATCTGCCAGACTCTCGTTCAGAAGAGATTTGGTTGTATCATCAATGACGTCCTCAGGTAAGTCGTCTGGACTATGCCGAAGAGGACCATCCTTCTGGCCCGTGTAATCACACATCAAGCCGGGGCGGCGGCTTAAAGGAATCACCCGCCAGGCAATCCAGACCCGGACCAGATCAATGACGTTTAGGCCGTTCCCCAGAAGAGCTTTGATTTTGTTGATGTGGGAATAAGTGGTTGACGTTCAGCTTGAGATAATTTGTCTGGCAAGGGGTGATTTGACTCCAGACGCAGGGCGCGAAAGCCAGGCAGAGGGTTCTCGTCAGCCGGAGAAGTGTCTTGGCAGTAGAACCATGTCTGGTTCCAATCTTTCGGGTGGCTTGGCGGCTCAGCATAAGGGAAGAGACAATCTCTCCGTCATTGGATTGAGATTCCACCGAGCTCCAAGCTGGGCCCGTTGGCACATTCATTCTGGCGGTTCAAATAAAATAACTCCCTAAAGAGTAGCAAGCTGGGTTCTTCTCCGAGGTACACCTCACAGAACACTTGGAAGTTGCGGATGTTTGACATGGAATTGGGTCCGATGTCTTGAGGTCGCGGATCAAAAAAGTGCAGTACATCTCTGAAGAATTTTGAGCCGGGAGGAGCAAAGCCCCGGTTCATGTGATCAGTAAATATGACAACTTCCCCCTCCTTGGGATGAGGTTTCTCTTCTGACGGGTCAGGAGCACGATAAGACATGATCTCTTCCCTTGGCAGATAACCCTTCTTTACAAAATCAGCTAAGATGTTGTCAGTGACGTTGGATCTAACCCAGTTGCATGTGATGGGTGCTTTGGGAGCTTTAGGCGGCATTGCGAAAGATGGAAGCCTATGAAAAAATAAAATTTCCGGTTCAAATTTAAGCCGGAGGAAGATTTCAGTTCAGTATTCAAGATGGCGGCTTATGAAGGGGCCTAATGATATATGGCTAATTGTGTCAGGTTATTTAAGCCGCCGTGAATATCATGAGCAATTAAGTTATTTAACTCTATTATGAATGATCTGGAAATTTCACAAAGCATGGCCTCTTTTAAGCTGGCGATATGAGCCGCCATGGCTAACAGATGCAGTTTTCTGCCTAAGTGTTGCACAAACAAGTTTCACAGATTGCAGGGATTATTTTGGATCAAACAATCGTCCAGAAAAGAAAATTTCTAGACCTAAAAACCGATACAGAGAAGTTCATAAGCTCTAAATGAGGTCTTTTTGCAAGCAAAAGGGATCTGCTAGTATTGAAAATGGGTGTGAAACGACTGCCGCCGAAGTTATGCACTACTCTTGGATCAAAGGAGGTCGTTGTGGAAGAACTGCGAAGGAATCGCGAGGAACCACGAAGAACACAGAAGAACTCGCGAACCCTAATGCGGATCTAATATACGGGACGGCGAGGACTTACTGGTGCTGATGAGCAGCGGAGGTGCGTCGCGGTTCTCTGGTCAATACAGGTTGATGCAGCGGCCTTGGTTGGTGTAGACGGGATGTGCGGCGGCGGCGGCAGCGGAGCTCGGGCTCTGAGGCGTCGAGAGGAGGAAGACGATGGAAAGGGAAGAATGACGAAGACCTAAGGGCCGGGCCTACTTATAAGGGACGGCTGATGAATGGGCACGAGAAACGAGGAGGCTGAAGACATGATTATCCAGCTACAGAGACGCCTCGGTTTTCGGGACAGTTATTAAGATAAGGATCCGTTGAGATACGTTGAGCAAAACATGCATTAATGGCGGATGACGTCACGGCGGGTTACCAAGAATCCAGAAGATGACGTCACGGCGGGTTATAGCCTTTGTGCAAACAGAAGCCAGAAGATCTTTCCTTAAGGTATTGAAGATTGACATGAACCGGTTCAAATCGATCTGGGGCCTAATGTTGGGATATAACTACTGGAGTCACCCGCCCAGGAGGGGCCGGGTTATGTTCTGACGGTCATCACATGAAGCCCAATATCAAGCTTGAGGATGGCGGTTCAGTAATGGGCCTAAGGCCTAGAGGCGGCTTACGGCCCGTAGTGATAAACCGCCGTTAAGGCGTGACTTGTAGTGTAAGGCAAGAATAGTTAGCAGTCCGAGCCGGACACTGTTTATAAGCCGGTCGGGACTCTGAGAGCCGCTGGGCATTAACCTCTCTATATAAAGGGACGACCCAGCGGCGGTTCAGGACAAGTAAGATCAGATCGATAACCAGGCATAGCAGTTTAGCTCCCTGGTCATCGAAACCCTAAGTAATTCCACCTCAACTGGAGTAGGCTTTTACCTTCGCCGTAAGGGGTCGAACCAATATAATCCTCATGTCCTTTGTCCCGTTTAACCCCTTTAAGCTTCCTAGTTGCGATGGCTCCATGACTGAGTCCTTGCACGAGGACATCTGCCGTGACAATTCCACGACAGGTGGGGTTAGATGTTACTGCCATGTTCAATCTGGGTTTTGTCTAAAAATTTGATGAACAATTTATCCTTGGGCTTTTTGTATCGTTTGTAAGCTTGAGTTGCATGTTGTTGCCCTCGTACTCCCCTCCACCTGCCAATACAATAACGCATCTTCCACGGCTGCTGTTCGTTCCCGTCCGAGGCCTCGCCGTCGTTCTGTGCCTTGGTTCGCTCGCTGTGCCCGCCGCCGTCTGGCATTGTCAATATGGTCAACAACCAAGAGGAATCAGGAGATGACTGTAGGTGGAGAGGCTGACAGTAGGGACCCACCAGGGTCATTGCATTACGCAAGCAGGTGCCTCGTTATTACAAGCCAAAAAATACTTCCTCCTAATTGTTTGACAACTAGGTCCCACGCCATTGTCAATGTAGTCGCTAAACAATAAAATTACACAACGAGCAGATAACACCAGGGACCCAGCAGCTCGCCCAGTTGTTTTTTAGTTTCAGAGATGGAGCTCAACTGCGCATTGTGCGGGGGCTGTGGCCCGTCTAGCCCATGCTTACGCTTTTATTTAAGCACATGACGAGCCCAGTTGATATCTTTTTTCTTTCTGAAAATGGCTAGCCCAGTTCTTTTTTTGGAGAATACCAAGACCGAGGCCTACTTGCTTTTCTCAGCCCCGCTGGGCTGCAAATCTTTCAAGACGAGGAGGGATGTAAGTAGTAAGAAATGGGCTTCCCCAGAAAATGGGCTATAAGTTGTAAGAAATGGTTTGTAAATTTTTAAACCAAAGTCAACCGGCAATTACATTAAAATATCATTTTTCTGGATTTCTCTACTCTCTACTCTTATAAAAACCAAAGCCAACTGGCAATTACATTAAAATATCGTCTTTTCTCCCAGAAGATAAACTACTCATACAAATGCATCTTCATGTTCCGTGCAACGCACGGGCATCTTGCTAGTTAAGATTTTAAATTTCAGTCATTTTTTTGCGGAGAATTGTTTTTTGAAATTTATTTTGATATAATTTTTTAAAATTATTTTTAACATGACTCGAAATTTTGTGATTAAAAGAGTTCAAACCCCACCGAAATATGCAAAATTTCGTTGAATTTTTTAGCAGTGCCCAGAATATGTGGTCTGTAATGCTAATAAAAAGAATATGGGCTTCAAATATCCTTAAGAAATAGCAAATGGGTTGTAAATTATTGAAAATAATGGCTAATGGGTTGTCTGCTGTTTTCCATAGATTTGGAGGCTGACTTCTGGGCCTACTAGGTTGACGATGACGCTGTCCTAAAAAAAGTTTTGACGCGTACGCAAGGCTTTGTCAACTTAGTCAAGACAGAGCAGTGACTATTGGATGTCCATCCAACGGCCGCCATGCTTCTTCAATCTCTGATCTTCCTGCTCCAGCCCCGCAAACCAGCGCCGGCGGGACTGCCTGCTCCCTCCTCCCATGGGTGGTCGTGCTGCCGCCAGGCCATCCCTCTACCCACCCGCACTGTAACACCCCGGATGTAACTTTCCATATTTGTAACTCCAACTCCTGCCATTTTCGGCTATGTGTTATGATATTCCCTTCGTGGTCGGGTTTTTCTTTTTTGTTTTGCATTTTGTTCATGTCATGCATCTCATACCATGTCATCATGTGCATCTCATTTGCATACGTGTTCGTCTCATGCATCCGAGCTTTTTCCCCGTTGTCCGTTTTGCAATCCGACACTCCCACGTGCACCGGCGCACCCCTCTTGTTTCTTTTCGTGAGTGGGTGTTGAACGTTCTCGGAATGGACCAAGTCTTGCCAAGTGGCCTTGGTACACCACCGGTAGACCACCTGTCAAGTTTCGTTCCATTTGGAGGTCGTTTGATGCTCCAACGGTTAACCGGGTAACCGCAAAGTCCTTTTGTGAGTTGCAGCAAAACCCCCCTCCAAACAGCCCAAAACCCACCTAAGTCCCCTCCATGCTCTCGGTCGTTCGATCACGATCGTGTGGGCGAAAACCGTGCCTCATTTGGACTCTCCTAGCTCCCTATGCCTATATAAACACCTCCCCCTCCGAAATCCGGGTCCAAACCCTAGCCCCGCTCCTTCCGCACGCCGGACACGTCCGCCCGGCGCCGGACGAAAGCCGTCGCCGCCCGCAGCCAACCGGGGCGCGACACGTGGTGCCCCCGCCGCCCGTACGTCGCCGGCCCGCTCGGCCCGCGTGCGGCCCCCCCCGAGCCCATCTCCTCCGCCCGCCGCCCCGTCCTCCTCCTCCAGCGCGCCCGCGAGCCGCCCTCGTCCTCCCGCCCGCGAGCGCCGCCCGAGCGCCGCCCGAGCGCCGCCGCCGCTGCCTTCTTCCTCGCCCGCCGCCTGTCGCCGCTTCCCCGCCGCCGACCGCCGTGCCGCCTCCATCGCGCCCTCCCGCGGGCCTCGCCGGATCCCGCGCCTCCACGTCGCGCCGGCGACCGCGCCCGGTCTTCCCCCTCGCCGGATCCGGCGCCCCGACCTCGAGCTCCGGCCGCTGCGGCTCTGACTCCGGCGAGCCGCTGCCTCGGCGTCCGTGCGCCCCGATCCAGATCCACCGAGAGGTTGACTTTCACCTCTCCCCGTTTTTCTCCAAGTCCCGACATTTTTGCAATAAGTGGCTCTGTTTATCGCATCATAACTCCATGCATACTGCTCCGTTTCGTGCATGTAATATGTTGATATGTTCGCCTCGAGATGCTCTTCATTTTGTTCCATTGTGCCATTCTTATTTGAGAACATCTTGATGCCCAAATCTCTAGTGCAAAAGTGCTATATGATGTTTACGGCTGTTACTTATCAGAACTTGGAGTTTTGTTATTTTTGTTGCATTTGATGTGTGCATCTTATGGGCATAAGCTCTACAGGTGTTTTGATCTATACCATGCCATCTTTACAGAGGTGTATGCCATGTATTTTTGTGATCTATGTGGTAACTAGCACAAGTATGCAAACTAGGCTTCGTGATGTTTCTGTTTTCAGGGACTTAGGATTTTCACTGTCTGTTACTGCTGTTATTTTGTTGCTATGTATCCATGTGGCTACAGAGAGATCCATGCTTCTTTTGGGCATGTTTAGTAAGGATGTTTTGTAGATATAGTTGTGCTCTATCCATCCATGCCCCTGTTTGCAATTATGGAGTGCCATAGCATGTCTTAATCTTGCTCTACGGTTGCTATAAAATATTCCTGGCAGATTGTTAACATGATATTCAATTTTGCCAAGGTTGTTGTAGTTGATCCATACATTCTGTGAACTTGCCCTTGCCATGGTTAGCTTCATAAACATGCCATCTTGCTTTAGGTATGCTTGTTTTGTCATGCATTGCTTTGTGATGAGTGAATCAAGCTCACAAAGATGCCTTCATAATACTGTTTCTGCCATGCTCTGTTTTCTGCTAAGGCTGAAACCTGTTAACGAAACTTGCTATGTTTACATGGGTGCCATCATATCTTCTGTTCCTTTTTGTCTCATAGTTAGTAAGGGACTTTTGTTTTATGTATTCAGTAGATTCATGCCATGCCTTGTTTTGCTATGTGAGGTTCCTGTAGCATGTGTTTTTCTTGCTCTGAACATTGCTACCTGATGCTGTTTCTGCCATGTCTAGTAATTTCACCAAGTCTGTGAACCTGATATCTTTTGCACTTTTTCCATGCTTGTTTGAACCTGTTATGGTGTGATCTAGCCGTTGCTCAGTGTTCATCTTTTGTCCAGCATCTCCTGTAGATTGCTGCCATATGCTTTGTTGCTATGTTGGAGTGCTGTAGCATAGTTAATTGATGTATTCTAAGTGCTATCATGCTGTTGATCGCAGAATCGTGTCATACTTGTTTTGCTTGCCATTTGCAAACCGTGCATCTGTTTCCGGTGATCTTTATATCGATTTCGACCGAAATCATCTCATCTTTCCAGTGGCATACTTGGTTTGCCAAGTTACTGCCTTGTTCATTCTTTTTCTTCCGGAGCACGCATATGCATCGCATACCACATCTCGCATATCATGCATGTTTTGCATCATGTTGCTTGTGCATTTTCCGTGATTGATTGTGGTTCCATTGCTTGTGTTCTTGCTGTGGGTAGAGCCGGGAGACGAGTTCGTGAAAGAGGAACCTGTTGAGTACGCTTACGAGGATCAAGCTTTCGACAACTCTGAGAACCTTGCAGGCAAGATGACCATACCCTCGAAATCACTTCTATCTTTGCTTTGCTAGTTGTTCGTTCTATTTCTATGTTGCGCTACCTACCACTTGCTATATCATGCCTCCCATATTGCCATGTTAAGCCTCTAACCATCCTTTCCTAGCAAACCGTTGTTTGGCTAAGTTACCGCTTTTGCTGAGCCCTTCTTATAGCGTTGCTAGTTGCAGGTGAAGTTGAAGTTGGTTCCATGTTGGAACATGGATATCTTTGGAATATCACAATATCTCTTATTTAATTCATGCATCTATATATTTGGTAAAGGGTGGAAGGCTCGGCCTTATGCCTGGTGTTTTGTTCCACTCTTGCCACCCTAGTTTCCGTCATACCGGTATTATGTTCCTTGAGTTTGCGTTCCTTACGCGGTTGGGTGATTTATGGGACCCCCTTGACAGTTCGCCTTGAATAAAACTCCTCTAGCAAGGCCCAACCTTGGTTTTACCTTTTGCCACCTAAGCCTTTTCCCTTGGGTTTTCGCGAGCCCGAGGGTCATCTTTATTTAAACCCCCGGACCAGTGCTCCTTCGAGTGCTGGCCCAAACTAGGCGATGTCCGGCGCCCCCTGGGCAACCAGGGTCTATGCCAACCCGACGTCTTGCCCATCCGGTGTGCCCTGAGAACGAGATATGTGCAGCTCCTATCGGGATTTGTCGGCACATTCGGGTAGCTTTGCTGTTCTTGTTTTACCATTGTCGAAATGTCTTGTAAACCGGGATTCCGAGACTGATCGAGTCTTCCCGGGAGAAGGTTTATCCTTTGTTGACCGTGAGAGCTTATAATGGGCTAAGTTGGGACACCCCTGCAGGGTATTATCTTTCGAAAGCCGTGCCCGCGGTTATGAGGCAGATGGGAATTTGTTAATGTACGGTTGTAGAGAACTTGTCACTTGACTTAATTAAAATACATCAACCGTGTGTGTAACCGTGATGGTCTCTTCTCGGCGGAGTCCGGGAAGTGAACACGGTTTGAGTTATGCATGAACGTAAGCAGTTTCAGGATCACTTCTTGATCATTTCTAGCTTCGCGACCGTTGCGTTGCTTCTCTTCTCGCTCTCATTTGCGTATGTTAGCCACCATATATGCTTAGTGCTTGCTGCAGCTCCACCTCATTACACCGTCCTTTCCTATAAGCTTAAATAGTCTTGATCTCGCGGGTGTAAGATTGCTGAGTCCTCGTGACTCACAGATTCTACCAAAACAGTTGCAGGTGCCGACGATGCCAGTGCAGATGACGCAACCGAGCTCAAGTGGGAGTTCGACGAGGAACGTGGTCGTTACTATGTTTCGTTTTCTGATGATCAGTAGTGGAGCCAAGTTGGGACGATCGGGGATCTAGCATTTGGGGTTATCTTATTTTCATTTGGATTTGACCGTAGTCGGTCTATGTGTGGATTTTGGTTGATGTATGAATTAATTTATGCATTGTGTGAAGTGGCGATTGTAAGCCAACTCTCGTTATCCCATTCTTGTTCATTACATGGGATTGTGTGAAGATGACCCTTCTTGCGACAATACCTACTATGCGGTTATGCCTCTAAGTCGTGCCTCGACACGTGGGAGATATAGCCGCATCGTGGGCGTTACACGCACATCCTGTTATTTTCCGGCGACGTCAGCCTCACCCCGCAGCTGACCAGTCAGCGCTCGTACTCCCCTCAGTGTGGGCATCCGCTGCGGTGGCTTCGCCGGCTCCGGGTCATTCCCTTCCTGGGCCTCGCCCTCGTCCACCGCATTTGTGCTCTCGGCGCGGCGAGGTCAACATGGTCAACAAACAACAGCCATCGGAAGAGGCTGACAGTAGGGGCCTACACAAGGAAATGCCTCCTTACTACGCACAAAATAATGATTCCTCCACCTGACAGCTGGGACCCACCGGAAGGGCCTTTGTATTTCACAAAAAAACGTTCCCCTCGCTGTCAGCTCGGACCCACCAGCTATATCTTCGCACGCAAGGAAGTGCCTCCTTATTACGCACAAAAAAATGACTACTCCCCCTGCTAGCTGGGACCCACCATAGTGGGAGGCTGACTTGTGGGCCTACTAAGTTGACGGGGACGGAGCGCTTTGTCAACTTAGTCAATATGAACGATTTTAGCTCCAGTGACCGTACGATGTCCATCCAACAGCCGTAGTGCTTCTTCAACCTCTGGTCTTCTTGTTCCAGCCGCCCAAACCAGCGTCGGTCGTGCCGCCTGCTCGTGCCTCCCGTGGAGGCCTCACCGCCCCCTACTACTCCCACCGCTGGCCAGGCCAACCCTCTACTCGCCCACACCCCCTGTTATTCTACGGCGACGGCAGCCTCACACTACAGCCGAACCAGTGAACCCTCGTACTCCTCTCCACGTGGGCATCCACTGCCGCGTCTTCCCCGGCACTGCGTCGTCCCCTTCCTAGGCCTCGCCGTCGTCCACCGCCCTGGTGCTCTCGGTGCGGCGTGGTCAACGTGGTCAAGGAACGACTTCCATCGGAAGAGTACTGTACGTGCAGAGGCTGACAACTGGGTCCACGGCCGCAGCAAGGAAGTGCCTCCTTATTACGCGGAAAATAATGATTCCTCCACCTGACAGCAGGGACCCACCAGACGGGCCACCGTATTTTGCAAAAAAAAGTTTCCTCCCTGACTGCTGGGACCCACCAGCTACATCTTCGCACGCAAGGAAGTGCCTGACAATCGGGACCCACCAGGTCGAAGCATACGTAGCGTTGTCATTCTGGTCGCGAACGTGTACGTACATACTGGTCGATCGGTCTGTCTACAGGCTGCAGCGATGAACCGTGGTGGTGTAAGGAAGGGCATGTGTCGTAGTAGAGGCGCACATGTAGCATGTACACATACGTACAGCCAGGGTGCAAGAAAGTAAATACGGCCACGTACGTACATACGGGCGGGGTCTGGAACGACTACTCGCGCATACGTACGGCCAGGGCTCGTGTACATGGCTGGGTCGGAACAGAGAAACTGCATCGTCGTCGTGTTCATCGGGAGGCAACGGAATGCATCGTGTTCATCAGGAGGCAACGGAATACGTTGTGTTCATCGGGAGCCAACCGGCTTGGACGGAACAGCCGATCGAAACGAGGCCTGGTGTACCGCAGAACGAAGGAAACGGCCCTGTGTTCGACCGGCCATGGTCGAAACGGAGTCCTATTCATCGGGAGGGGTCTGGCGTACCGCAAAACGGAGGAAACGGACTTCTCTTGGACCTCCTACGGTCGAAACGGGGTCCTGTTGATCGGGAGGGCTGTGGCGTACCGCAAAACGGAGGAAACGGACTTGTGTTGGAGCGCTACGGTCGAAACAGGGGTCCTGTTCATCAGGAGGGGTGTGGCGTACCGCAAAACGGGACTCCACGAGATACTGTTCATCTCCACCATCGACTGCCTCCACGGGCTACTATTCATCCACCGTCGACCTCCTCCAGCCTCCACTTGCGACTGTTCATCCACGGCATCTCCCTCCTGCCTCCACCAGCCACTGTTCATCCAGCCTCCACCGCTCCTCTACCGGCTAATGTTCAACCAGCCCTCTCCACGGGGTCCTGTTCAACCACCCCTCCACGGGCTACTGTTCATCCAGCCCTCCACCGGCTACTGTTCAACCAGCCCTCCACGGGGTCGTCCTGTTCATCCAGCCCTCCACGGGGTCCTGTTCATCCAGCCCTCCACCGGCTCGATCGATCGGGGTCCTGTTCATCCAGCGGCAACGGCCTCTACTACCACGGGGTCCTGTTTATCCAACCCTCTACCGGGAACTGTTCATCCAAACCCCCCCCCAACAACTCTCGTTGTTCATCCAGAGGCAGCATCGATCGGCTTCAGTTAGCAGCAGTAGCGAAGGAATCGCTCGATCGGATTCAGCTAACAGCCATCGATCGATCGCTCGGGTTCAATAACGCGTAGCCTGCAGTGCAATCGCTCGGGTTCAGTCAGGGCCCAACGCCTCGCACCCACATGCGTACGTGTACGAGAGAAACACGCATCGCTCGGCCCCCGGCCACCCACCGTAACCGGGAACTCCCCGATATTTTCCTCGCCCTCGCTTCTACCACAGTTTTTCCGTCATGGACGGCCCAAAGAATGTCATGCAGCTACGTCTCCGGCCCGCCCAGGACGAAAATCCCATTTTCTATTATGATTTTTTGTCATAGAAGTAGGAGCTCACCACATCTATGATGATACCAGGTTTTGTCAGAGTTATCGTCATAGAAGTGTCATAAGCATGACAGAAAAAAAAATTGTTCGGCCCAAAATGTTGCGGATGTGTCTTTTTTGTAGTGCTCGCCCTCCCCCTTTCCTGCCCGAAGCGGTTGCCCACATTCATTCCTCTCTAGAGCGGTTGCTCCGCATTGACACCAGCCCAGAGCGGACATGACCTCTCACTGGCAGTAGATTTGAAGAGGTTCACCGGCCTAGAGTGTCGCCCATGCTGTGTCCCCGGTGTCTATGCCTGTTCAATGCCGGAGAGGCATTACTGGACGGGATGGACATTTGCCGCATTCAAATGGTATGATGGGATTAGCTAACCTTTGCATCTTGAATAATCAATTGGTTATAGTTGTGTGAATGAGCTGATGTAGATGCTAGGATTTGATCCTCCTTTCCAAAAAAAGTTAATCTTCATCCAGGTGGACATGGGTACTTCTCTCTTTTCAACATTCAGTTCAAGAGTTCCGTCTTGTGGTGTTCCTTTTCTCCCATCGTCCAGTCGGATGCGTCCACGCTTCCTTGCCGCATCACCTCACTTGCAGGCCTACTTATTATGCACCACTTATATGTCTAGTTTGCATCACTATTTCCTATTGTAAATCCCTCACTAGTATCCATGTTTTGCACATTATCAAACCATTCTTATTCCTATTTCCTCTTATTTTTCATATGTTGCAGCCGAGGAGAGGAAGTGTTGGAAAACTGCCAGAAAGCACCAAAAATAAGATCAACAAAGAAAATATTTTTCGGAGACATTCCTAGAAGGAGAGAGTGGGGGCAGGCTAAGGCCAGGGCATTGTCTATGGGGCCCACATGGGCCACCACATGGCCAGGCCTTGGGCTGCGTAGAGCCACTACACGGGCCCACAAGGTACCCACTGGCCACTCTCAAGCAAACTTGGTCCTATATCATCCCAGAAACCTTGATTTTATTTGGCGGGATTTTTCGCTTGCGGGGGTGAGGTTGAAACACACATAGCAATTTCTCTCCCGGAGGGCTTATTCTGCTGAGATCACCAACTCCATCTTCACCATCTCCATCTCCATCACCATACCCTTTTAAATGTATGGAGTATTACATCAGATATAAAAAAGATCACTTCATGGTCTTAATTACCGCTTTTGTAGGTGATGCTTAGTGGTTTATTGATGGACGATTTGTATGTTCAGATTGTTATCCATATCATTACCCCAATAACCATGTTCATTATGATGGATTGTGAGTGGTCCATTACATTCTTGAGGATCCGGGAGGAACTATGTTGATAGTAACTACTTCCTCCATTTACTTATACAAGGCCACTATGGAAAATACATTTTTCATCTCTACAAGCCCACCAACAATAATCAAGACAAAAGTTAATAATATTTCCTCGTATTACATGCATATAGTCATAATGACACTCCACTCAGTTTCCTATTCCTTCCTTGCATGCATGTAGCGTATTAATGATCCCAGTAAACCAAAAAGTTGGTTTACAAAGAAAGACATTAAATTTTACCTTGTTACTTTTATATGAGTTTATGGCCTTGTATATAAAAAAATGGAGGGAGTATGTGAAATTGCAGAAAGTTCAATGTTTTATTGATGATGTGCGAACGCCGACTGCATGTCACTTCACCTATATTGGCATAGAGGAGAGCATTATGTGATAAGTTTATCTAGGATGTGTGGTCATAGTGACAAAGAGTACCGAACCCCGAGTTTACTAATATCTTCCGAGGAGTAAATGGGAGCCATAGAATATAATGCTATGTTTAGATTTTATCTTAATTATACTTTTGTATATGCAGATGCTTGCATAGAGAGTATAATCATAAGTATGTATATTGTCCAAGTAAGAGTAGTACATAAACATAGGCTCCACCATACAACACTTGTCAAAACAATGAAAGTTACGGGCAACAGAACTAGGTGAAATAACATGGTTACTGCATAGATTTTGTCCATAATCATAGTGATGTTATTTATCAGCAGTCATCGAGAATGATTTTGTCCATATAAGAAACACCATTGGCTTCACTTTAGAAGAATTAACTATTGGGTCAGTTGCTGCACTCATTTACTTTTGTTGCAATTTACATTCTTGCACTTGCTCTCTCGATCAAACAAAGAACCAAACAATCTTTGCATATTTTACACAGATCCCTTGCTAATTTGTGTTGGCCCATTCCCCCTACTTCTTGTTGGGTTCAACACTCGCACTTATCGAAATATCTACAATTGATCCCCTATATTTGTGGGTTATCGTCAACCACCACCTTTGTTGCAGTTTGTACCGACAAAGCACATCGATGCACCTGTCAGCTAGACGAGAGCATGAAGACACAACCGTGAGTGTGAACCCTCCACTTGGAAGGAGAAAGAGGCACGTGAGAGTAGAGGGCTCTGTCCATATGTGCGAATGTATTAGACTTGTCTCGGGAGAAAAATAATATTCCATTTTGCCTTGACGAGTGAGGGATTACGATAACTCCTAATCAACCTTCACCAAGGGAAAGACAATTAAAACTCATTGTTGGGCTCGCGTAGTTTTTGTTTTCTTGAAATTAAAAGGAGTGGATGCTCTCTGCAAGCAGGGTGGAAATGTGCTCGAGCAACCACCCGCATCTAGCGGGTGCAGTGACTACTAATATGTCTCTGTCATATCTATAATTTTTTATTGTTTCATGCCAATATTTTACAACTTTCATATACTTTTTTCAACATTTTATATCATTTGTGCGACTAACATATTGATCCAGTGCCCAGTGTCAGTTCTGTTTGTTGCATATTTTTTGTTTCACAGAATATCCATATCAAACGAAGTGCAAACGCGATAAAAATTTACGGAGATTTATTTTCAAATATATGTGATTTTTTAGAAGAAGAATCAACGAAGATGGTGCCTGAGGTGGCCACAAGGCACCTAGGCGCGCCTAGATTCCTTGTGACTCTCTCGTAAGTCGGTTGACGCCCTTATTTTGCCACAAGAAAGAAAATTTCTGGATAAAAATCCCCTCAAAATTCCATTCCAATTAGAGTTACGGATCTCCAGGAATATAAAAAATGGTGAAGGGGGTCCGAAAACAGACACGAAACAGAAGAGAACACAGAGAGATCCAATCTCAGAGGGGCTCCTGTCCGAGAGCCATGGAGACCAAGGGCCATAGGGGAAACCCTCCTCCCATCTAGGGGGAGACCAAGGAAGAAGGAGGAGGAGGAGGAGGGAGTCTCTCTCTTCCTCTCTCTGGTGGCGCCGGAACGCCGCAAGGGCTATCATCGTGTGATGATGATCTACTCCAACAATTTCATCATCTTCACCAACACCTCCATCACCTTCTCTCGTCTATATTTAGCAGTCCACTCTCCTGCAACCCGTTGTACCCTCTACTTGAACATGGTGCTTTATGCTTCATATTATTATCCAATGATGTGTTGTCATCCTATGATGTTTGAGTAGATTTTTGTTGTCCTTTGGGGTAATTGGTGAATTGCTATGATTGGTTTAATTTGCTTGTGGTTATGTTGTTTTCATTTGGTGCCCATCATATGAGCGCGCGTATGGATCACACCATATGGTTAGTTGTATGTTGATAGGACTATGCATTGGAGGCCAAGCGTGATGAAAACTTCTTCTTACCATAGAAACTGATTCATATGGGATTGAAGGGGACCAATATATCTTAATGCTATGCTTGAGTTTTACCTTAATGAACTTTGGTATTCGCGAATGCATGCTAATAGTTCCAATCATATGTGCACAAAATTCCAAGTAAGGGATGACATGCTAGCAGTGGCCTCTCCCACATAAAAACTTGGTATCGACATAGTAACTTAGCCAATTGGTTAGGGACAATTCCGCAAATCCTTCCACCACTTTTCCACACTCGCTATACTAACCAATTGTACTTTTATTAAAACAACAACTAACTTTTATTTTCACGTTCTTTATTATCTTGCAAACCTATCCCTTTACACCTACAAAGTACTTCTAGTTTTATTCTTGTCTACGTAAAGCGAACGTTAAGTGTGAGTAGAGTTGTATCGGTGGTCGACAGAACTTGAAGGGAATATTAATTCTACCTTTTGCTCCTCATTGGGTTCGACACTCTTACTTATTGAAAAGGGCTACAATTCATCCCCTATACTTGTGGGTTATCAAGACCTTTTTCTGGTGCCGTTACCGGGGAACAATAGTGTGGGGTTGATATTCTCGTGTGTGCTTGTTTGCTTTATCACTAAGTAGTTTTATTTTGTGATCTTGTTTTATATCTTTGGTTATGGGTAGGAAATGTAAAATACCAAAAATATTAGTTGTACTTGCTAACCCAATCGTTGAACAACCACCCAAAATCTATCATACTGCTGAAGCTTTCTACTTGGATCATCTTCGATCCCTTTGTCCTCGTGCTGAAACCCAACTAGCTTAGTTGAGGGAAAATTATTAGATGAGCATGCTTATTTTGTGTGACACCGCTTATCTCAAAAAGGGAAACTCTTATGGCATCATATTAATAGTTTGTGGGCTATGCTTGGAATTTATGTGAAATATACGATTTTACTTGTTTTTCTGAAGATTGTAAAAACACCTTCTCTACCAATGTGAGTTTACGGATAATGGAATCTTATCTTCTGATGCCAAAGGTGTTTATAGTTACTATGATATTGAACAATTTGTTTCTTTTAAGGGTGCCTATGAAATTGCTTCTTTGATTGAAAAGTATGATGCTACTCTTTACAAATCTAAAAATCTTGCCATACTTAAATATTGGTATGAAAACTATGCTTCTAATGCTTATGTTAAATAATATATTGAGGAAGTCCCCGCTGTCCAAGAGGAGACTAATATTTTGCAGGAGTCTATGGAAGAAGAAATTGCTGAAACTGTGAGGTCATTAGATGAAAAATATGACTAGGAGAGCGAAGAACAAAAGGAGGAAGAGCAGATTGATCACCCGTGCCCACCTTCTAATGAGGGTGACTCTTCAACTCATACATTGTTTAATTTCCCTTCATGCTTACTGAAGGATGAATGCTATGATAATTGCTATGATCCCTTTGATTCTTTTGAAATATCCTTTTTGGATGAACTTGATGCTTGCTATGCTTGTGGCCAAGATGCCAATTTGAATTATGCTTATGGAGATGAACTTGCTATAGTTCCTTATGTTAAGAATGAAATTGTTGCTATTACACCTACACATGATAGTCCTATTATCTTTTTGAATTCTACCAACTACACTATATCGGAGAAGTTTGCGCTTATTAAGGATTGTATTGATGGGTTGCGTTTTACTACTACACATGATGATTCTGATAGATATAATATGCATGTGCTTGCTGCTCCTAATTGCAATTATTATGAGAGAGGAACTACATATAGTCCTCTCTGTGTTTCCAACACGATAAAATTATAAGAAACTATTTGTACTATGCATTGGCCTTTACTTTGTGTGCATGAATTGTTGTTTTATGAAAGTCCGATGCATAGGAAGAGTTAGACTTCGTCATTGCATGATATATGTTGCTTTGTTCTCACTACTAAATTATAAATCATTGTTAATTAAAATCGGCTTTGATATACCTTGGGATCCGGGTGGATCAATTACTTGAGCACTTTATGCCTAGCTTAATGGCTTTAAAGGAAGCGTTGCCAGGGAGACAACTCAGAAGTTTTAAGAGTCATTTTATTGTGTTGTGTGCTTTTAAGAAGTTTAAAAACAAAAAACATAGAGGGGAACATAAAAAAATTCAAAATGAAAAGTGAAAGTGAGAAAGACGAACACCGTTGAAGTGGGGGACGTCCTTGAACTTTGTCCATGCCCATGAAAACTTTGTGAAACTTGATTAAAGAAACTTTTCAACAAAAATAATTATCCCCTTGTACAAATCCATTGTATTGTAAAAATAATTTGCAAAGATTTACCTTTAGTGTGTTTAAATTGCTTCTTTGGTGTGTGTTGTGCAAAAACATAAACTTTTGCTATAGTGCGTGAATTTTGATAATTTACTGGAACGTGCAAAAAATCTGATTTTTTTATACAATACTGCTATATAAGTTGATTATTTAGTCCTATTTTTCAGGTTTTTTGAGTTACTGAAGTATATGTACCATCTGCATCTTTACATACTGTCTTGTTTTCACATATTGCTGTTATAGTTTCGTTATTTGCTTATGTTTGAAATCTTGTTGAGCCCCGTTGACTTGGGAGCCATAGAATTGTGATAGCATACAGTGGGTAATGTTTGATTATAATTATACAATAGTGTTATGGCAGGACATGATGGGATTTGATGTTAATATGTTATTTGTACTAACCCCTCTAATAAAAAGTTCAGGTTAAGTTTTGTGTGGATGAAGTGTTCGAAGATCGAGGAGGTATCGATATGAGAAAAATGAGGGGAGGTAAGAGTTCAAGCTTGGGGATTCCCAAGGCACCCCAAGTAAATATTCAAGGAGACTCAAGCATCTAAGCTTGAGGATGCCCTCGAAGCATCCCATCTTTCTTCGGCAATTATCGGTATGTCTCGGTTTTTGTTTTGTTCACATGATATGCGTAAATTCTTGGAGCGTCGTGTGCTTTTTTATTTTTCTTTTAGTAATGCACCATGCTGGTATGAGGTACTCCTTGGTTGATTTATAGAATGCTCTTTGCACTTCACTTATATCTTTTGAGTATGGCTTTATAGAATGATTCATGTGCTTCACTTATATCATTTGAAGTTTGGATGCTTGTTTCTCTACATACAGAAAACCGTTATTTGTAGAATGTTATTTAGCTTCACTTATATTTGTTAGAGCGTGGTCTATTGTAGAAAGAATTAAACTCTCATGCTTCACTTATATCTGTTTAGAGAGTCAATATGAATTGGTCATTCACATGGTTAGTCATAAATCCTACATAAACCTTGTAGATCACTGAATATGATATGTTTGATTCCTTGCAATAGTTTCGCGATATTCAGATGGTAATATGTTGGAGGTACTAGTGAATGATTGTAGTTTTTGATTCCCAAAGCATAACTTATAATCTCCAATTATGCGATGAAGTTATATCCTACTCATGCTAGTATCCGATGTTAATTATTCGCAACGCATGATTATGACCGTTGTCGCTTTATGGTTGGTCGCTTCTCAATCTATTTGCTAGCATTCGCCTGTACTAAGCGGGAATACTGCTTGGGCATCCAAACCCTTAAAACAAAGTTTTTCCAGATGAATCCACCATATCTATCTATATGCGATATTACTCTGTTGTTCCAAGTAAATTTGCATGTGCCGCCTCTAATCATTCAAATAAGCATGTGTTTTGTGTGCCCGTACCGCTCATGGAGCGGTAGGGGTGGTCGGTATCTTCCATGCTAAGCGGATTATTCTCACGATGGGTGTTTATTCACTTGTCATTGCACAAGAGAGGCTGGTAATTGGGATGCCCATTCCTGTAATCAAAATGAAACAAATATAATGAAACAAAGTCCCCTAGAAAGTTGATTGTATGAAGGGCACCCGAGGATTCCGCTAGCCATGGTTTGTGTTTGAATGGTTGAGGGGGAGTAAACTTTACCTTTCTGCTTGGAAACCGCCAATAATGTGTTTAGCATGGAAGATATTGAGTATCCTCGACCGTGACGTTGACACGAAAAATACACCTCTCAAAATATATTCATCTCTGATTTAAGTTTCGAGCTCTGGCACCTTCGCAAATCCATGCTTCCCTCTATGAAGGGCCTATCTATTTACTTTATGTTATTTTACTTCTATTGTTGAGTCATCGCCTTCTCATTCGAGCACCAGCTGGACAACACTATTGTCATTTTTATGCATTGAGTATAGTTAATGTTGTGTGCATCATGACTGGATCAATGATTGAGCATGACGGGCTAGGGATAGCATTCTTTAGCATTTTTATTTTGAAAGGCATGATTGTTTGCTGGTATGCCTGAGTATTGATGTCTTTATAAGAAATCATAGACTATTGCTTTGAACGACTCATATCTTAATATTCATGCCATGATTAGATTATATGATCAAGATTATGGTAGGTAGCATTCCACATCAAAAATTATCTTTTTATTTATCTACTTGAGGACGAGCGGGAATTAAGCTTGGGGATGCCGATACGTCTCCGTTGTATCTATAATTTTTTATTGTTTCATGCCAATATTCTACAACTTTTTCATATACGTTTGGCAACATTTTATATTATTTTTGGGACTAACATATTGATCCAGTGCCAGTTCATGTTTGTTGCATGTTTATTGTTTCACAGAATATCCAGATCAAACAAAGTCTAAACACGATAAAAATTTACGGAGATTTATTTTGGAATATATGTGGTTTTTGGGAAGAAGAATCAACGAAAGACGGTGCCTGAGGTGGCCACAAGGTACCTAGGCTCCCTCGTAAGTCAGTTGACGCCCTTCTTTCGCCGCAAGAAAGATAATTTTCGGATAAAAATCCCATCAAAATGTCAGCCCAATCAGAGTTATTGGATCTCCGGGAATATAAAAACAGTGTAGGGGTCCAAAAACAGACGCGAAATAGAAGAGAACAGAGAGATCCAATCTCAGAGGGGCTCCTACCCTCCGGGAGCCATGGAGACCAAGGGCCAGAGGGGAAACCCTCCTCCCATCTAGTGGGAGACCAAGGAAGAAGAAGGAGGAGGCGGGCTCTCCCCCCTCTCTCCTGGTGGCACCGGAATGCCGCCGGGCAATCATTGTGTGACGTCGATCTACTCCAACAACTCTGTCATCTTCACCAACACCTCCATCACCTTCCCTCATCTATATTCAGCGGTCAACTCTCCCGCAACCTACTGTACCCTCTACTTGAACATGGTGCTTTATGCTTCATATTGTTATCCAATAATGTGTTGCCATCCTATGATGTTTGAGTAGATTTTTGTTATCCTTTGGGGTAATTGGTGAATTGCTATGATTAGTTTAATTTACTTGTGGTTATGTTATTTTCCTTTGGTGCCCATCATATGAGCGTGCGTGTGGATCACACCATATGGTTAGTTGTATGTTGATAAGACTATGCACTAGAGGGCAACAGTGACAGAAACTTCTTCCTACCACAGAAATTGATTCATACGGATTGCAGAGGGACCAATATTTCTTAATGCTATGGTTGAGTTTTACCTTAATGAACTTTGGTAGTTGCGGATGCTTGCTATTCGTTCCAATCATAAGTGCGTAGAATTCCAAGTAATGGATGACATGCCAGCGGTGGCCTCTCCCACATAAAAACTTGCTATCGATCTAGTAACTTAGCCAATTGGTTAGGGACAATTCCACAATTTCTACCGTCACTTTTCCACGCTCGCTATACTAATCTAATTGCACTTTTATTAAAATAGCACCTAACTTTTATTTTCACGTTCTTTATTATGTTGCAAACCTATCCCTTTACACCTACAAAGTACTACTTTTATTCTTGTTCTAGATAAAGCGAACATTAAGTGTGCGTAGAGTTGTATCGGTGATCGATAGAACTTGAAGGGAATATTAATTCTACCTTTAGCTCTTCGTTGGGTTCGACACTCTTACTTATTGAAAAGGACTACAATTTTCCCCTATACTTGTGGTTTATTAGCTATTTATAGCTTGGCGCTCCCACCAACGTGCCACTCGCAAAAGAGTGCAATGGTAATTTTGCAAATGAAAACACGCGCACTGGTTCTCTGAAGAACCTAGGGCAACTTCAAGGACTGAGTTCCCTAACGCCTTAGTGAAGAAACTAATTCTAGTGACACTTAAGAACTAGACATTGAGTCCTCAACCACGTTGATTCTTTGAATGTATTCAACTTAGTTAGTGAAGCTAGTAGGTTCACGTGAAAGTAGATTCCAAGTCTTCACCATGTGTATAAAAATGGGCTATGTTTGAGCAAAGTAAAGAATCTCAATCTTACTTCACAATCTGAACCCCTCTTAATAGTACGGGTTGGCTTTTGAATCAATGAATAAATGGATAAACATTTCTACCTAACATCTATTGTTTCTTCACTAAGAAAACCCAAGACTTTAGTGTTTCCTAAACAATTTTAGAGGTCGAAATCCTTTGGTTAAACAAAATCATTAGGGACAATATCATCTTTGTACACTCGGTAAACATGCTAGTCCCTTAATTGTTTGTCATTAATCATCAAAACCCACTAGGTGAAACTAAATTCTCCTACAGTCACCAAATTTACCAAATCAATTGGAGATGCTCTCATAACCTCCTCCACGTGTCCAAGATTAGCGTTGTGAGAGGCTTGTTCATATGTTTGCCTTGCAGTGTAGCCACTTGCAATTTGACCTCCTCCGCTACCACCGTCATGGCGGCAAACCCTTCTGTCTTTGATTTGGATCGGGTAGGCCGACGTCACCGGTACGAAAGTCGACATCCATCTCCCGGACCCCGAAGTCAAGACCCATATCCACTCATTTGCTACTTCCCTCAACTGCGGGGCCACAAGAGAAGATAGATGTGGCACCATATCCAACGCTAACGATTTGGGGTATCTGAGGCCTTGGCAGAGTGCAGAATCGAGAACTGGAGTGCATATTGGAGGATTTGTGGTGCGTGAAGGTTTCCAGATAGGGCCCCAAGACTGCACGCTTCCAACCAAAGATTCATGAACTTCCAACTCCGAAAACTTCAATCTTACAACTAGAGAACTACAAGCTTCCAACAAAAAACATGAATTTCTTGACGAGATATCCAAACACATTGAACTAATTTGGTCTCGCAACTGATGTTCAGGAACTTTCACCAAAAAATAGCTTGAATCACATCTTCCAACATATGGACTAGGAGCTTTCAACTATAAACAGAACACATTTCGTAAAACCATAAAGATGTCTCCAAAATCCTAGAACAACCACCACCTTCCCAATCTGGTGTAGACTTCACCAACGTGGCGGCCCCTGGAGGGCACGTGCTTCATTTGCGACACTGAAGAACAAGGGGAAAGGAAAGGAGGTTGCTCACTAGCTGGCCATGGCAGTGGCAAACGTAAGGTGAATAGCTATTATTGGCATGACACAAACATGAGAAGATGGAGCTGTGGGCAGCGTGAGGAAAACATGAGAGGAAAGGGTCTTGAATGCCGGAAGGATGAGGTGCCAGGGGAGTGAAGTAAGGAAGGAAGGAGGGGACTACGTGTGCCCAGCAAAAGACGTGCTAGTGTTGGCTATGTGAAACTCTTATCGTTAGCTATATATGGTTTTCGATCATTATCATATAGCTATCCCTAAACTAAGTTAAAAGAGTGAAACGATTGTTAGGAAATCATGTGGAATGTTAAAATTGATAACTGATGAAAATAAGTCACGGCAATTCTCTCATTTTAACTGAAGAATTAGCACGGGCACCCAGCGGCTTTTTCATTGCAAAACCAAACTTATAGTAGTTTGAGATAGTTTATAAGGGACCATGGAGTTTTTTTGAGGGGCCATGGAGTTAAGACAACGCATAGTTACATTATCAGAAAAGCCGAAATGGACATCCAAACAAGCTTCAGGACAGTGTGCACATCCAGGACAAAATGGTGCAGAACCGAAAGTAGCCTACAAAGCTTCAGGACAGTGCACATCCATAGCTCTGTATCTGAACTGTACCACGATTTCCTCCATGTCCCCTTACTTGCCAGTATCACTTGGCAACGATTTTTTTCGTCTAATCCAGTGCTGCAAAAGGAACAGTTTGAAATCAACCTCCCATATGATATAGTAGTCCCTAAACTAAGCCCAAAATATCATAAAACCGTACTAAAGCAATCCTTGACGCCTGAAACATAAGTGGAGATGCATCCCACTAACCTATGTCTCAACTCCCAACCTTCGCTCTCAGCTCAGCACGAATAGAGGGGAATTTATGCAACAAGCTAATGAAACTTTCAGTCAACACAGTCTTCTTGAAATTATCTTTTGCCATAACAAAGTCAATGCACCTGCTCTTCAACTCTTGGCAATTGTATATCTCAGCGCAAGCTAAAGCATCCGCAACCGTATCAGCCGACACACCTTCCCACAACTTCTGAGCACATGCGAGCTTCAACCGGTCCAATGCATACCGATCCGATGCAGCAAGCAGATGCTTTACCATATCAGTGATAGAGTCCCCGAGCTCTCTGTCCACAGGCAGGGAGTCAGTGTACATGAACCGAAGCAGGGTTTTAAACACCAAAGGTTCAATTTCGTGCAGCGTGACACACGCCATTGTAGACTCGGCCATGGGGCCAAAGAGCCCCGCCCTGAAGACCGGTGACCGCGCGGCGAGAATTGCCCGGTGCGTGTGAAACGTCTCGCCTTTCACGCAGAATGAAACATCCGTCCCCTCGGAGCGATCCAGCAGACCGCCAAGATGGCTCTCTATGTCCGAGGATGGCACAGCAATGGAGCTGTCACACAGAACCGTGATCCCACATAAGAATGTAACGCATCCTTTCCGGACGGAACCAGACTCCAGATCGCTTCGGCTTACAAACTCATGCCATCCCCTGCTCCTAGAGCTGATGCCATTGGGTGGGTACACCTTGGTGCATCTTTTTGCACGCCCAGGACCGCCCCTGCGTAGCAGGGAAGCCTCAAAGATGGCCTTGACACATTTGGCTTTGCTGACGAGCCGTAGGTACAGGGAGACGTATCTGCCTGTGCTGGCCTTCTTGGTGCCATATGGGTAGCAGTATATCTTCCAGACGTGCCCTCCGGCAAAGATCTCATCGGAGCGGACGACGTCGCCGACTGAAAGGTTCCTGGTTTTTGAATATTCCAGTTCGAACTCGATGAATCTGGAGCCCAGCATCTTGGTATCCGATTAATGCTTGCTAATAGGTTTTCCTCCAACTACGTTTCCAATGTGAAAGAGAAATTATTTGGGTAAAAATTACTCCTAGCAAACTCTATATCAATCTGACTCCGTTAAAAAAAAATCAATCTGAATCGACCTTATATAGAACTGAACAACTGAAAAGAGATCAGAAGAGGTAGGGGGTGCTCACCTCCCACGGCGGCGGCGGCGGTGGTGGTCGGAAGCTAAGGCGCGGCCGCCCGTCGGCCACTCCTCCCGTCTTCCTCGTTGGCGCGTGCCAGGGATGAGACTGCGCCCACGCCGTCGTCGTCGCTAGGGCTCGCCGGAAGGTCGCGGGCGAATGACCCCCGCCGACTTCTGAACGCGGCCAGTGGCCGAATTCCACCCGCGTCGTGGGCCGCGTTCGGGGGTATTCATTCATCTGGGCTAGTTCTCGACTATATGTATTTCACCCACATTGAAAATACCACCGCGCTCCGGTCAAAAAAGAAA
Organism: Aegilops tauschii subsp. strangulata; assembly: GCF_002575655.3. Taxonomy (NCBI): domain Eukaryota; kingdom Viridiplantae; phylum Streptophyta; class Magnoliopsida; order Poales; family Poaceae; genus Aegilops; species Aegilops tauschii. The sequence continues at coordinate 238,141,457 of NC_053041.3, forward strand.
AAAAAAAGACAACAATGCGATTGCTAAAAGAGTATTCCCTAAATTACTCCTTTCATTTCAAAATATAGTGTCTATTAGATTCAAAGTCATGTTTTGTAAACTTTGATCACTTTTTTAGAGAAAAAAGTCAATATCTAGAAAATACCATCAGTGGTGCTGCTGGTCAGTCATGTATTATTGTTTTGCGGTGTGGCTTAATTAGTTCCCCATGTATTAAGGAACCTGTGCCTCTCGATTATAACTCTGTAAACATCGAATAAAAATTTCTTTTACCTCGCAAAAATAGGTTCATCATGAAAAAAGTGTATGAAGCCCGCACTTTGCTAGGAGTTTTATTAAAAAACAGTGAGTTTTATTTGAAATGCATATATTTTTTATTGTTTTAGGAATAGAGTTGCAAAGTTTAAATATAATTGAATTAAACAATTGAAATGTTAAATTTTGATAAATTAGTTTTCCAGGACAAATAAGGCAAATTGATTGGTCGCATCTTTTGGGAAGTTATAAATTAATATATATTTTGAATCTCACAATTCCCGCATTTCTTTTCATTATTTTCTAATATTTTTCAGGAAGAAACATCATTTCACTACCACATGTGTCTTTCCATGAAGAGATATATTTTCACCATGTGACTTGCCTTTTTTACAAAAGACATCTTTTCATCGAGGGATGTGTCTTTCCATGAAGAAGTTATCTTCTTGCCAAAGGATGTGTCTTTTAACTAAAGAACATGCTTTTTCTTAGGCTCCAAATGGTGAGATCTAACTTATTTGATTGATCCTCGATATAGTCCAACAATTGTTCTCTTTAGGGTGATGCGACTTAATGAGTATGTTTATTAGGAGTCAGTTTTACAATAAATAGAGATTTGTTCAAAGTTTATTGTAACATCCCCAAAATTTTAAATTTTTGGAATGCTAATTATTTACATTGGATTAATTAAAACTTTCTTGTATTGCTTGAGTTTTGCTAATTTTGCCTAGGATTTGAAACTTTATAGTTAAAAG